>NC_140564.1:35602216-35839716 GCF_057381845.1 Rhamphochromis longiceps
TCGTCCACCTGAAAATGTGACGTCACGTTGAACCTGCATCGGCTGTTTATTAACGTTCACGTTTCTTTTATGCGTTAAAATTTTGTGAAGAATCTGAAAAAGCGCCGCAGAGCCGACCTTTAAATGTTGGTTTTTGAAATTCTGGGCTTTTATTCGGATGTTCCTCAGCACTAATTAGCTGATAATGCTAACACTGAGGGCTGGAAATGGTTACAAACATAAATTAGCACTTTGACAAAGAAAAGTAATGATATTTAAATAAAGCTGAGTTCTATTACGAATATGAACAATATGAAAACTTTCTCTTCAGGCAATTAACAACAATTGATTGTGAATGTGGAGCTGCGGGTTTTGGTGCCGTTTCTCTCATCGATGGCCAAACTTGAAAACATTCAGGTAGGCGCTCAGCTTCACAGACACCTTCATCGAGTGAGTTAACCTGCACCAAACTCTCTCCTGTCGTGTTTCCAGGTGAAACACCTGACCCGTCCTGCAGCGAACGCAGGTTAAAACGCTGGAATAAAGCTGCTGTTCTGTGTGCAGATGCTTTCATGCAGAGTTCTGACATGGCGAGTCCTTCAGCAGGAGCTGAGGAGGTGTTGGGGAGAGAGCGGTGGGGATCACGGCTGGATGCTGAAGTCCGGCCGACATCTCGACGACTTTGTTCTCCAACAGTCGGGTCGTCTAGAAGCTCAGCACTGAAACGGAGGACAGTCGCTCACAGCGGCGGGTCGGCGGGATTGTTTGTTTCGGCTTCATGCGGGGCGGCACACACAGACAGGAAGAGCAGGAGGAGGAGGACATGCAGACCGGCGTGCGTGGAGCTGAGATCACTTACAGTCGACATCCAGGATGGCTCTGACAGTCCGAGTGAGCTCCTGCGCCTCCTGGGCGAGTGTGGCCGCCGTCCACGGGCTTTTCTTGTAGCGGGCAGCGAGACCTTGAGACGACGCCCCGACTTTGACGTCTCCGGAGCTGCAAACAGAGACAAGGATGAGTCAGAGGTGAAGTAACACAACGATCACTAACTCGGTCTGAGAGGACCTTGGTGGAGGTCGTCTGCAGCTGCGGAGCTCACAGAGGTCCTTTCATAACAAAATCTCAGGACAGAAAGCCCAGAGAATGTCCCAAACAAACGACGAAGCCTCGGCAGGTCGTCCTCGCTGAGAGCACTGTGTTGCTTCAGGCTTCAAATACTTGGTTCGTTGAGTCGAGGGTGAAATGATTGGTTGTGTGATTGGCTGATCAGAGTCCCAGCATGGACTAAAACACAAACCAGCTGCTACCTTCTTCTTTTTCTCCGGCTTATTTCAGGTTTTATTCTGATATTTACTCTGATTTTCTAAGAAAACTCACTGACAGCAGATAAAAAAACAAACTCAGTTTTCCTTCAATGCAAAAAGTTTTGATTGTAAAAGAAAAGATTAAACTTCACAAGCTGCAGGTTTTTTTTCTCCCTGAGATCGCTGATCATGAGGAACTGACAGATCTGACCAGACAAAAGAAGCTGCACAGGCTTTGTATTAAATACATTTCAGGTATTTTCATTATTTTCTGGCACATTTAGGATTTCAGCTGAAAGCAGGACATCCATCCCAACTGTTTCGTTGCTCATACCGAGGCTACTAGCTTGTAGGTGGCTCTCAGCCCTACTTTAGCATTAGCTTCTTTTGAACGTCCATGGCAGCTGTGTGAAGGTGATTCAAGCGCCTCATCTGGTTTGTTGTTACGGACGTTTCCATGGTGTTTCCTCCCGTTTAGCGAATGTTCTCTTTACTGACAGCGAGGAGCTTCCACGCTAACAGCGTGTTAGCATGTAGTTGTAAGTGTGTGACTTTTTACCTGCACTGCTGTGTGTGTGCTCAATATCAGACGTACGTGAGGCTGACCGAGTGGTGACCAATCAGGACCGATTCTGGTCCCATTTTAGCTGCCTGGTGGCCCAGAAACAACCAGACAGGTGAATAAAAGGAAAGGCAGGGCCCGGTGGGGGGGTCCCACGGTTATGAAAGATGAGTGGAGGTGTCCCACTGACCTGGACTGAAATAAAAGGAAGCAGGCAGGAGGTGTCCGAGCTGATAACCTGACCGAGTGACCCGATTCACTGAATCAGAGTTGCACAAGCAGCCAGAAGGAGCCGAGGAAACCACGATGAGGAGGTGATAAGAGGAAAACAGAGAGAGGAGGCAGGAGAAATCGAATAAACACTGAAGAAGAAGAAGAAGAAGAAGAAGAAGAAGAAGAAGAGCTGGGGGGTTAAATTAACGCTGAGAGGATAAGAAAAGGAAAGATGACAGTAATAAAGGGCACAAGGTAAGATGAAAGACAGCAAAGAAGGAAAGATAGAAAGAGAAATGGAACAAAAAAAATTAGAAAGACAAAGACTTAAGGAAAGTCAGAAATAAGGAAAATGGAAAGGAAGGAAAGATGGAGACTGATGGATGGAAATAAGGAGTGAGAGGAGGAGAAATCTGCAGAAAGAAAGGTTGTGAGGAAGGAGAGTTAAAATAGAAAAGACACATACAAGATGAAAAAGGAAAGAACAAAAAAATAGAGGAAAAGGAAGGATAAAAGAATGGAAAGGATAATATGAGGAAGGAGAGAGGAAACAAGGATGAGAGTTAGAAAAACGAGGAAATTAGATCAGGAAGTGCTGTAACGTGTGACCTACTCTTCTTTGTTGGTGTCTTTGTGGAAGTTGATCAGATGATTGTTGATAACGAGCACAGAGTGACCTCACACACGCTCCTCATTTCATAACGCCGCCATCTCACCGCCGCTCACTGCGGGCGACCATTAACAGGAAGTAACTGCTGTCCTACCTGCACTGAAGTGGGTCAAGCTGGACCGCTGAGTGTGAGAGTGTGTGAGAGAGAGTGTGTGTGTGTGTGTGTGTGTGTAACCTGGGTTAATGGGCTCTGCTCTCAGCTGGATCATTACGTGACAGACTGAGGTGTCGGGGTCGCAGTCACAGTCTATTCACACACAGACACACACACACACGCACACAGTAACCTGTAAACACACATTATTACATATACTGTGCACACACACGTGAGCTGTCCTGACGGGTCAAACTGAGCCGTGTGTTTGAAACTTGGTGAACTCAAGTTTCTCTTTCCACTGTACCACCCTGTTCAGGTAGGGACACACACACACACACACAAACACACACACTGATGTAAATTCACACACACAGTAATGAAACATACAGATGAAGGCTGCTTGTTTCTATAGCGACCGCTTTACCAGCTCACACTGAGCAGATTGACTCGTTAGGACGGCCACCGCGTCGCTAACGAACAGCAGGCTCTCAATTATCATCGAACACACAGGTTTGTGATTCAGCTGTCTTTGTGGGCACCCTGAGGACCATAATAATAATAATAATAATGATAATAATAATGATGATGATGCACTCTCAGGCTCTGTATAAGCCCATCTCAAGCAATGACAGCAGAAAGTCAATAAGATTCAGCGACTTTAATGTCAAAATAACCGATGAGAGAAACCAGGTGAGCAGAGGAAGTGATCAGCTGGTTGCTGGTCGTGGCTGATGGTTTGTCCTTAATGGACTTTCCAGGATGTGGTTGCCAAGGTAACCCTCTAACCTATTTAACATCTCCTCATATGTCTGTCAACAGCTTCTTAATCGCCACCTGTTAACTTCACATTGCCATTGACTCGTTGTCACTGACTCTCTGTGCTCTGGTCAGCACGTCACTGCAAACCTGCTGCACATTTACAGCATTACAGTTAGTACTGCACATACTGCAGTACATTAAAATACACTACTCTTTTACCCATAGAGTTTACTGCAGTACTTTTGCTATAGTAAATTTACTGAATACTAACAGTGAAGTCCTTTATCACACTGAGGACCTCACAAGGTGAAACATTTACAATGGTTCTCACAAGGATATATTTACAAGAACACACACACACACACACACACACACACACACACACACACACACACACACACACACACACACACACACACACACACACACACTCTACCTGTAGCTCTTTGGGGGGCCGTGACTTTCGAGTAGGAACTCCTGAACATTCTGCAGAAACAAACAAACAAAAAAGAAAGTTGTTTGTTTTCTTCTTTGTCTTTTATTTTGTTTTCCAGCTGCACCAAAAACTTATTTCATAAACAGAAATAATCCTGCTGAAAACATCTTTTCATGTAAAACGTCTCCTCGGTATGAGAGTTATCTGAAGGCCATTATTTTCTCTGTCGACAGTCAACACTGATGAAAGGATCTGATTTCAAACCCACAGCAGCAGCGAGCGCATCTCTTACTTCTCACTCTGTGATCTCCACTCAAACCTCATCTGCTTTTAAAGATGACCTTTGCCATTTGGGCCAATGGGAGTCTTTCCCCTACAAACAATGACTGTGAATGAAACTATTTTTGAAAGTGTTGCTGTATCGTGATGTCTGAAAGCTGAAAAGTTTTACCTCCACAAAGCTCAGCAGTTTTCCCGTTGACATCTCGAAACCCTTTTTGGCCGCCTCGCTCTTCCGCAGCTGACACTCCAGGACGGCCGCTCTCTTCTTCAGCTCGTCCGTCTCCTCCTGAGATCAAAAACATTCAGGTTCTGGACATTTATGATCTTCGTCTCCTCGCGTTTCCAGCTCCATATTTTTAATGCTAAACCCTAATGGAGTTTATTTATCTCGCGTTGGCCTGCGCTCATCCTCTGCATGTCTCTTTGCTCTGATTGGTCGACTTCTGGAAGTCCGTCGAGTACCATCTTTTCCGAAGTGACCCATGCACCGGACAGCCTGATGGGAATAGAGGACTGATTCCATCTGGGGTCACGTCTTGTGCACTTCCTGTTTCACATCTCGTCCTTTAAAGAAAGTAGTCCTTACTTCCTGCCCACAGTTTTTCCCACTGTGATTACCTGCTGAGCTACCCCCCTCGGGTGTCACCGCTTCCTCCCTGTCTGTTTAAATACTTTTGCATCAAGCTTCTCTTCAGTAAAACAAAAAGCTCATTTTTGGCTCCTGTTTCTGCTTTAACTGTAACTGGCTGTTACACGTCCAACCTTTTCAGTTCCCTTTCTCAGCGCTTTTTAAAACGATCATAAATATGTTAAATTAAAAGCAGTGGAGCCGGCGACCCTGAAACAGGTCATTTAACTGTAAATTAGTGTTCGATGAACTGGTTCACGGAGACTAAAGCAGACACCACAAACACAGACAGAAGCCAAAGAGGCCAAACATCTTACAAAAGTCTCATTTCCTGTGCTTGTCTTTGGTGCGTGACCAGTAAAAGCTGTTAATGAAAAGGAGGAGTGTTTGCATGCAGTCGTGCTCTGGCGTTTGGACAAAAGCTCTTTGTTTCCAGTGTGAGCACTTTTGTTTCTTTCTGCAGACTTTCTGCAGAGGGAAGCGGCTCTGTCACCAAATACACCTGACCCACATTCAGGCCTGAAGACGAAACCAGGACCTGGAGCAGCAATAACCCGGCACCAAAAAGCCTGTATTTTTAATATTCCCCTTTCATTGTTCCCGTGTTGAGAGACAGAAGCCCAGGCTGCAAACATGCTGCACTAAAGTAATAGAAAAACCATTACATGACAGAAAGGTTGCTGTTTTTTCACTATCATCATAGAAATGTTTGATTTTACGATGACTCAGCGACGATCTTTGTGGTCTTGGGTCAATGGGTTTGCTTGGTGGCTGGTTGGACGGTGCAGTCAGCTGCCTTCCTGCTTCCTCATCCTTCCAGTTTTATAAATGTGCCACATAACTGAAGCTGAAAATGGTTTCACACATAATCTAGAGAAATAAAAGTACTTAGCTGACCGGGACTCTGCGGTAATCGTCAGAGAGCAGCTCTGCTCGGTGCCTACCGTGAACTGATCCATGTGGTGTGAGTCACCTTGTTGGCTGGTGCCTGGTGCTCCATCCTCTGAGTCTTCAGCTCTGCGATCTCAGCCTCCAGCAGGTGGATCACCTCCTCGTAGTCCATCTCCATCCCTCTGGCCTGCTTCTGGGCTGCCTCAGCCAGCTGGATTCGAGTCCTCAGAGCTCGGCTCTCCTCCGCGCTGTGTTTCACTTCCTGTCAGAAAGAGTGGAGGAAGAGGAGAGGGGGAGGATGGGGTAGAAGAAGAACCTGAGGGATTACTCAGTAGACTTTCAGTGGTGCTTTCAGGCCCTGCTCAGTGCTTTTGAGAGGCCTCCCAGGTGGTCGTGCCATGATTTGGGATTCGTGGTGTCAGGATGAGTTAGTGTGATGAGGCTCTTTGCTGTGGCCTCGGGGACGTTTCTCTGAATCAGCAGGCTGTGCAGTCGAGTCCCAGCAGGCCTGTCAGCGCTCAGCATACCTCTGTCTGTGATAAGGTTACCTACGGTTGGAGAGCAGCGTTATCATCAGAACAATAAAACAAACCTCCGTCTGGTGACAAAGATCGATCAAACTGTTGATGAACGCTCACGGCACTAAACCTTTATCTTGATTTTTACCAGCAGCTGACACCATGAATTGATCAGGAAAATGTGAAAGAGGTGAGCAAGGAATTTCTCACTGACATTAACCCCATCGTTAGAAATAATGCAGGTTTGAAGCACGTAATCATCGGCTTCACTTTGAGATCTGTAGGCTACAGCCAAGATCCAAAAGCCATGAAATCCAAGTAAACTAGCAGTGAACAGGAGAACGATAGAAACTCCAAAACAGGAAAGACTCCTTAGAAAGTCAGACTAAAGGACCAGATGAAGTCGAGACAAAATGAGGAGCAGAAAAATGGTTTTCAGTGTCTTTAAACTGACTTTAATGTGCACTCATTTTTATAAAACTAGGTTAAAATAAACCTCTAATCATTTAAAACAACACTGACACTTATAAACGTTCCACAAATGCAGTTTATGAGATGCTAATTCATTTTATTTATTTCACATCAACAGTCGGCTCAGGGCGCACTTTATTGTAAGCTAAAACCCCTATAGTAACACAGATAATCAGACAACCCCTGTGAGCAAGCACTTTGGCGACAGTGGGAAGGAAAAACTCCCTTTGAACAGGAAGAAACCTCCTGCAGAACCAGGCAGGAAAGCAGTCCTACATATTTGTGCATGAACTGCACTGAAGAACGTTTCCTGATCAAGGTCCCTCACAGTGTTACCAGAGGCCGATGACCATGCCCTCCAGAGTGAGCAGAATCTACCAGCCGTCAGCATCAGTAGACGTCATCCTCTGAGGACCATGAATGCCATTATAACATTTCATGACGGTGCATTGACCAGGTGATATTTCAGTGAGCACTGCAGTCGCTGTTAAGACTCAGACGTCTCTGTGCAGTCACACCGTCAGCATGAGTAATGCTTGAGCTAAAAATAAAACGACAGGTCATCGTCGCTTTTTGGCAGGTTGTTGTTGTTGGTGGAGTTTTTCTCGGAATGAGCTCTTATTGTTTGATTGTGTGATTTAAGAGCGCGGCCAGGCCCGACTGACTGGCTGGCGCTCTCTTACGTAACAATGCTGGAACAAAAACAAGACACAGAGCTTACTTCATGTCCTCGTCTCACTCTTGGCTCATTATTTTTCAAAACGTCAGCACTGTGCCCGATCTGAACTCTGCAAAAACCACAAAGCCACATTCAGTCAGGTCAAAGTGAACAAGGCTGGGCTCTGTGGACCAGCAGCATTTTAAACACACACCTTTCACCAGCTCAGAGTGACGCTGACATGCTGCTCTGCAAACAAACATTTTTACTCCTGTGTCAAACAGAGTGTGAACGACAGCCGTGTAACAATGAGTCACCGATGTGTCTAAACCTGTTAGTTTCTCTACAGAATCAAAGCACAACAAATGCTGTCTCAATTTTAGTCATATTTCAGTTGCAGCTGGCAGCTTTTCATTCACAGTGAAGCCCAAACTCTTCGCCCACTTATCCACCTCCTGCAGCCATAGCTGGACTGGCCATCGGCCCACTGGGCATTTGCTCGGTGATTTGATTTTTTGTTTTTATGGGCCGATGATTTTTTATTTTATTTTATTTTTTTATAACAGTATAAACAGTGAAAGGTGGTGGATTGGCCAGATGCTGGCAGATGTGTAAAAACAACTCAGTTGTTTGGTGGTGGCTGTGGCAGAGCTTCCACAGAGGCCAGCAGGTGGATGAGGGGAAGGGGAGGCAGGAGGAGCAGAGCCCCGAGGCGGTGAACTGAACTCCAGGTAAGAAGTTATGAGCTGCAGTCTATCTGGGTCAGATATGAACCAAGTTTAGTTTATTTTCGTTGTGCTGACTTTTTACAGTCAGTTATAATAACTCGTACTGCTACTAGCTAGCATGACGGAGTTTCTATACAGCTGGGTGGTGCTATGATGTTACTGATAGTGAGCTTTATTTTATTCATAAGTTAGTAGCTGCCAACCGTCCCGTAAAAAGACGGAATCGTCTGGTATTCAGAGAAAATATTACACATTTCGTTTTGAGGTGAAAAGGAACACAGTTTGTCCCGGACTTCAGCTACAATGAAAAAGACACAAAGCTGGATTTATTCTGTGTCTTTACGCTGCAGCTGCCTCTTCTTCTCTCATTCTCTCCCCTCCCTCTCCTGTTGCTACTTCAATCATGAAACTGATCAGTGATCAGCTGATCGGCTCTCTTGTTTGTTTATCGCCCACTTTGCGCCAGAAAGAAGAACCAGCGGATGTTGCGCTAAACAACAGCAGCACGTTTAAGCTTGATCAGCTGTTGTTAGAATTTATTTAATATTAATTTCTAGTATCAGCTGATGTTTGCTGGAGCCACAGCTGTAAAGCTGCTGGTCATGATATGGTTTGGATATGTGGTGAGAGGGAAACATGAAGATGAAACCAGGAGATGTCCTTACTGAACCATCAGAGCTGTGATGGAGAAACAGGTTTACCTTTTAGGTGACATGGATGAGTTGAAGTTATGAACTGTTTCTGAGAGACAAATAACACCAGGATCCTTTTCTAAGTAGCTGACAGCTGGTAACTGTGCAGGGGCGGATCTAGCAAAGTGTTGCCAGGGGGGCAGGTAGGGCATTAACAGGGAGAGGGGGGCACAAAGAAATACTTTCTTATTCTCATTTAAAATGTCTAGCTTTTATTAAATAATTATCTGAATCTTACAACCAAAGTTTTTATCTGATGTACAACATATAGAAATCATACATATACCAACAAGACTGTACATCACCGTCACCACAGCGTTTGCTTTCATTCAAAGGCTTTATGGTTTTTCCTGTAATACCTGGTGGGCTGGTCTCTAGTCAAAATGCCCGGGCCGATTTTTTGTCCCAGTCCAGCCCTGCCTGCAGCTCTAAGAGCGAGATACGAGTAAGAGCTCACAGACCAGCTAAAGCACATCATTTCCTGCCCCAAGGCCAGTTGGACAACCACCACACCAACGAGGCACCCGGGAGGAACCCTGGTCAGACACCCAAACTACCTCCACTGACTGAAGTCCCAGAAATCCAAGCTACACCCTTCAGAGGAAGCTTGTATGTCACTGCTCTCAGCTTGTTGCTATAGGTGCAGAGTGCGCAGGCATCACCCCAACACTCGCCCGGGAAACCCCGAGACACTTAACCATTGCCAGAGTGGGCGCTCCACCTCTTCATGCTGACCACCGTGGCCTCAGACTTGGATGAAAACCATGAGAAATTTGGAGCTCCATGTTCGATAAAGCAAACAGGAGCACGTCACAACTCAAGCTATGCAGATGAATAAAAGCACTACAGGCCAGAGGGAAATATGTGCTGGCATACGGGCCCAGCTGGGCTTTGACCCCATGTGATCTTTGATGCAGAGGGAGAGCCAGTCTGTAGCGTGGAGGTTATGTAACTCTCAGGGCAGTGAAACAGACACCAGCAATAATTAGACACTCATAACTGGAAGCAACCACTCCCAGTACAGTTGGCACACTGGCAGCCAATAACCTGTAACCCTGCAGCGCTGAAATAAACATCGCACGGTAAACTGATCTTTGGTGGCACTAACAGATCAGAGTGAACACTGAGTTTTGTCACAACACTCAGTGCAACACGAACCAGGAAAGAAACACTGCAAGATTTCACCGAGGAGCATGCAAAACACCACGGGGGCCCAAAACTCCCCCTCATGTAAAGATACTCATGCAGGCAAAAAAGAAATATATTTATCTGCTATAATGAGAACAAATTGTCTGAAACTGAGGGTTTACTGAGCTCTGAGTGCCTGAGATCTCTCTCACACACACACACACACACACACACACACACACACACACACACACACACACACACACACACACACACTCGAGGCAAAGAGGAAGCAGACTGGGGAGAATTTGGCAGCTCTCATCCTCCTGCTGCGACATCATATGCAGTGGAAGCTAACAGAACACACATGAAGTAAATGCAATGATTTATGAACAAGATTCTGAAATGCTGGACACACACACACTCACACACACACACTCACACACACACACTCACACACACACGCGCGCACACACACATAGTGTGTGTCATCCATCTGTTGCCTCCAATTTTCTCTAGTAATTAAAAAATCTGCAAACTGCCTTTTCAAGAATGAGGTTTATGTTCATGTCCACCACTCCAGCTCTGTGGGGACCAATCTCAGGTTTTAATCTTTGGAGCGAGGACATTAATGGAAAGTAGGGACATCAAGCAAAAGTAATGAATTGTTTTTTTTTTTTGTTGAATGGGGAAAGTTTTTTGGAAACTTTGAAAAAATGTCTTACTGGGAGACTTCAACGCTTATCTGGTCAACAACAGTGAGACATGGAGGGGCGTGACTGGGAGGAATGGCCTCCCAGGTCTGAACCCCAGTGGTGTTCTGGTACTGGATTCCCGTGCAAACCACAGTTTGTCCATAAAAACACCATGTTCAAACATAAAGGTGTCCATAAGTGCTCGTGGCACCAGGACACCCTAGGCAGCAGGTCAATTTTGAGATCGTATCATCATATCTGATTGCGATGGAAGGTGCCTGAACATGTGAGCACCTTTCCCATAAACACCTACTCGGATCGACTCACCACAGCTCAACTCAGGTCGAGTGATTTTACATTGCATACGACACGAACGCTACAACAAAGGTGGACATTGAGGCAAGAATATACCTGCTGCTCGGTCTGTGGCTTTTCGCCAGACTTGGGGACCATAGCGTCGTTTCTTGGAGCCATTTCCCTCATTGCGTCGTTTCAAAAATGGCAGTTTTGATTTTCATGAACGAGATGCTCTCATGACTTATTGAGTGAAAACTGTGGTGAACCGAGGAAAGTCAGTCCGAGTAGGGGAGACATGGGGACATTGAGTCTGAATGGACCGTGGTCAGCACCTACACTACTGAAGCTGCTGCACTGCTCTACGGCTACAAGGAGGTTGGTGCCTGTCATGGTGGTAACCCCCTCACAGGTGAGGGGAACGGCTGAAGAAGAAGCACTATCCCGCTGGGATACCCTGTGGGACTTTGGAGGCAGCCAATAGGTGCCAGCATGGCTGTGGACGTTTTAGGGCTGTAATGGTTGACACGCCTCTACAATATTGTGTGGAGATCAGGAGTGGTACCTCTGGATTGGCAGGCTGGGGTGGTGATCTTTAAGAAGTTGGACTGGAGGGTGTGTTCCATCTATAGGGGGATCACACACTTCTTTACCTGCCACTCCTTCAGTATATGAATAGTTACCTAAAATGAAACAACAGTGATAACTTTAAACTTTGTCACAACTGCAAAGGTCACGTACATCGACTTAATTCAGCACATTACCTTCACACAGGAGCTTCCAGGACTGAAATATAAACCCAACGTGGAATTACTCAAAAAAACTGCAGTTCCTCTGATGGCCACTTGAGTCTCCAACAACCCAGAGAGCAAGTGTCGGTCCACGCTCACTTTTATATATGGTCCAAATAACAACATTATTACTGCCAAAAGGCTAACGAGACCAAAACCAGTGGGTGATGTCATGGTGACTACATCCATCTTTTATATACAGGCCATGCTTCACTCGCTGCCCTCATCATAAAGAACATAATTACTGGGTTTTCTTTACATGAAACCACGGTCCACGGGCAGGGTGACAACATCGCTGTGCATGAATGTCCTCGTTTAATAATGGAGTCCAACAGGAATGCAAGTCTTTTCTTTACTTTGTGCCTCTGGAGGACATCATTTACTGTAATTTGTGCTGCACAGTAGCGCGACACGCTGTCCAACAACACAGCACAAGTGTGACCATCAGAGCAGAGTGGCTCAGAACTGGGACACACTGGCTGGTAAAATTAGACTCCTGGATGGTTTCCAGTGTAGAGTGTCCACTAAGTGTGGAGATGAGGTGTGAGTGTGTCTGTGTGTGTGTCTGTGTGTGTGTGGTGTATGGTTTGGTAACTAATGGATCCCAGCGTGAGCTCTCTTCCCTCCAGCTGTGGCTTCAGGGGGGCCCGAGGGGCTCTGAGAGCCCCCCCCCCCGTCTTAAAGGCTGACTTCCATCTGCGCATGCGCCAACCAGCGTGCAGCCTGTTACAGTCGCTCCTGCTTTTCTCTTAGTTTAGCTCTTTTTTCTTACGTATTCTTTTTTTTTTTCTGACTTGTATTTTCCTCCGTTTTCTATCTCTTACTCAATCATGTGGATTGAGAGAGTTTTTGTTCTTCTGGTGGCCGTGGAACTGTTACTTTTATCATGGAACGGGACCGCGGCACATCTCCTACACGCACGGACTGTTTACTCCAGAGATCAGCTGATCGCCCTGATGCCGGCCGGCTCGCTGGCCAGGCCCGCAGAAGTGCCCGCAGAAGTACCAGCTGAAATTTGGAGGAAAACACATCGGGGATGCAGAGGTCAAGGACAGAAGAGAAGAAAAAAGGTGACGGTGAGACAGCGGAGGCTCGAAGCGAGGAGGAGGTTTAAACCGTGTCTGCCGTCTATCGTGATGGGAAATGTGCGATCGTTGGCAAGTAAAATCGACGAGCTCTCAGCACTGGTACGGAGTCAGAGGGAATACCGAGAGTGTAGCCTGATGTGTTTCACCGAATCATGGCTGCACCAGGTCATTCCCGATGAGAATGCTTCCGTGGAAGGCTTCCACACTGTTCGGGCGGACAGGGACAGCATCGCTAGCGGTAAGCGTAAAGGAGGTGGGCTTGCTGTTTTAGTTAACAACCGGTGGTGTAACCCTGCCAACATAACAATCAAAGAAAGGATTTGTTGCCCGGACACTGAACTGTGTGCTGTTGGACTCAGGCCGTATTATTTACCCAGGGAATTCTCTCACGTCATCTTGGTGGCTGTTTATGTTCCCCCCTCTGCTAACCCCACAGCTGCATGTGACACTATCCACTCTGCCATAGCTCGGCTACAGACTCAGCACCCGAGTGCCTTTATTGTGATCTCGGGTGACTTCAACCATGTATCACTGGACAATACACTACCAACATTCAAACAATATGTGGACTGTCCCACCAGGGGAGAGAAAACTTTAGACTTACTGTATGCTAACGTCAAGGATGCATACAGCTCCTCCTCCCTCCCCCCACTTGGTAGGTCAGATCATAACCTGATTCACCTCACCCCCCGCTATGTGCCAATTGTGAGGAGGGAACCTGTGACCACCAGGACTGTTAGGAGGTGGTCAGAGGAGGCAATAGCGGAACTACAGGGCTGTTTCGAGGTGACCGACTGGGAAACACTCTGTGAGCCTCACGCCGAGGACATCAATGGGCTTACTGAGTGTATCACAGACTACATAACTTTCTGCACCGACTCCATTGTTCCAGCTCAGACTGTTCATTGTTACCCAAATAACAAGCCGTGGGTGACTAAGGACATCAAAGCCCTCCTCAACAACAAGAAGAGGGCTTTCAGAGGGGGCAACAAAGAGGAGGTGAGGAAGGTCCAGGTGTTACTAAAGGACAAGATCAGAGAGGCTAAGGACAATTACAGGAGGAAGCTGGAGTGGAAACTCCAGCAGAACAGCATGAGAGAGGTGTGGAGGGGCATGAAGACCATCACTGGATTCAGGCCAACCAACAGCAGGGGAGCTGAGGGAGGTGAGAATAGAGCCGACGAGTTGAATCTGTTTTTCAATAGATTCGACACCACAGTGTCTGCTCCCACCCCCACAACCTCACCTGCAGTCAGCCTGGAATCCAGAGCCACACCACTGTGCCAGCCTCTCTCTTCACATGTTGCCTCCTGTGAGATTCCTGACACCCCTCCCCCACCCATCACCTTCACTCAATACCAGGTTGAGATGCAAATGAGGAGACTTCACTCAGGCAAGTCTGCTGGACCAGACGGAGTGAGTCCCCTTGTCCTCAAGGCCTGTGCCCCCCAGCTGTGTGGAGTCTTTCATAAACTGTTTATGCTGAGTCTGAGTCTGCAGAGGGTCCCGGTGATGTGGAAGACATCATGCCTCGTCCCTGTACCAAAGACGCCTCGTCCCAGTGGCCCCCAGGATTACAGGCCCGTGTCACTGACCTCCCACATCATGAAGACCCTGGAAAGGCTCATCCTGGACCAGCTGCGACCCATAGTAAGACCACATCTGGATCCCCTTCAGTTCGCTTATCAGCCTCGTCTCGGAACAGAGGACGCCATCATCTACCTGCTCAATCGTGTCTACACCCATCTGGACCAGCCGGCGAGCACTGTGAGGGTCATGTTTTTTGACTTTTCCAGTGCTTTCAACACCATCAGGCCGACCCTCCTGGGTGATAAGTTAGCAGCGATGCAGGTGGATGCTTCTCTGGTGTCCTGGATTGTTGATTACCTGACAGGAAGACCACAATATGTACGTCTCCCACAGTGTGTGTCTGACAAGGTGATTAGCAACACAGGGGCACCACAGGGGACTGTCCTCTCCCCCTTCCTCTTCACCCTCTACACCACAGACTTCAGCCACTGCACAGAGACCTGCCATCTTCAGAAGTTTTCTGATGACTCTGCGGTGGTTGGATGCATCAGCAGGGATGATGAGACAGAGTACCGGGCTGTGGTCGACTCCTTTGTCACGTGGTGTGAGCAGAATCATCTGCAGCTCAACGTGGCAAAGACCAAGGAACTGATCGTGGACTTCAGGAAGACCAGGAAACACTTGACCCCTGTTTCAATCCAGGGGGTCAGTGTTGACATTGTGGAGGACTATAAATACCTTGGAGTACACATTGACAATAAACTGGACTGGGCTAAAAACACCACAGCACTTTACAGGAAGGGCCAGAGTCGTCTCTATTTTTTGAGGCGACTGAGGTCCTTCAACATCTGCCAGAAAATGCTGAGGATTTTCTATGAGTCTGTGGTGGCCAGTGCGATCCTCTATGCTGTTGCATGCTGGGGGAGCAGGCTGAGGGTCGCAGATGCCAACAGACTTAATAAACTGATCCGTAAGGCCAGCAATGTTGTGGGGATGGAGCTGGACTCCCTCAAGGTGGTGTCGGAGAGGCGGATGCTGTCCAAGATAAAGACAATGTTGGATAACACCTCCCACCCACTCCATGACATGTTGGTCAGTCACAGGAGCTCGTTCAGTGAGAGACTGAGATTACTGAAAAGCACCACTGAACGACACAGGAAATCATTCCTGCCTGTGGCCATCTCCCTGTACAACGCATCCACTTAACACACTGTTTGCTGCTACAACTACACATGTTTCTTTTCCAACTATTTATTTATGAGTGACTTATGTATGTATGTATGTATGTATATATATGTATATATTGTACTATTCTTAGTTAGCGTATTGTCTGTCTTGTCTTAATGTTGGTTTAAAATGGAGCACTGTAACAAAAAATAATTTCCCCCAGGGATCAATAAAGTATTCTGATTCTGATTCTGATCTCTAATGAAGGAGCATGTCAGCCCGCTCTCCTCCGCCCGCCTGCTCGCTCCCCAGAAAAGGCAGCATAATGGAAGAAAAATCCCTCGCTGTGCACAAGCTGTACAGCCTGGCAGCGCGCGGCAGAACAAAAGAGCAGCGGCCGGTCCCGCTTCTACCCAGACCAAAGGTTTTTGTGCTCCCTGAGAAACAACACTCACATTTGCACCGACGGCTGCTTCCTGCTTTGTTTGACTGTTATGTAATAATAACATAACTTCTCCATCTCGAAGCTGGAGGCTGCGCTGAAAGCTGTGGCAGAGCCGTTAAAATGCCACGCTCAGACAAAGGATATTAAAAGCACTTCAGCTTATTCAGGAGCACCAACGACTCACACCTCCAACGACTTTTACTGACAAGCAAACACAGTTTCCGAAACAGGCGGAACCTGGATCAGATTATAATAATAACAATAATGATGTCCAGGTGATTTATCTGCATGCAAACACAGTGTGAGTGTGGAAGGCTAAGTGACTCCAGCCTGGAAACCTGATCAAATCCTCCCTCAGACGATTAAAGGCTGTCAGCTTAATTCAGCTGTGCAGGTTTGTTAAATATGCAGGCAGCGCTGAAGCTGACAGTCGTGATCTGCGCCCTGATGTGACTGCAGGCAGCCAGGACATGTCTGAGCAGCTAACGTTGCTTAAAACCTGCTTTTATACTAGGACAGATGACAGAGACGCAAAGTAGACTTCAGAATATTTTAAAGTGTTCTTAGAGTTTGTGAGTCGATGCAGTGCCTCTGCACCTCAGGTGCACACTGAAGTGGTACTGCATTCCTTCTGATGGTCAGCAGGGGGCGTTTCCCCTGGATGTTCATTAGCATGGTCAAAGTTTCTAATAATGAAGCCACTGGATGAACAGACTGCTCTGACACTCAGTTCCACACAGTGTTTTTACTCTTTTAACTGTATGATGTCATAGATGGGAGATATCCCAGGACCCACCCATTAGCGTTTTGTTCACAATGGGCGGGGCTAAAATAACCTGTTTCAGACAGAGGATGAACTGAGGGCCTGCACCAAGGCCCAGAATCACATAAGGAATGATTATTATGAACTGTGTGTCATGCAAAGCTGCTCTGGCAGAGTCCAAGAAGAAAAAGGTTTCACTATGAAAAAGCAAAGAATAGAAAAAGTCCAATGTCTGCAAACCTGCCAACACTCGGCGAGAAGCTAAAGGCGCGACTGCAGAGCAGGAAGTGAACGCTCAGCTCCTCATTTCTGCTCCTTGGGTCTGAAACTCAGGTAAGGAAACGCCCCACCGGCCTTTGTTGTTATGGTGCACTTGTCGGCTAAATGTAGATATTGATTGATTTATGCAACCGAGCGGGAGCGAGAGAGGCCGAGACCCTTCAGCTCTGAATCACAACAAACACAATGTGGGGAGGAGGAGGAGGAGGAGGAGGAGCTATTCTAGAGCCCAAAATAAAAACAGATTCACCACGGGGCTCACAGTCCTCCCACACACACACACACACACACACACACACACACACACACACACACACACACACACACACACACACACACACACACACAAGCTCTTTATCATCACACCTGCAGGTCGGTTTGTGTGTGTGTGTGTGTGTATGAAGGGCTCCACCTGCTGATCACACCTCGTCTCACACACACTCCTGACTCCAGCATCCACCACAGCCACTGACCAACACATGACCTGTGTATGACTTCCTGTTTTCACACACGTGCGCAGGTCGGATGAGTGCAGCAGGCGTGACTCACCTGTTTGACCTTGCTGAGCTCCTCCTCCATCTGATGGTGGACTCTCTGAGACTCGACCAGCTGCTCCTGCAGATCAGAACCGACACTTTAGAATATTTACTGAAGCCCACTTTTCTTTGGATATGATTGAATTCTACAAAATGACTCAGGCGCGAGTCTACCTGCAGCCTCTTGATCTCCCTCAGAGCCTCGATGTGCTCCTTCCTGAGCCGCTCCATCTCCTCCAGGTCCTCTGAGTCCGACAGTGACGGCTGCACAAACACACAAACACATCAGAAACATCTGCGACAGAGAACGATTCGTTAGCATCTCGTTAGCGTGAGTGTCAGGCTGAAAGTGCCGTAAATGATGAAGAGCGAGTGAAAGCAGCACATTGAGGCTTGTGTGACGATGACCTGAACATTAATCACACCTGTATCCTCTCACAGGTGCAGCTGCTGCTGCTCTCAAGTCCACCGAACCTGTGTGACCCTGTGTGACCCTGTGTGACCCCAGCACAGCTCTGCTGATAGGACCCTCCTGTTCAATGGCAGCGTCCACAGTGGAGTGGACGTGGAGTCATCACGTGCTCCTGTTCACTTAAACCTGGATGATCCTCAGTCTGATGAATCCAGGTGATCTCAGAAAACCACCGGAGGCAGCAGTGAGTCCCCATTGACTCCCATATTAAAACTTTACAGCAGTGTTTGTTCTGTTGGAGACTTTGGGAGCATTGTTAATGACATCATCTGATGACATCATCACTCATACTGTACTAACAGACGTATAAATAAAGCGACTGCTCACCATGTCCACGTTTTTATTTTGCTTATAACCAGCAAAGTAAAACTGGAGCTTAAAGGTCACTTTTTTATTCTAATAAACAATAAAATGAAAAGATAAAAATAAAGAAGCAGAATCGATCCCGTTAGAAACGCCGCACAGACAGCATCATTCCCACCTACACCTTCTCCAGGTGTTCCCTGCTCTGTTGCTGTGACCGCCTCCACCATCTCCCTGCTGTGACTGACACTGATGACCCCCCCACACCCCCCACATACTTTAACATACTGTAATATTCTACAAACACTGTCTGCACTGCAAAACTGAAAACTGTGTTAGTACTCTGTTGTGCTTTTCCTGAAGGCTGCATATACGTGCATACATACAGGATGAGTCACTCAGCATCTTTTCTATGAGTTTAAAGTAAATTACAGTTAAAAGTTGTTTATAAAGTTCAGTAACTGTGTGACATCAGGCGTGTGCGCTGTGCTGCACGCTCCTACCCTCGGGTCGCTGGGCGACTCCAGCAAGCTGAACAGGTCGTCGGACGTGAAGCGAGACCCGGGCTGCGTGACGCCCAGCTCCTCCAGCTGAGGCTTGAACAGCTCCTTGATCAGGCTCTCGAAGTCTGGGAACAGAAAACAGACACGAGCGCTCAGCAGGAGGCAGAACGCCAACCCGAGCCTCTCTGAGGCCGAAGCAGCGACGAAACCTGCAGATCTGCGTCCTGCACTTGACTTTCATCTTCAACGCTGCCGCGCCACATCACCAAGCCTCCTTTAAACTGTGCAAATGGTGAATGAAAACACAATATGGATAATCTCTGAGCACAGTCAGCCATGTGACCACACCTTCTGTTTTTATTCTACGAACAGTGAGATTAATGGATCCCCTCTGTGTGTGATGGTGACGACCTGGCGGCTGCTCAGAAGAATTCAGTTCAAACAGCTGCTCCAACAGCAGCAACAGTTTCTACGTTTCAACTCTGATGTCCAGCAGCAGACAAAGACATTTTATTCTTTCTACTGAAGCTCTCTGCTTTTCCTTCACTTTTTCAAACAGTGCAGTAAAACCCACAAAGCAGAATAAAAGCTCTGAGTTAACGCAGGTGAGCAGAAAGTGTGCAAAGCTTGAGTCGCTGCGACGTCAGAAGAATCGAGTCCCAGTTTCCCAGGTGAAACCGCCGAGGGCACAAAGGAGGGAAGGAGGCGAGTAAAGCCGAACGCAGGAGAAACAAAACTCCAGCTAAAAACATCCAACAAGGACACAGCAGGAAACCTCCTGACTGCTGGAGACCAACATGGTCCAAACACAGCAGCACAGTCATCAGTTTACCTCAGAGCTGCGCTTAAAACCTTCAATCATGAAAAGAAACAAGAGCTAAATACAAATAAAAGTACATGATGTCCTGCACAGGTGTGAGGATGAGGGACACCTGCAGGAGGACAGCCACAGGTGAGCTGAGCGATGATGTCTTACCTGTGAAGGCCACCGTCCCAGCCGGATCAGCTCGCAGTCTGGACCGGAGCGTCTGCCGCTGAGTGTCGGAGGGCTTCAGGCCAATCAGCTCCAGAGCCTGGACACAACCACACACACAGATCGATACACAGCTCACATGGTGCAAACACACACTGACAAACAGCCGCTGACCAATGAGAAGAGAGTATCGGCTCATGAATTGGTTCAGCTGACACTGTTGTGTCGTGATGAAGTACACAAACACATTTTGTGTTTTGTTTGGATTTGGGAACAAAAAGGTTTTTCCTCGGTTCCCATGAAGCTGAATGATGTTCGTGGCGTTCCCGTCAGCGTGCAGGGAAATCATCACCTCATGCTGTCGCACTGAGGACTCGATAGTTTCTGTGCAGATTTACGTGTTTGGTTTTTTTCTTGCCTCCTGGTTGGTTCATCCTGCTGACTCTGCTGTTTCAACGTCAGCGTGAAGCGTTCAAAGGTGCGACTCACAAACACTCACCTGCTCCAACCTTTCTATCTTGAGGCGGCAGCTGTCGCTGAGGGAGCTCTTCCTCTGAGGAGGCTGACTGCTCGGAGACTCTGGAAGCAGAGGAACACACACGGTTACTGCAAAGACACAAAACAACTACAAACAACAAATGCTGATGAAACACACACACAGAAAACAGGGAGAGAATGACACGAAACACGTAACAGTCCACAAAGACACAAAAGAAAACTCAAAAACGGAATAAAAATACACAAAATATCCACAAATCAACTACAAAATGATGCAAAATGACCAGAAATTGTGACAGAGAGATGCAACAATCACAAAATGTTCAAAAATAATTACAAAAAATATTTAAATAAACAACATGAATGAACCATGAGGAGCCAACGAGTATAAGAATCACGTTTACCACCACATAACCACAAAACCAGGAAATTTGAATTTGAAACGATCGTGTAACACCATTCATCGATACAAATTTAAAGGTCGGTGCACTTAAACGAGGAGGTAACAATCTCAAAGAAATCATGAAGTCACTTTAAATATTGAAAGAATTAATGAGATAGTAAGTAAATGCAAGTTCTGCCTAAATTCTGTGTATTTTACAGGAAAACAGACACGAATTTAAATCACTTTTTATTCACTGTGCAGTTTCATGGTAATTTTGCAGAAAACCATCTTCCTGCATCTTGTTCTCTCTGTGCTGCGGCTGTTTGATGGAGCAGGTTTTATGTTCTGTTGTCCTTTTCTTTTAGTCTTACTCACGACTTACATTTGTTACAGTTTCATTATTTTTATCATGAATTATTTCCTGTATAAACCTTTAAACATTTGTAGGTAAATATAATGAAATTGTAATTGTAAATCAAATACATTTGAATTCTGTTCATTGCAGAGGAGTTATGCCTCCTTTATGCCAGAACACAACCCTCCTGTGTCTCTGCAGGTGTTGTTACAGGTGTGTTAGCTCTGTGACCCTAGCAGCGTCTTCTTCAGCCTCAGACATCACCATGGAGACAGGTCGGACTGGTTTGCTGGGACAGCCTCAGGTCGTCCATCAGACAGAACATTTCCCACATGGACAAAGACCTCAGGCCTCCTCATGATCCCAGTGATGCTCCGCACCTCTTCAGCCAGTCACAGGCCAGACCTCCACTTACCTCACTTCCTCCTGTGACAGGAGGACGCATCATCTGCCCCCCAACCCGCCTTCCAGACATTTATTAACAGCTCACGGTGGCTCGTCTGTGAACACACATTTGCCTGCATATGTTCACATTCTCCTGATTCTGCTGTACCATTTCCTGATGTTGCAGATTTCCGTACTGCGTGAAATTCAGGTCTAAGCTACTTTATGCAAATCAGAGCTGTTGAGTATCTGGAAACTCTTCCACTAGGGGGGATACTCCCACTAGGTTTATATCTGGGACTCTCCACCATTTGACCTTAGAACTGAAGAAGCTTCTCGGATGAGAGGTGAAACGTCTTCAAGCAACTTAAAGAAGTCCAGACGCTTTTCTTTGCAAGCTCCTTTGACTACGATGACCTGGATGACTGAGAACCTTCACAGACAAACTCTTCCAAGTTCCTAAAACTACTGAAAACCTGTGGTTTCCGTCCTGCATGGTGTTAAATGCTGTCACAAAGCTGCAGGTGAACAAAGTGAATAAACCACAGACGTTTCCTGAGCGGTGGATACGTACCGGGGTTCGTCTCAGGCAGGCTGTGACTCTCCGGAGGCGAGGACACACGTGTCTGCTCTGCTCTGCTCGGAGACACTCGCACCTGCTTTCACACATTAACATAGCATGTTAATGACTGTGTGTGTGTGTGTGTCAGATATGCTCACGTGTGACTCTGTTCTCACATTAAACTGACAGTTTAAATAAATGAAGTGACAACTAACACGTTGTCTGTAAATCTGTGCTCTCAGCTGTGGAGACGACACGTTTCTCCAGGCCGCGCTGAAGTACCTGCACAGACAGGCTATCAAAAACTGTCTAACAGACTCTTGTTAGTGCTGACTTTACACTCAGCGCCACCACCAGGCGGTTCTTTTGTTAAAGCGGTGCTGAGACGTCCTGCTTCCTCTCTAATCTAACTTTAAAGAAGGAGAGCTCAAATCTGTGTCCTGTGTTTGTATAAACTTTTATGAGGCTCTCAGAGTCAACGCCCTGACCTGGGTGACGTTGACTGATGGCAGAGTCTCGCTGGCAGGGTTTCGGCTGGAGGTGATCTTGGTAACCACGGCCGGCTGCTGAGGCACGGTGCCCAGGACCGGGCCCCTTATCTGGGGTCCACCCCCACCACCAGACCCCTGCAGGGAGATGGGGCTGTGGGGCCCGCTGCTGGAGCTGGAGGACGACCTCCGCCTGATGAAGGCAATCTCCACGGTCGGGTCGGGTCTAGAACACAAGATGAGTCTGAGTTAAACGTCTGGATTTAACACTTAGAGTCCCCCGAGAGCAGCAGTGCCCAGCCTTCTACCTTTCTACCTTTAAAACCCGCCTTCCAGCCAAGGCGGGTTTTAAAGGTAGAAAAGCCAAATGGCTGCTCTCGGGGGACTCTAAGTGTTAAGTGATCAGAGACGACCTTCAGTTTATGTTTCTATTCAGTTTTTATTATTTACTAATATTTTCTATCTTATGGTTTCTGAATAGTAAACGATGCTGTATCTTTGAAAAGCACCTGAAACAACAGCAGCACACGAACAGCTGTGTCTTTATGTCCTTGCTGTGTGCTATCCTGTCATTTGCACAATGTCTGTTCGGTATCAGGTGTGCCGTACCTGAGTTTGGTGCGTGTCAGGATGCCCCTGGCCTCCTCGTATGTCACTCCGATCAGCGACTCTTTGTTAATGGACACCAGCTGGTCCCCAACCTGCAGCCTGCCGTCCTGAAGCAGCACAGTCAGACAGGAGCAGTGAGACCGCGTGTTCAGGAGCATGCTCACATAAACACTATCAGTATAAGTTGGTATGATTATTATAGATGAGCATAACGCGAGTGCTGTAGTCTGGCCTTTTGCTGGCATGAAGTTGAGTCTGCTGAGGACTGACATGTCACCTTATCTGTTATCAACCCAGTGAATCTCCAGTGGATCATATCAGATGCATTTTTAGTGTCCGCTGTAGACACAGCGGGCTGCCCAGCGGGGTTCTCACTGAATCCAGAATGATCGGAATCAAACCACCGGACCACAAAGATGCTGACCTTCTGGCAGTCTCCTCCAGGCGCGATTTCCTGAATGAACACCATTGGTCCTTCGGGGCGGTTGGCTCCGCCCTTGATGATGAGCCCCAGGCCTGTTCCCTTGGCGACACATATCAACTGAATGACACTGTCACTGAGGACACACAGAGAGAGAGGCGGCATGACAGAGAGATTAAAAAGCACACTGTCATAATCTCTAACCCTCCTCCAGCTTCAAACTGCTGAAGAGGCTTTTCACTATTTTTAGTAGCTGCTGGTGTTTCCATGCAGCTGAATCATAGTTTATTATGTAACCGCCGTCCAATAACAAACTGCCTGGACTCCACTCAATGTACTCGTAGTTAAAGTACTGCAGTACTGCAGATTGATTATGGATGTCAGTACTGCGCTCTACTAACATGTTAACAGTGTTGGGGAGTAACGGAATACATGTGCCGCCGTTACGTATTTAGAATACAAAATATGAGTAACTGTATTCCGTTACAGTTGCCGTTTAAAAAGGTGGTATTCAGAATACAGTTACTTTGTTGAAATAAATGGATTACACTGCGGTACTTTCCTGTTTCATTTTGTCGCGGGTCAGGACTGTTTGGGTTTTGTTTGACAGCTACGTGCTGTTGTTCCAGGCGGCAGCGTTACGGTTGCCATGGTTACAGGGCGACGCTCTCTCTCTCTCTCTGCGACTGTGTTTCCTGGGTGAGAGAGCGCCTTTTTGTTGTTGTTGTTGTTGTGCTAAGCTAACAGGCAGAATGCTACAAGCATAGCTCTAAAGAATGTAGCATCATGGGCAGTGTAGTCCGTGCTGCAGGGAGAATGGACTGCCATACACGTTATGGGTCTGTGAGCGCGAGGAGGGAGAAAAAGGGGAGTGGAAAGGTACGAGTTGTCATCGAGGAAAAACGGGAGCTGGAAGCATGTAAATATAATAATAACCACTGCAGCCAAGAAGAGAGCCTGACGAGCCCAGTTGTAAGTAAGCTATTAAGACTCGACTGTACACCGTGTTCCTGTTTTCCTCCGAAAACAATAAGTTCTGTTGGAGCAGCCTTTCAACGCCTCTCTCTGTCTCTCGCAAGAAAAGTTGACCCAGACAACAAAGTAAAGCTATTTTTCGGCTACGAGCCGACAGGGACCCCGCCGTATTAGTCAGAGGTCCCTTTACTACAGTTCGGAGTCGCGGACCTTCAGTAATAGTAATAAATCACACAGCAATAGTACATTCACGTTGTTGTAAAAAGCATGATAATATATTAAGTAATCCAAAGTATTCAGAATACGTTACTGTCATCGAGTAACGTAACGGAATACGTTACAGAATACATTTTGGGGCATGTATTCTGTAATGGAATACATTTTAAAAGTAACCTTCCCAACACTGCATGTTATAACTACAGCTAACCAGCCTGTAATGCTCAGGCTGGAACATTAAACTGATATATACCATCATGAGTCCATAATATGATCCAGGCTCCATCATCACGAGTACTTGAATAGATCTGGATGCTGACTCTGCTGTCCTGTTACTTAGTTTGGATGAGTTTTGCTCTGGTCTGACAGCACGTCGCTGTTTCTACTTTAACACTTTTTTATTTCTGTCTTTATGAGTGTCGTGCTTCCTGTTTTATTTTGATAGTCCCTTTCCTGTGTGCAGTGTATCTAGTTTTGCTTCCCCCTGTGTCGTTAGGTCTCATTTGTCCCACCTGTTCATGTCCTCTCGTTGTCCTGCTTGTGTTTCCTCGTTAACCATCATGTTCCCTCTCTGTGTGCTGTGCATGTCTCCTCGTGGTTCCAGGTTTTCTTGTTCCTAGTTTCTTAGCGTTTTTCTAGTTTTGTTTTTGTATTCAACCTTTTTCTCCAGTGATTAAAGCTCCGCTATCAGTTTAGCTTTCGCCCGAGTCCTCGTCCTGCTGCCACGCAGCGCTACATGACAGATGTGACACAGGGGCAGCGTGTAAAGAAGGTGGCGTGTAAAGTGGCAAAGAAAGGACTTCACAGCTTAACAGCTGTGTTGGTTTCATTAAAAACTCTGAATAAATCAGCTGGAAAGTTGAAATTACTCATGAAGACTCACTGCAGGACGGGTTTAGCTCTCTATGCGTTTTTATGTCTCTGAGACTATTTGTATTTTAATAATAAATATAAAACAGCCAATCAGAATCTGTGTCGAATGTTTTCTGGTTTACAGGGAAGTGAAGGCATCACCGTGAGAGGGAGTTATTTCTGTTCTTTAGATCCTACCTGAAGGCGTGCACAGGTGTGTGCATGGCGTAGGCGGGGTTAGCAGGGTAAGGGGCGGTGTGGGTGTAGGCCGTGACCCCCTCTTTAGGACTGAGGAGCTGGGGGCTCTCTGACCGGGAGGAGGAGGAGGAGGCCGTGTCCGTCAGCTTCCCTTTAAAGAAACGAGAAGAAGAATGAAGCGAGGTGAGCAGGAAGACGTGGGAGAGAGAGAAGAAATGTAATGGCGGAGGGAGGCGGAGGACGATGGGACGCGGCGGGATGGAGAAAAACTGGAACACAGGATCAATTTAGTGACTCAGGACTGAAACTTTGTATTTTGTGAGGACCAGACTAACATGAGAGGACTTTATTTTAGAAAGTAACAGGATTTTTAGAGTGTGAAGATATTTTTGGAAAATGTGGACATTTTTGAGAAGTGGTGATGTTTTTGGAAAGTCGCAACACCTTTGTAAAACTATTATTTTTACTTTTTCGAGAACTTGGGGACATTTTTGGGTCAGAACATATTTAGTGAGGATGTTTTGTCCGCAGTTCTGCGACACGCAGACATGGAAATGAAAAATTTAACTTGTAATGGACTCTTTTAAAAGGACTGTTAGTTTTGGAAAGTGACCACAAAGCGATTTTGTAACATGCTGTGAATTTCCAGGCATTTGAGCTGTTGGAGTACCGTCGTGTCTATCGTCGTCATGTCTTCAGAGGGCTGTCTGAGGGTTCGGTTTGTCCTGGATCGAATGTTCATGTCGAACGTGATGGTGGGTTTTACCTGTGGACAGCTGCGTGGGAGAGATTCGTCCTGAAGCCGTGATGTGGTTGGAGCTGTACTTCTCCATCAGCTCAGCGAACTCCCTCCTGAAGGACACATGAACACATCACAGCGCCCTGTTTCAGATTCACTTCTCAAAGACCCTCGTCATAACCTCAAACCCAGTCCTTGTGGTGAAACTGAAGGAATTAAGGACATTTCTGTCCAAGACTTTAATTCACATGTAAAAAACATAAAAGAACTGCTAATAACTGCTAAACCAGTATGGATGTCTATGCAGTTTATTTCACAGGCCTGGATTTAAAATATCCGTCTGTCATTAGTTCATGAACAGTTTTTCTTAAGCTGCAGATTCCAGGAAGAAAAATGAATGTCTTGATTGGACGATAAGCGAGAACTCGGACAGCGTCGGACTTTCCTGGAAATCTGAAGAAAAGCACTCAATGATGATTGTTGGAGGCTGTGAGCCGACATACATTAAAGATGTGCTTCATTTAAATGATGTTCCTGCTGCGTGCTCAATGAGCTGCAGTTCAAAGACATCGTTTCCAAAGGAAAGCACTTTGGAAACATGGCGGCCTGCGCTGGACGGCGTTCAGCACTGAGGCGTTTGAGGAGAGCGAGCTGTGAGATCTGTGAGAGTTTGTCTCCCTCACATGGACACCGAGGAAACCGGACGTCAGTCTCACTCAAACCATCAGCCATCACGGTCTGATCCGATCAGCTGTTAATGCCTTTTAAATGGGATCTGCACGATCATTGAGAAAAACCATTCAGAGATCAGATGTCTGTGGTTCCATCCACCCTCAGCTTACATTCAAACAGCTGCTGGAAAAACTGGAATTCTTGAATTATCTTAACCCCCCAACAGAAAACGTAAAGCCAGAAGTCTAAACTGCAGCCGTCCACCGTTTCCTTTTACACCACTAACCAATCACATCAGAGATCACCTGGAGGCAAACCTGGAATCAAAAGACAGAAAGCATTTCATGAATCAGCAGGTCGACGCTTCACCCTGACGTGACGACAGAGCACAGAACAGCGTTTGTATCTGTGAGAGCTTCAGTGGAGACCAGGATCAAGCTCTAAATTAAATGTATTTGAAGGATGAGGTCAAACGTAGAGTGTCAGGCAAAGCAACCAGGAAGTATCACGTAAAGGTCAGAGACCAGGATGCCGTCGTGAAGACCTGAAGATCATAAAAACGCTTCCTCACCCTCAATAAACACAAATCAATGATTCAGAGTGAAAATCAACTGAAATGTAGGAAAGACATTTATTCATTAAAATAAGAAAAATGTGCTCGGAATAAACTTAATGTATGCAAATCAAATTTCATTTGAGCAGACTCCATTAAATGTAACAGTTTACTGTGTAATTATTATAATATGGAAAATATAATTGTAAGGTAGTCAAAGTCCGCGTTTTTGGGCAGTTTTATTTTGAGTGTAAAGGCGGAGATGAAGCAGAAATACCGACGCTGGAATGAAACGTGAGAAGAAACAGTGACAGGAAATAGTCACGTGTGTGTGGAGGAAAACTAAGAAAATGAGGAGGTCGAGGAACAACGGAAACGTGAAACCCAGAAGCCGCAAGTTCCCATCAGGATTGGAACCAGCTCCAGGACCAGCTCGTGAACAGCCAGCCTGCAGTGGGACAGCTTAAAGACCTCGACCAGGAAGTGAAGTGAACGACTCTGAGCTAGCGTTTAGATTCTTCTGTGGGGGTGGGGGGGTTGGACGATGGGGTGGGCATGGACTGCAAAAACAGAGACCTAAATGGCTGTAGCTCAGGAGGTAGAGCAGGTCACATACTGATTGGAAGGTCGGTCGTTCGATCCCAGGCTCCTCCAGTCTGAATGCCAAGTATCCTTGGGCAAGATACTGACCCCAAGATGCTCTTCGATGCATCCATCAGAGTGTGAATGTAGTTAGAAAGCAATAAGTGCCCAGAAAGTGCTTGTGAGAATGGCTGCGATTGGGTGCATGTGGTTTAGAGCACTTTGAGTACTCTGGGAAAGTAGAAAAGCACTATATAAGAATCAGTCCATTCACCACTCACTCAAAACATGAAAGAAAGAGAAAAACTCATCAGATCAGTGATCGATTTTTAAACGTGTCCTCGAACCACCCGAGGATCCGCCCCCCAACCGTCTGCAGCAGCTTAAAAATAATCTTCCACAATATTCCCTCCAATTCAAGCCTCCATCAATGAGCTTAAACTCCATGCTTGTTTTTCTGGTTTTCTCCATCCACCCCCCTTCCCTGCCCCCGCCTGATTGCATCACGGCGTCCTCAGCAGGAACCGTGTGGCTGCAGATAATCATCATCATTAGTTTTAGGTGTGAAACAAATGTCGGCAACATTGGAGCTGTGAGGCGAGTATACACACACACACAGGTTTCGTAACAATAGGGATGAGAATGTGCCAGAGGTGGGACGACCTTTCGTCTGCAGTCACAACAACACGTCACTTCCTGACAGCTGCTGTAAGCTGCTGATCTCTTTGTTGTTCTTTAAATCAGCTTCTGTTCCTCTGCGGACTCTGACCCGCCCCCGTGGTCTCTGTGCTCATTTAAAATGAACGTGTGGTGACCCGAGACTGAGGTCAGCTTTATGTAAAAGCAGCTTGCAGAGTTATTAGCAGTGCGTATTTGTCATTTATAGATGTTGCTGTTAATCTGTGAAATACTAAACACAAATCATTTATAGTTTTATTTTAACACCGATCTGTCCCCATAGATTAGCTGCATTCAGCCAGTCGTACACAGCAGAGGTGTCCAACTGGCTGTGAGGAGGCAGAGCCTGCAACATTGTCGACCTCTGAGCTCGACCTCAACACTGATGATTTTAAAGCGACTGCGCAGGACGTCCAGAGTGACTGCAATCTCAGACAGATCAGCAAATGTCTGCAAATACCTGCAACCAATCTGAGTCAGTCTGCAACAGGAGATGCAGCTCACCTGTGTTCTGGTTGTAAGGTGCAGCTCCTGTTAAAGTGTTCCAGTTAAATCCTGCAGCACCATGTCACTATTTCTGTTTGACCTTTGAATTGTTGTTTCAAACCTGCGTGCTTCTGGCTGGACTCAGAATGTAAGGAGGTACATGTGTGTGTAATGTGACAACTTTTCCATTGTCACATTACAGCCACAAACATGAATCAATTTCATTGGAATTCCACGTGAAAGACCAACACAAAGTGGTGTACATGTGAGAAGTGGAACAAAAATCATTCACGATTCCAAACATTTTTTACAAATAAATAACTGCAAAGTGGGGTACATAACATTCCTCTGTTAGCCAAAATTAGCATCCCTTTACTATGACTGTGAACTGCGGATACAACTTTATAACTAAACTAGCTAGTTAGCTAATTCTCCAGCTCTAATTAAGTTGCATTGTTAAAAAAAGCCATCAGCACATCAAAGAACCACCTTACCATCACCTACTGGATTTACAAGGCTCCTTTTCAGAGTCCTGCTATTAGCATTTTCTATTTTGGTTCATTTTAATTAGTGCTGTCAGCGTTAATCTCGTTAAAATGACATTAACGCCATAACTGTATTAACGCGGCAAACCTCCATTAATGAGCTGCCGCGGATCGCCCTGTGCGTGGGGCTGGACGGCATCAACATGCTAACGTGGGCAAACTCATTGATACTGTGCACGTCAGATTAACGCTGACAGCACTAATTTTTATATAAATTGCTCATGCAGCTAACACTAGCAGGCTTGGCTGGAAAAATGTGTAATAAACTGAACTACTTCTCCACAAAGCAACAGCACCTGTCACTCAAATAGGCCACGCCCCTAATGATGCAAACTTTAAACCTATAAACAGTCGAGCTATTAAAACAGGTTATAACCATGTTTATTTCTTCTGTAAAGGTTTAACAGTCTATGAGGTCTAACTCGCTGCTGGAGCCTCTGCTGGACGTCAGAGGAACTGCAGTGTTAGTGACATTTTTCATGTTTGACCCTTGAAGTGAATCCAGTTCATGAAAACAAATAAAACATATCGTGCTTTCACAGACTGACGGTACAGTTTCATGACGCAACTGTCTCCCCACAGAGATAGCAGGATGTCACCGAGGGGGTCTGATCCCCGGTCATGTCTCTGTGCTGAGCAGCTGCAGCTCTTTCCCAGAGCAGAGACCCTGTGGACAGACAGCCCCGTGTCCCTATTGTGTCAAGCTGTGTTTGAGCTGACGTGAAAAAGCACAGGGGCCAGCAGAGTGCCAGGTCAGTTTACCTCACACATCACCTCACAGCTCGCTCCAAGGACAAATCAAACCACTGACGAGCCTCGTTTCCAGGAGCACGGAAAGCTGAAATCCCATCCTCAGAGCTGCAGAACGTCAGTGTCGTCTCAGTGGGAATAAAAGCAGATTCCATCTTTATGAAGAGCCTCTTTAGAAAAAGCTTAAAACCCGACTTTTCCTCCACTCACACTGAACGAGGGAGTGTAAGAAGCTTAAATGCTCCATTCAGTCATTAAAATGTGACTGGAGAAGTGTCTGCACACCTGAACTTGTGACCCTGAACACTTTAAGGCTCACTTGTCTGTCCACCCACTGCAGGAACATAACCCCGACTGTCAGCATCAACCCCCCGGCCTGGCAGTCACCCCTGCAGCTCAGCTCAGATGTTCTGTTCTAAGATGACTTTCAATCAGCTGCTCTGCTGATCACAGATCATCACCATCAGACAAACTGAGTTCGTCCTCAGATAACCTCAGAAAACATGCTCAGCTCAGCCAGACTGAGAAAAAGCAGTAAAATCAGAGGGATAATTTCAGAATAAAAGCACCTCCTTACCTGGATTCCTCATCTCTGGCGATCAGCAGGGACATGTGATTGGAGACCGAGGCCGTCCTTAAGATCTCCACCGCCCTATCAGGGAGCAGAATCGAGCAGTAAACATTACCAGCGTGTGATGGAAGATAAAGAGTCCATGTGTGAAACTCAAGGACATCTCTGCCTGGTGGAAACATCCTCTGTGGACCTATTGGACAAATAGACTGCAGTACCACCGACAGCCACTAGATGCTGACAGCAACTGACTCGAGCCCAAAAGTCTTTGCTCCTACTTAAAAGTTCAAAAGAACTTTAGTATCCGTCGTGTGGCCGATGATCGATAGCTGTGATTGTCGTTCCATCTACGACTTTCGAGCCTCTGTTTAAAGAATGAAACTGATTTTTAAGTTTAACTGGAACTGTGATACTTGGTTATCATCAGTGTTTATGACGTTGGTGTCTCCAGCTAATAAAAACCATACTTCAGCAGGTAGTACCATCCAGTGTCAGTTTTGACCAGTAAGTTTCATCATCATTTTTTCTGATGAAAACAAGATGATAACAAAATAAAATCTAATCACAAGGACACAAACTGTGATGAATCAACAGTCTGTCAACGAATAAATATGAGATGAAAATATTCTGGAGAGACAAGATCCAATCAAAACTGATTCAGCTGAGCAGAAAGGCGGGACGAGTTTGGAAGTTATCCAATGAGAAGTAATCTCCTGGTGCGACGAGGTTAGACCTGCATTTAGACTTCAACATGTTGATGACCTTAAAGCAGATGTTGAGGCTGCAAAATTTCACGTGCAGCATTCACATAAAGTGTGATGGACACCAACACTCTGCAGTCCATGCAGCTTCACAATTCAAACAGTGCAAATAAACAAGTGATGCGAGACCGCCATGCTGCATTTTCTAAAATACCTCAACAGTGAGACTCACCTCTCATTGGTCACCCCTATCAGGCTGATGTTATTGACATCCAAAATCAGGTCACCTGACTTAAGCCGACCTGGAACAGAGAGTGACAGACAGACGGATGGAGAGAAGGCAAAGTGAGGGACGATAACAGTGTCTGTAGTAACCGATCCACAAAAAATACCAGAAGAATAGCTACCATCCAGAGCGGCCAGCCCACCAGCGATCACTCGCTTTATGTAGATACCAAACTCCTCTCCTGTCAGCTCTCTGTAGCCCCCAATTATTTTAACACCTGTGAACACACACAGATGAGCTCCAGTTAAAAAAGAGCCTGGCTTTCAGGCTGTACTGGCTCTTCATCTAGTTGTGACAGGCGATCGCAGCATTTTCAGATGCTGAGCTGCGGCTGAAGGAGGAGCGGTTAATAAGGACTCAGAGGTCAGTAAGGTCGAGGGAAAGATGCTCACCGAGTCCCTTCTTGCAGTCGCAGAACTCCAGCCTCTGTACGGCTCGGCTGATGCCGTGTGGGCCCATGATCGTCCTGGCAACAAGCAAAAACACAACAGATTTAAACACATATCAACATCCTCCCTCAGCCAAAGCCCCTCTCGCTCTGTTTCCTCAGAGCGCCGCTGCACAAAATAATCAAATCATCACAGGATTTTGGCATTGTCTCCCTCTCTCCCTCCCACCTCCACCCGGCTACGTCCAACCAATAAAATCTGTCGCCTCCTAAACGACGAGGCGGTTGAACCATGTGGCGACCTGGATGTTTGGAGGCTCGGGCGAACACAAACAGTGATTAGAAATAATCAAAGGAACATTACGGAGCAGTTGTTTTGTGCTTCTGCTGAGAGATTTGTGGGTGAGAAGGTTTCAGATTAAAGCTGAAGAGACTCCGACGTAGTGAACATGATCCTGCTGTCTGCTGGTCGTTCTCAAGTCTCAGCTCAGAGTCAGCACAGAGTCAGTTTGAGCGGCAGTTTGAGTCACATGCTGGTGTCTGAGCGTTTCAAAGGTTCGTGTAGAGGCAGCAAAGCCTGTCACGGACAGACTGACATGAATACTCGAGGCTGGGCCCAGAGGCTTTTTTAAATCTTTGGGCTCTAAGCTCAGTTTGATGCCTCCCTCAAACACCGACTAAAGACATCGAAACAGATGCTGTGTCAGTTTTATGGGAGTAGCAACAAGAGAGAGCTGATCCTTTAATTTGGGTTCACTTACACTCAAAATAATCATGTTGACCACTTCCAAAAATAGCAAATGAACGGTCACATGGTGCATCTGCTGTTTTGCTCTCTCTCTCTCTCTTTAGTGACACACATCTCTGCAGATGACACGTTTTTTCATACAGTGGTCATGCAAAGGATCCAGTTAGTTCTTTGTGTATTATATTGCCCCCTTGAGGACTGACAATAATCACTTCCACCTAAAAGTCTTCAGAGGTCTACTGGATTAAAACCAAGCACCAAATAAATTCTGCAACTTTACCTGGAAGGTCTTTTTTTTAGGTTAGGAAAGGTTAAGGATACTGTGCTTCTCTGTTTCATTTAAACTTAATTTACCAACCAGCTGCAAAGAGAAAGCTTTTCATACACATGTTGATTTAACAGTCATGTTTGCAGTTTAGATGGTTAGGTGGATGGTTGGTTGGATAGTTGGATGATTAGGTGGATGGTTGGATGGTTAGTTGCATGGTTGGATGGTTAGGTGGATGGTTGGATGGTTAGGTGGATGGTTGAATGGATGGTTGGGTGGTTAGGTGGATGGTTGGTTGGATAGTTACATGGTTGGATGGATGGATGGTTAGTTGGATGGCTGGTTGGCTAGATGGATGGTTAGGTGGATGGTTAGGTGGTTAGTTGGATGGTTGGTTGGATAGTTCCATGGTTGGATGGATGGTTGGATGGTTAGTTGGATGGTTGGTTGGATAGTTGGATGGTTGGGTGGTTAGGTGGATGGTTGGTTGGATAGTTGAATGATTAGGTGGATGGTTGGTTGGTTAGTGTCATGGTTGGATGGTTAAGTGGATGGTTGGATGGATGGTTGGGTGGTTAGGTGGATGGTTGGTTGGATAGTTGGATGATTAGGTGGATGGTTGGTTGGATAGTTGCATGGTTGGATGCTAAGGTGGATGATTGGATGGTTGGTTGGATAGTTGGAGCTGCAAAGAGAAAGCTTTTCATACATATGTTGATTTAACAGTCATGTTTGCAGTTTAGATGGTTAGATGGATGTTTAGATGGTTGGTTAGTTGGATGGAAGGTTGGATGGTTAGGTGGATGGTTGGTTGGATAGTTGCATGGTTGGATGGTTGGATGGTTAGTTGGATGGCTGGTTGGCTAGATGGATGGTTGGATGGTTAGGTGGTTAGTTGGATGGTTGGTTGGATAGTTGCATGGTTGGATGGTTAGGTGAATGGTTGGGTGGTTAGGTAGATGGTTGGGTGGTTAGGTGGATGGTTGGTTGGATAGTTGGGTGGTTAGGTGGATGGTTGGTTGGATAGTTGGATGATTGGTTGGATAGTTGGATGATTAGGTGGATGGTTAGTTGGATAGTTGCATGGTTGGATGGTTAGGTGGATGGTTAGGTGGTTAGTTGGATGGTTGGTTGGATAGTTCCATGGTTGGATGGTTAGGTGGATGGTTGGGTGGTTAGGTGGATGGTTGGTTGGGTGGTTAGGTGGATGGTTGGTTGGTTAGTTGGATGATTGGTTGGATAGTTGGATGATTGGTTGGATAGTTGGATGATTAGTTGGATGGCTGGTTGGCTAGATGGATGGTTGGATGGTTAGGTGGATGGTTAGGTGGTTAGTTGGATGGTTGGTTGGATAGTTCCATGGTTGGATGGTTAGTTGGATGATTGGTTGGATAGTTGGATGGTTGGATGGTTAGGTGGATGGTTGGGTGGTTAGGTGGATGGTTGGTTGGATAGTTGGATGATTAGGTGGATGGTTGGTTGGATAGTTGCATGGTTGGATGGATGAATGGATGGATGAATGGTTGGAAATAAAACAAACAGCAAAGATGTCCACTGTGAGCGACCATCTTTGAACAGAGGCGGGGGTTTACGACACCAACTCTCTGCCATCTATAATCCAGTTTTGAGATCCCTTCCCAGACGCCTTAAAGCCCACTCACATCCTGGGCCATCTGATCTCAGGAATTCACATGATAAGGTGGGGCCAGGTTTCACAATGAACTCACCCGAAACTCTGGCTGATTGGGACCCACACCCAGTTTCACACCTTGGCTCAGGCGATTAGAGGATCATCAGGGGGTCCTTTTGTCCCTCTGTGGGGGGATACTCCCACTAGGTTTATATCTGGGACTCTCCACCATTTGACCTTAGAACTGAAGAAGCTTCTCGGATGAGAGGTGAAACGTCTTCAAGCAACTTAAAGAAGTCCAGACGCTTTTCTTTGCAAGCTCCTTTGACTACGATGACCTGGATGACTGAGAACCTTCACAGACAAACAGCAAAGATCCAAAGCAGCATTTGCTTTTGGAAGCTGTTGCTGTAAACCTACAAGCTGCAGGTAAAGAAGCTCCCAGAGCAAGAGAAACAGGCCAAACTGAAACTGCGCAACCAGAATGAGGTTCCTACATCTTGGAACTAAAGAACACATGGGTAATATCATCGATGGAAACAGGCCACAGAAGCAAGACCCAACCAAGTGAAGCCCACTCTCCAGGAAGTAGACATACCATTACCCTAGTCTACTGTAAATAAAAGACTTCCAGAAAGAAGAGTGTCCCACAGTTTGACAGATGAAAGTAAAACCATCCAGCAGAATAAATAGAATAAAGCAAAACAACTTTAAGGTTTTGAGTGGCTCATGATCAGAGTTACAGAAAATCATTCCAATGACACTGAGTCACTGCTGTTTAGTTCATTCAGACTACGTTGGAACATAGCTGCCCTGATACAGCGCGGGGAATAATGATTTCATCTCCTGCTGAATCTGTTTGTTTCTCTAATTTTTATGGAAGTTGTATTTTAAGAGCGATACAACCAAAAATCCAGAAAAAAAAACACATAACATAGAAGTTATAAATTGCTTTTAATGCATTTGATCTCCAAGCAAAACATGACTTAGTACTTGGTGGAGGAACAGCTGCTTCTGCACAGCAGTGTGATGTTTCTTGTAGGGGGTGGCGGGGAGGGGGTATTGTGGGTACTGCAACACTTTAGTCCATTATGGTGCAATGTGCTACCAATGATGTTCTGGGCCTTCAGATCAGATCAGATGTAGTTTTGGGGAGATCCACCACTCATAAGATGAGATCTTGCATGGAGCTCCAGACTATGATGCTCATTTGATGCTGACGTCCTAAGACAGCTCTTTGGTCTTCTCTGAGGTGTGAAGAGGTTAGAATGGATGAAACTGATTCTGTGGACAGGTGTGTGTTATACACACCAATAGCGATTTGGGATCAGGAGGATCTGTAAGTGACTGATTGACTGAAGTCTGTGTGCCACATGGGTTAAAAGCCAGTCTGTAGGAACGTGAAGTCTGACTGGTTTATTTCACACACTGATATGTAAATTATTGTATAATTTTTATCGAATGCCTTTCCTCCATCAAAAACTAGCATAAAAATCTGTCTGTGAAGGTTCTCAGTCATCCAGGTCATCGTAGTCTTTCCAAGCTCCTAGACTACCATAAAAATCGGAGACTGTTCATTTTTCTGTAAGTAAGCAACTCAGTCGGGAATATAAATAATAAATAGTTATTTCCTCCACTCTGTGTGCTGAGAAGCATTTGAGGATATCTACCAGGTAGTGAGACGTCGTGGGAGGGCGGTTTTAAAGCTGCGATATTATCTCAGTTCTTCAGAAGCTTTGAGCAGCGCAGCTTTCAGGGCGACCCTACATATACTGTGTTATGTAAGGGATAATGTACAGTGAAGTCAAGGTCACACTGTGAAGAGGATTAGTTTGAAATCATAATCCATCTTAAGGAACCAAATATATTGTAAGGAGACCCGATGCTTGCACATCATACAGCTGGACAGTTTTCCAAGCAGCAAACGTCAGTCGAGCAACCAGCTACTAAAAATCACTTCTACATACGTTAACCTACTATTTCGAGATGATTCATCAACAAAGTAGATCAATAATTAGCAAAATAAAGTCACCCAGAAACCAAATGGACTCAGTTGATGCTGATAAATGAGAGTCTACGTTTGTTGAGTTACTCGGCTTGAACAGAAACTGACCAACACATTGGGACCACAGACTCTTTCCCACCATCCCAGATGAGTCTGTTTTTTTGTTTATTGTATTGTAACTGTTAGATGTTACCTGAGGGCCATATTGGAGTCTCCACCTTTCTCAAAGGTCATCTTTTTCTTTTTTCCAGACTTCAGAAAAATTAGCACAAAACCACAAAAAACATGGAAGCCTCTTCATGACAGCTAAAAGAAACATAGGTTCTCAGCAGCTGTTTCATAAACTGAAATAAACTTGGTGTGTAGACCCGGCACTCGATGAAGCGTGAGTTGAGCACGTTTTTCCAATCGGTGCTTAAATCAGGTGACCAGCAGGTTTCGTTAAAAGATTAAGCCAGCGTGAACGTGCCCAAGCCTGCAGCTCCTTTAAAGGCCACTCAGTGAACATTGTTGGAAATCAAAGAAAAGGGCAGACTTCCATCAAATATGAATTCTGCCAACATTAGTCTCCTGCTAAAACCAGGCAAAGACCCTGTATATCCCTCAAGCTATCGTCCAATATCCCTTATAAATGTAGACCTTAAAATAATCTGCAAAGCTCTCTCAAAGAGACTAGAGAAAATAACCCCCTCTTAATTCATCCTGACCAAACTGGTTTCATAAAAGGTAGGCACTCATCAACAAATACACGTAGATTACTTAATTTGATAGACTACTCATACAGTAAAAACCTAGAAACTACAATATTTTCTTTAGATGCAGAAAAAGCATTTGACAGAGTTAACTGGAAATTTCTATTTGCAACTTTACACAAATTTGGTTTTGGATCTTCTTTCATTAACTGGTTAAAAATATTATGTAACTCCCCAACAGCTTGTGTCAGAACAAATGACCAGACATCCTCCAGCTTCTGGCTCTTGAGGGGCACCAGGCAGGGATGCCCACTCTCCCCTTCACTGTTTGCAATTTTTATTGAACCACTAGCAGCAGCAATTAGACAGAATTCAGTAATTAAGGGCATAAAATGCAAGAACGTGGAACATAAAATCAGCCTTTATGCAGATGATGTGTTACTCTTTCTCCAAAATTCACAAACCAATATCTCTGGGGTGATTGAATTGATAAACTCTTTTGCAAGAATATCAGATTACTCAATTAACTGGTCAAGATCTACAGTCCTACCGATTAATTGCTCCCTCCATAATTCCTCTTCTACACCACTGCAATCGGGAAATATAAAATATTTAGGTATTAATGTTTCTCCCAAGCTTGCAGATCTAACTAAATTAAACCATATCCCACTTTTAAAGAAGGTAGAAGATGATCTGGCTAGATGGAAATGTCTACCCATATCACTCATGGGAAGGGTTGCCGCTATAAAAATGATGGTCTTACCAAAAATAAATTATTTATTCTCAATGATCCCAACTAAACCGCCACAAGATTGGTTCAGATCTCTAGATTCATGTATGTCCAAATTCCTTTGGAAAAATAAACCCCCACGTATAAGCTTAAAAACACTACAAAAGACCAAGGATAAAGGAGGATTAGAACTACCTAACTTTCAGCACTACTTCTTAGCCAACAGGCTTCAGTTTATCTCAGGATGGCTAAAACATACCCTCTTAGATGAACCTTGGCTAGATGTAGAACAGACACTTTGCAATAATCTAGAGATTTCAGATCTACCATTTATCAGCTCAAACATCCAACGACATGAATGCTTTAAAAGCATCAACATCAGCTCTTCTCTGACAGCATGGTGGGAGTTTCTAAAATTGACGGAGTCTTCATTAATCCCATGCAAACGTACACCTATCTGGAACAACCCTGACATATTACAAAACAATAATATGATAAACTTTTCAGATTGGAGTGGTAAAGGAATCAAATACTTAGAACAAATATTAGAAGGAACAGAATTTATTCCATTTGACAGACTAGTTACACAATATGGGATCAACAAGAAAAGATTTTTAGAATATCAACAAATTAAATCCATAGTAAAAAAGAAATTTAAACCGGGTCAAGTTGAACTACAAACACCACCAAGTGTGGTTCAATTTCTTACTCTTAAAACCCCCAAATTACTATCCAAAATATACAGAATGCTTTCTAAAACGGATGAATCAATATCACTTCCTATTGCAAAATGGGAAGCGGATTTATCAGTTAACTTAGACCTAAACTTCTGGTCTCAGATTTGCTTAAAAACCTTTCATCTAATTAGAAATCCCAGTCTTCAATTAATTCAATACAAAATACTACATGGAGTGCACTATACAGGTCATCGGATGTTCAAGATGGGTTATACGTTTACCAACAACTGCTCACACTGCCAAACCAATTCACCGGACAATTATATCCACGCTCTTTGGTTCTGTCCACCAGTTCAGAAGTTTTGGCGCGAGATATGTGAAGACTTATCGAAGTGTCTGAAATGTAACATTCCAACTTCCCCCTTAGTGTGTTTGTTGGGCAGCTTAGATAACGTCACTTCAGAAAAGAATATAGCCCATACTGTTTTCACTGCCCTATGCATAGCCAAGAAAACAGTCCTCATGAACTGGAAAAATAAAAATAATCTTAATTCTAACCAATATAGAAATTATCTATTAGATTACATTAGTCTTGATACAGCCTCTGCCACCACTTCAGATCAATTGCTCTGGGCTCCTTTGATCAGCTCCATCACCTACTGGGGGTGGGGGGCATAGTTTGGTCCCACCTTTGCTGTTGTGATTGGTGTGGGGGTAGGGACAGGCTTGGGGCATCGGGGGTTCCCCAGGAGCATCTTCCTTGGAGGGCTCAACCCGGGGTTGCGGTCAGGGCTCTGTTGGCTCTTAGGTGACGGTTTCCTCGTGGCTGCGTGTACTGACCTGGTAACCTGGGTGCCCCTGGGTGGGTCCAGGATGGGCGTGGGGTTCTGGGGGTGCTCCATCTCTGGGCTGGGGCCCTGGCTGGGCCTTGGGGGCTTGGGTCCCGGTTGGTGTGTTGCCGGGGTTGTGGGCGGGTGGGCTGTCCTGGGCTCTGTGGGGCCAGGCGGCGCTGCTGCACTGGTCCCCGGTCCAGATGGGCCTGGGCCCCCCTTTCCCTGGTGGGTTGCAGAGTATGGGGGTGCCTACTGGGGTCAGCGGGGGAGCTGGCCCCAGGGAGGGGTCACTTGCCCCTCCCTTCCTTCCCTCCCCATCTCCAGCTGCCTCCCTCTTCCTGCTCCATTTTATCCTCAGTTTTATCCCACAACTTAGACATTCACATTACTCACACTCTCATTACACATACATATAGGATCTTGGGGGTGGGCACGATACACGGACTCCAAAAGACCATCAGGGTGTACACCTCACCCCTGGCGTCGTTGCCCACCTCTCAATGTTAAATACACGTAGACATTGAGGGCTAGCAGGAGGGACCATGCGCTTACCTGCTGCTCTCTGGCAGGTAGCTCCATGCCCTCCTGGGTTTTAAATGCACCTTAGAACACACATGCATCAACACTACAATGAGCGGGCGGAGGGAGGTTTGGAGTCTTCACACACCCATTCTCTGCGACCTGCTGGAGCGGGGGGGCTAGGAGGAGGAGTTGGCCGTCCGACTGCGGTCTGGAGTGTGGGGCCTCCCTGCTGCTGCGGAGTCGGGGCGGTCTGTTTCTCCCCACCACAGGGAAAAGGGTAACACCACCTGGGTCTGGGTGCAGTTCCCCCCTCCAGGGGCAAGGGTACCTAGACCCGGTTTGTAGAGTACGCTTGGGGAGTGTGATCGTGTGTACAGCGTCTCTTTATGTCTGTCTCCACGTTGGTTGAGTGTGGAGTAAGTGCATATGAGAGCATGAGGGTGGGAATGGATGTTTGTGTCTGTGTGTGACTGTATGTCTGTGTCTATATGTCAGGTTGGGTGTCAGGCGCCACCTCTCTGGGGACATCTCAGGCCCTCCAAGGTTTGGAGGCCTGTCTCCCCCTACCACCACTTCCCCTGCTGGTGGCGGACTCCCTCAGACATCGGTGCGTTGGTGGTTCTTTGTGTCCGGGGATGGGCATCCAGGTACACACCGGCTCACTCCTTGATGGCTGCTTGTCGGGGCCTGGAGCCTGGGGCTCGCTTGGGCCACTTCAGGGGGTGGGGTGCCCTCGGCCTCTCGGCCTGGGGCTCGGTCACTCAGGCACAGCTGGCTGCTGGCGGAGCTCACGGGCGCGTCACTGCAACTCCCCCTGGCTTCTGCTCCGCGGCTGCTGAGTGAGCCCTCATCTGGGACTCTCCTCAGCTCTTTCTGGGACAGTGGCGCAGCTGCCCCTCTGTTGGTCTTCCTTGGTCTCTTGTGTTCTGGGGGCCTCTGGATGTCTGGAGTTTTGATCTCCTCCATACCTGCTTCATACCCTGGAGGACGGGGCTGTGGCCCCCCCACACCCTCTAGCAGATTATTACATGAAGGAACCTTTTAAAAACAAGCGCGTCCATGCTCACAGGTGTACACACGGGTGATCACACCCACAAACTACACCCTTTTGGGCTCCTACCTCAAAGCACACTGTACGCTGTCGATCTTACGTGCTGCACAATAATGTTTAATATTTAGTATTTACTGTCATATTCACATAGATTATCGTGATGTTGTTTATTATGCTGCTCTTTTTTTTCTTTCTTCTGGTTGTTTTCTCTTTTTTCTTTCTCAACAGGTGATCCAGGTGATTGATAGATGGATTTTTTTGTCTGCTTATTTTGTTGTTTTTTTTGTTTTTTGCCCTTTATCCCCGTCCCTCTTCCCCCCTGTTTTTGTTTCCCTCTTTCTTTTCCCCAGTCGGTCCCGTATTTAACAAGTAAAAATAAAATAAAATAAACAATAAAAGGTGAATCAAATAGACCATTACGGCAAGGCTGGGATGGTCCATTTGGTAAAGTAAATCCGTCGGGCATCTTCCTTTGCCTTTAGACAATAATTCTGATGCAAAAGAGCCAAACGGGACAGGCAAAAAAGGAAAAAAAAAAAAAAAAAGGCCACTCAATGTTAAAATGTCCAATCATATGGCTGCTTTACGGCTAACAGCTCCAGTTTTGGTGCACAGTGAAATTCTGTGTCCTAAAGATGGTGTGGAGTCTCGTTTTATTCCATTTATAGATTTCCATTATAGTTAATTTATAGTTGGATTTTTCTTTTGGCCAATGAGAATCTCTCCTGTCAAACACATCAGTGCAGGCATGAACTCAGATCTAAATGCTCAGACTCACTTGGGTATTTGATGCATTCACTGTAAGCCTGGATCAGTACAGCAAGACGCTGCCAGATCTTATCACTCTGCATAACCTTTGGCTTCCGCCTGCACCCGGCTCAGCGATGAAGAGTCATTATCGTGAGTTTGTCTACTACACGTAAAACAAACGTACCTTTCCACATCAGTAACCTGACAGCAGCAGCTCCCCCAGGCCCACAAACAGACGACAGCAGCTGACAATGTGCAGCGAAGCCAACTGCTGGGACACAAGGGAGCAATTAAACTGATCACTTAATACCTGATAATCTGCACGACCTGTCGCAAATGATTAACATCCCACAGAGGCCGGGCGCCAGCGAGGACACGCTAACACCGCTGCAGAGCCTCCAGACCACCATCGCCTACACCTACGCACCTCATCTGTAGCTTTACCTGCAGAAGAAACAAACCTTCCACTTAAACCTGCAGTATAGTTTACTGGCTGCATCAATGAAACTGAAAGAGATGTCCCTGAGGTTTTGTGCTGTTATGTAGATATTAAACAGATCCATGTGTCACAGTTTTAACTGACTTTTTTCTATTTTTAGTAACTGGTCATTAATGAAATAATGGAACATTCACCAGTTTAATGTTGCTGGTTTAAAGCGATCGATTCCATGTACAATAAAATTATATCTAAAGAGAAGCCTGGTCACATATTGTCATGGTCCTGGGTCGTTGACCCAGCGTTTTGTGTTTTGTGATTATTTCCCTCTGTTCTAGTTATTCTGTATCCTCCCCCCTTGTGTCCGGTTCGGGTTCTAGATTTCCTGTTTTGTTCTGAAAGTCTGTGTCTGTTGTCATTGTGTTCAGCTTGTGTCCTCCAGTCATCATGTGTATTCAGATCAGCTGTTCTTCCCTCCTGTGTGCGATTACCCGATTACCTTGTGTGTGTGTGTGTGTGTATATATATAGTGGGTGTCGGTCTGTGTTCGTTGTCGGCTCGTCTGCGTTCTATGGTGTTCCTGTCTCTGCGTCTCTCTGCCCCGCACCCCTTTTGTATGGTCTCAGGTTTGTCATTTAGTTCTCCCAGTTTAGGTTTCTTCAGTCGTTTTGTCATGCCTCACTGCCTGTTTCTGCCATTGTCACTTTGTAAATAAACATCACTCGTATCATCAGTCACTGCTGCATTTTGGGTCCTCCCTTTCCTCCACACCACACGGCTCATTCCGCCAGCCGTGACAGTACGAGCCGACCAAACATGGACCCAGCGGCATCCGCACCTTCCGAGGAGCTTCGGGAGGAACTAATTGACTCTGTTTCCAGGTTGGTTAACCTATGGCTCGAGCATGAGGGGGAAGAGTGTCTCCGCGCTGTAGAAGCCAGGCTACAGCAGCTCATCTCTGCTCACTCCTGGCTGCTGGACTCTCTTCACCCGCTCGCACAGGACTTCATACTCAACGAACTGCACCTTCACCCACCAGCCGCTACCGCTTCCCAACTCAGCCCGGCGGCGAAGATTTTGCCCAGCCCGGCGGCGAAGATTTTGCCCGGCCCGCCGGAGGTTTTGCCCGGCCCGCCGGAGGTTTTGCCCGGGAGGAAGCGACGATCGCGCCGTCGGCGCATCACCCCACAGCCGAAGACTAGGACTTTGGAACTGCCAGCTGTGGTGAGTGAAAAGGACCCTTTTTCTGTTTTGGACTGTGTGTCTGTTTATTCCGGGGCTGTGTTTTTTGAGTCGGCTGCCCTGCCGGTAGCTCAGTTAGCTGCCCAGCAGCCACTAGCTCAGTTAGCCACTCAACCGTCACCCCCATTACAGTCACAGCCAGACCTATTAGACACTTGGTTACAATCCATAGCTCAGTCAATAGCTCAGTTGACAAGAGACTCATCCGCCTTATTATCACCTATTCAGCCATCGTTGTCACCAACTCCTCCTGCACAACAAGTTAAGTCCATCCAACCCGGAAAGAACTATTTTTCACCTGTTCATGTCAAGCAGAGAGACACACCACATAATATTGTAATCAGTCCTCAAAAGCTGGCCAGCCCAGAGACTGTGACACACTCCAGGGCCTCCCCAGAGGCTGGGTCCCAGCCCCCGGCCGACTCTGGACCCCTGGAGATTAAGAAGCCAGCTGAGGACTGTATCCGGCTGTCGCTGCCCGAGCTGGGTCAATGCTCTGTGCAGCTGCAGTCTGCCTTGTGTTTGCCAGAGGCCCGTGTGCCTGCTGGTTCTGACCCGTACCTGCCAGAGGCCCGTGCGCCTGCTGGTTCTGACCTGTGCCTGCCAGAGGCCCGTGCGCCTACTGGTTCTGACCTGTGTGTTCCAGGGGCCCCGGTGCCCACTGGTCCAGAGACTGTTTTCGCTGGGGGGCCCGAGGAGCCCGTCCAGCCTCCTGCCTCGTCAGCTGGGGGGCCCGAGGAGCCCGCCCAGCTTCCTGTCTCGCCAGCTGGATGGCCCGAGGAGCCCGTCCAGCCTCAAGACTCATCGGCTGGAGGTTCAGGAGAACCTAGCCAGCCTCCTGTCTCGTCAGCTGGGGGGCCCGAGGAGCCCGTCCAGCCTCAAGACTCGTCAGCTGGGGGGCCCGAGGAGCCCGTCCAGCCTCAAGACTCGTCAGCTGGAGGTTCAGGAGAACCTAGCCAGCCTCCTGCCTCGTCAGCTGGAGGGCCCGAGGAGCCCGTCCAGCTGCCAACTGCAGCCTCATCATCCTCGCCAGCTGCAGCTTCATCCACGCCACGGGCAGCAGCAGCTTCTTCCACGCCTGCAGCGCTACAGTCTCTGGCTTCCACGCCGTCGCCTGCTGCAGCCTCATCGTCCTCGCCAGCTGCAGCCTCCGAGCCTTAATCCTCGCCCGGTGCAGCATCGTCATCTGCCTCGCCTGGCCCGGCTGCAGCATCGTCATCAGCCTCGTCTGGTCCGGCCTCTGCTTCAGCCTCGTCTGGTCCGGCCTCTGCTTCAGCCTCGTCTGGTCCGGCCGCTGCCGTGTGCACGGTCGGCCCCCTGAACTGCCTCCACTCTGCCACCGCTGCCTTCCGCGCGGTCGGCCTCCAGACTTGTGTCATCGTCGCCATTGCTGTCCGCACGGTCGGCCGCCTGAACGGTTTCCTCGTCGCCGCCGTTGCTGTCCGCACGGTCGGCCGCCTGAACGGTTTCCCCGTCGCCGCCGCTGCCGTGTGCACGGTCGGCCCCCTGAACTGCCTCCACTCCGCCACCGCTGCCTTCCGCTCGGTCGGCTTATGGATCTACGTCGCCGACGTGGCCGGCCTCAGAAGATGAACTGTCCTGGACTTCTGAGTTGTCAGCCTCCGGGCCGGCCTCCTGAACTGTGTTTTGTTCTCGTGCTCCAGCATGTGTGTTTTTGTTTTGGACAATTCTCTCGGTTTGCTGGAGCTTGTGTTGGTCCCTCCGTCCTGGGCCCCCGCCGCCCGCCCTGGGTTGGTCGTCTGTTTTTGTTTTGGGCTGTCTGGAGCCAGCCCTTGGAGGGGGGGTACTGTCATGGTCCTGGGTCGTTGACCCAGCGTTTTGTGTTTTGTGATTATTTCCCTCTGTTCTAGTTATTCTGTGTCCTCCCCCCTTGTGTCCGGTTCGGGTTCTAGATTTCCTGTTTTGTTCTGAAAGTCTGTGTCTGTTGTCATTGTGTTCAGCTTGTGTCCTCCAGTCATCATGTGTATTCAGATCAGCTGTTCTTCCCTCCTGTGTGCGATTACCCGATTACCTTGTGTGTGTGTGTGTGTGTGTGTGTGTATATATAGTGGGTGTCGGTCTGTGTTCGTTGTCGGCTCGTCTGCGTTCTATGGTGTTCCTGTCTCTGCGTCTCTCTGCCCCGCACCCCTTTTGTATGGTCTCAGGTTTGTCATTTAGTTCTCCCAGTTTAGGTTTCTTCAGTCGTTTTGTCATGCCTCACTGCCTGTTTCTGCCATTGTCACTTTGTAAATAAACATCACTCGTATCATCAGTCACTGCTGCATTTTGGGTCCTCCCTTTCCTCCACACCACACGGCTCATTCCGCCAGCCGTGACACATATTCTCCACCTGAAAACGTCTTTTACCCTCACTTCTAAAGTGAGGCACATATTTCAGATGTTCCAACATCTGACAAAGTTTTAACATTAACTGAGCCCACCTCAGGGTCTTTGTCCACAGACACAGATGACTGAGTGTTTTACCTGACAGTAGGTTAAAGTCTTCTAGCTCTTCCTTCACAGTCATCATCAGCTCTTTGTCCACCTGTTAAGGCCTACAGAGGAGTAGACTACACCCCTGGAACCTCCGGTCACTTGGGAAAAATGTGTGTTCCCGCAGTGGTTGTGGATGGTTTCAGGAGGCTTGCTGGGTGAGATCGGTTGCAAAGAGGTTGCTGCACCAAAAACCTCCTTGCAACTGCTTTGATCACAGGCAGACGGCTGCGATCAGCTGAAGTTTTTAATGAAAGATGCAGACCTTTCTGCAAAATATTAACATTTACACTCTGAGCAAAAGTGTAGCTTTAAAACATGCAGTGCAAACCAGCAAATTTGGAACTTTTACTTTGAAGGTGAAAGGTCTCCAGTCAGCATTTTCACAGTGTCACTAGCACTTGGTGAATCATTCTTCCACGTGAACAACAGGTGATGCTGATTCTGCTAGAGACCAAAGCAGCACCATGCACCTCTCTGCAGCAACCAGCTGGAGAGTTACACCAACTTGTATCTGAGATGTCACATTAGCAAAATGCTTCTTTTAATCCAAAAACCAATGAGGACTGAGAACTGAAAGGTAAAAACAGCCGAATTCTTATTTGTCTTCTTCTTGATTAGCTGCATCCTTGCACTGTATGATTTCATCACACATACTAATTCCACTTAGTGAAGTCTCCTCTAAAGTTTGGGGAAATAAACTCAGCTGGACAATAAGGTTTAAGTTCAGACGTAACTTCTGCTGTAAAGCTGGACATTTAAAGCTGAACATCCTTTATGTGGACATTAAAAGAACTGCAGTTTCTGTCTCATTCATTTTTCAGCCGTTGAAGTTGCTGCTTGAGCGTCACCCCACCTCCCCCAAGAGCTGTGAAAGCCAGGATTTAATTTCATTCAAATGTTCCAGCAAAGAGAGGATCACATGAAAATGAAGGAAGAGAAGGAAGTGAGTTCAGGTTTGAATGTTTGCTTCCAGTGTTGTGTTAAATATCTGTGCAGCCAAATGAACAGATAACTTATTTTCTTCAGTCTAAACTGATGAAAATGCACGCTGATCCGTGAGCTATGCAAATGTGCAGAGAGCTGCAGCGCGTGAGGATTACTGTTTGGTGTTTGCATATTTAATCTGCTCCTGTCTGTTTGCCGTCTTTCTCTGTATGTTTAAGTGTCAAATAAAAGCACGAGAGGGGGAACACAAAGAGGAGACTCCCTGCGGTGAAGCGCAGCAGATGTTTTCCCCAGCTTGAGTGATGGGGATGGATCCACACGCTGACAGATTATTACCAGACACAGGAAGCTGTGCAGGAAACCCGAACTGCTGGCTCACGTTTCACTTTCACGTCTCATTCATAGCCAGTACATAAAAAGAAGTAAGGGATGCTTATCATGGAGTGTGTTTGTTTGATTGCCAGGAGTCATGCTGTTTAATACAGTTGAGCTGAATACTTCATAACACTTGTAAAACACTCCTGTTTTGATTTCTCCAACATTCAACACTTCAATATGTTTCCAGCACCTTGTTGAATCTGTGCCATGGAGAGTTAATGCAGTTCTGTAGCCCTAACACTGGTCCTAACATGGCGTGTATAATAATGGTGAGTCTACATTAGAGCTGCTTAACCTCCTAAGACCTGAACTCTTCCATGGCAGCATTCTTAATTTCTCTTTGATATTTGGGCATATTGGGACCTGATGAATGTAAAAACAAAGAATCACCAATTTTTTTTTTAAACCAATTTTTGTTTCTAAGAAAAATGAGAGCCACATATGAGGATATTTGTTTTAAATTTTGATAAAACAGAGGCAGTGTAATGTCCTCGTAGGTCCTTGTAGAGCAAAATTTAGTATTTTGGTCTAGACAACCCAAAATGTGATGTCCACATATGTGGACGCCAGGTCCTAGGAGGTTAAAGATGCTCAGATGACTGAAGCAGAAGGTTTCCAAAGAACTGCAGCTGAAGTTCTTTACATCTGTAAAGCTGTGTCTGAACAAAGCAAAGACTTCTGCAGTGAACAAGACCAGAGTGGAGTTGTTTGTCCTTAATGCACAGCAGCATGCTTGGATGAAACCAAACCTCATACGACCATGAGCACGGTGGTGGAGGGATGATGATCTGAGTGCACCGTAAACTTCTCTGTATACCAAAGTAATCTAGAGCCAGTGTGAGGCCATCTGTCCCACAGCTGAAACTTGGACCAAACTGGGTCATCAACAGGACCGCAGCAGATCTCCAACAGAACAACTGAAAAAGAAAAGAATGGAGCTGCTGCAGAGCTCAGAGAGCTGTGCATGAATGAATGCTGCAAACCTGAATGAAACGAAGCAACGCCGCAAAGAAGAGTGGAGCAAAACTCCTCCACAACCCCCTGATAGACTGATGAGATGACACAGAAACTACCACTGCAACGTGTTGCTGTTGAGTACATTCCTGCAATAAACCATCAGTCAATCTGATGTTGATTTCTAGGTGATATCCACGCATGTGTTTACGCCTAACCTGGCTCGTCTGTCCATCAGCAGCAGGTCCCTTTGCAGCCGTGGATTTTTATCTCTTTCTAAACCCAGAACGTGGTTGTTGTTTATTTCAGTTCCAGCTAAAATAACGGAGGTTCATAACATTCATGCAGAGGAGGCAAAACCAAAGCGTTCTGGAGGTGAAACCATGGAACGACTGTCACTGGATGCCTTTTCATCAGGGTCACTCAGGGTTTGGTGGTTTGATCCCTCAATGCTCCAGTCTGCATGCCAAAGTGCCCTTGGGCCAGACACTGAACCCTGATGGACTCATCGCACTGTGACTGTGAATGTGTGCCTGCATGTTTTAGACAAAACATCGATTCAAATGTGCGTGAGAGAAGTAGTAAGGATCAGTTAGAGTAGAAAAACATTACATAAGGACTGATCCTGAGGCACGTGAGTGTGCTGATCCCTGTACCTCTCTTCACCCCACTGCGGAGGTAAACCGGCAGGAGGGCCGGACTAATTCCTGACCCTATGTCAACTTTTATTGCCTTTAATTTAAATTATCCTTCCACAACTACAGATGATATGATTGTTTTCCTACAATCAAGCAGCTGTCTTTTTGGAGGGCTGATGACGTGTTAAGTTGTAGGTCTGTGACCTGAGAGATGGTGGTCAGAGATGGACTATTTTATAGCAGCAGCCCATAATCTCAGAGTCCGTGCAGCTATTAGTTTGTTCATTTTACAATAAATTCTCTGGTTTGAGCATCTCGGCTGTGCACGTTTTGTTAAACTGTGCAGTTCTAACTTGGCCTATCGAAAGCTTTCATGCATGCAAAGCGATGCAAAGACGAGTAACAACAACAGAGGAAATTCACAGGAATAAAAAAATAAAAATTAAATTACTGGATTAAATCATCTGTACTTGCAGCCAAACTTTGGTTCTCATAAGCTAAGAGTTCATTCTGCTCTTTCACCCGACGACAGCAGCACTGTTTTATCTGTTTTACCCTTCATTCTAATTTGTGTTGTACAGTTATTTCATTTTTAACCTTAATTTATATTTTATTCCTTCCTAGTTAAATTTACCCTTTTTAATTTTGCATATTTATTTCCTATCTTATTCATAGCCTTTCCTTTTTTTGTTTTCTTTAGGTCACGAGTAGTTGTCCAAGCATTTCACTACATATCGTACTGTGTATGACTGTGTACGTGACAAATAAAATTTGAATTTGAATTTGAATTTGAATTTGAATTTGAAATGTGTGACCTTCAGGTGCAACATGAGTAAATCAGAGCACTGGAGTAAAAAAAGTATGTGCCACTAAAATCTGGTGGAAGGCAAAACAATAGAATAAGAATGGAAATCCGCGCGGAGCAGCGAGCGCTGCACTGTCCTTTAAAGCGTCTCTGACCCAGAACTGCGTACAAGCATGTGGACTTAAACTCCGCGGCATCTGGCGCCAAACAGCCTGTAAACCTGCTTCACCTCTGAAGTCTGCGACCCACATGAGCAGAGAGCGAGGCAGAAAAACAAAAGCACTGAAGCATGTACAGGAGACAAGTTTCTCCATTAAAACAAAGAGAGAGAGAGGATGGAGGAGGAGGAGGAGCAGAGGAAGAATTAGCTTACCAGTAGAGTAGAGACAGCCCATCGAATCGCTCAGCGTCATGGGGGAGGAATGGCATCGCACGATGGCCTCAGACAAACAAATAAAGAGCTCTCACACAAACGCACACACAAAGAAAAAAAACAGGAGCGAGACGGGCGGCCGAGAGGAGGAGACGATGAGATGAGAAGAGGCGGCAGCGGCGGTTCAAACGGTGTGTGTGACCGCACAGAGAGGAGAGGAATGGAAATCCGCCTAGACAGGGAGAGACACGCTTACCTTTACTCACTAATCCGTGCTGATACCCGTCCCTCACACACACACATACACACACACGCACACACACACACACACACACACGCACACACACACACGCACACACACACACGCACACACACACACACACGCACACACACACACACACACACCAAACTTTAAAGTTTCCTTCAGCTGCAGGATGAGAGCATTAAACAGGAGATTAAATGTGTTGAATTGTAGACTCTGTGGGTGAAGATCACCTGTAAGCAGGGGCAGGAAGTTCAGTTCAGGCTCACATTTGGAGACTGGTTGGGATGGTCTCCTGGTTCATACTAGAGATGGCACGATACCACTTTTTTATGTCCGATACCGATACCGATATCATAAATTTGGATATCTGCCGATACCGATATGAATCCGATATAATGTTTTTTAATCAACAAAACTGTTTTTTAAATATCTTGCTGCATTTTGTATAAGTTCATACTCAAGTTTAAAACAACAACTACACTAAAGCTATTCTGTTATACCTGTATGCAAAAAAAAATATTTCATAGTACAGCAATACTGATCAATCTAATAAACTTAAACCTACACCATCCTCCCTATTCTGGTATTTTAAAGAGTACTTAGCATAAATATTAAGCAACCTAACTAATAGGGTTCCAACTCCCAGCAACAACAAAAATAAATAAATAAAAAATAGGGAACCACCCCTCACGCTCCACCTCATGATGCTTAATCGCCGTAATCAACCTTAATTTGATGCAGTGTGAAAAAAAAATGCACAGAAATCAATTATTTTTCAAGAAATATTAAATAGATTCAACATCTTTCTTCAACAAAATTGCAGACTGCACAGATGGTACCTTCCCAAAGGAAAAAGTAGTATAGCTTACTAGGGTATATTAGACTTAATAGTTACTATATACAGTAATGGACTTCTATTCATTTTGCATCAAATTAAAACTTTGGCTGTCAGATAATTATTTATTAAAAGCTAGACATTTTAAATGAGAATAAGAAAGAAAAGTATGTCTTTGTGCCCCCTTTTCCCTGTTAATGCCCTATCGGCCCCCCTGGCTAAACTTTGCTAGATCCGCCCCTGCACAGTTACCAGCCGTCAGCTACGTAGAAAAAGATCCTCGAGTAGAAAGTAATATTAAATAAATTCTAACAACAGCTGATCAAGCTTAAACGTGCTGCTGTTGTTCAGCCGCTGGTTTCCTCTTTCTGGTGCAAAGTGGGCCAAAAGCAAACAAGAGACACGGACTCGAGACAGAAAAGCCGATCAGCTGATCGTTAAGCAGTTTCATGATTGAAGTAGCAGCAAGAAGAGGCAGTCGCTCGTTAAGCTTAACGCAGGAATGCTTTACAAACATTCAGAGATGGACTTACACACTTGCTTTACTTCTCTCGGGATAACTTTGTCGGAGATGAAATGCCGGGTTGCTAGCGAAGCTCCAAATGCTATCCAGACCACCGACAGGTCCCGCATGCCACAGCCGCTCTATCACGTGATGCATACTGCTCCGACGTGCTAACCTGAGGTGAGTTACGGTGTGTTGCAAGTTTTGTGAGGTGCTTTCGTGATATTTAATGGATCGGATTACATTTTTTATTTTTCTCCGATATCCGATCCAGTAATTTAGGTCAGTATCGGACCGATACGTAATATCGGATCGGTCCATCTCTAGTTCATACATCATCACAAAGTTTGAACTCTTTACACCACTGCAGCTGAAATCTAGGCCCAGTACTTGTTAGCTTCCTTCAGCTGTAATATCAGCAGTGCGAGCTGCTTACATCAAACCAAAGTGTCAGGCGTGCTTACTGTCCCATTCCCAGCTGATGAACACGACTCTGCTGAGCCTGATACTCACATCATGACTTTAGAGCAAAGACTGGACTTCTCCTTTTAAATGTATGTAGTTTGTTGCCCAAGATGGACTTTTTTCATATTTGGGTATAATCCATGACTCAACACATTTATCACTGACAAACAACTTAGCATTGAAGCCAGGGCTGCCCTTTGTCACTGATTCTGTTCATAAGTTTTATGGACAGGATTTCTAGGCGCAGCCAACTGGCGGAGGGCTTTCACTTGGGTGGTCTCAGAATCTCATCTCTGCTTTGCGCGGATGATGTGGTTCTGTTGGCTTCATCGGGTGAGGGCCTCCAGCTGGCACTGGAACGGTTCGCAGCCGAGTGTGAAGCGGCGGAAATGAGGATCAGCACCTCCAAATCTGAGGCCATGGTTCTCAGCCAGAAAAGGGTGGAGTGCCCACTCCGGGTCAGGGTCTCATCCCGGGACGAGTGGAGGAGTTCAAGTATCTCAGGGTCTTGTTGAAGAGTGACAGGAGAAGGGAGCCGGAGATTGACAGAAGGATTGGTACCGGTCTATTGTGGAGGAGAGAGCTGAGTGTAAAAGCGAATCTCTCAATTTACCGGTCGATCTACGTCCCTACCCTCACCTATGGCCACGAGCTGTGGGTAGTGACCGAAGAATGAGATCGCAAATACAAGCGGCGGAAATGAGCTTCCTCCAAAGGGTGAAATAGGGTGAGAAGTTCGACCATACAGGAGGGGCTCAGAGTAGAGTCGCTGCTCCTCCACATCGAAAGGAGTCAGCTGAGGTGGTTTGGGCAGCTGACAAGGATGCCTCCTGGTGCCTCCTGGGTGAGGTGTTCCACTGGGAGGAGGCCCCGGGGCAGACCCAGGACACGCTGGAGAGATTATATCTCTTAGCTGGCCTGGGAACGCCTTGGTGTTCCCCCGGATAAGCTGGAGGAGGTGGCTGGGGAGAGGGAGGTCTGGGCCTCTCTGCTTAGGCTGCTGCCCCCGCGACCCGGCCCCGGATAAGCAGAAGAAGATGGATGGATGGACATTATGTATGTAACACACTGTGTCATTGCTACAAATATATAATTTTTAAAAAAAACCAAGCCCTAAATTATTATTACATTGTAACTGCCCATTATCTACATCTTTTTGAGGTCTGATCATTTTTTGATCTTGCTTCCTTGATGTGATTCCCAGGGTTCAGTCCTGGGGCCATTATTATTCACCAGATATGTTAATGTTGATCAAGGAGTATCGAACACTAATTTCCATTTTTATGCCGACGACACTGTGATGTATTCCACACCTCAGCTCCAACAATCATTTAATACTGTTCAGCAAACTTTGTGCTGTTCAAAATTACTTTTCAATGCAAAAAAATAAATACATGTTGTTTCCAACACTAAATTAAATTCTTTGACTTTTCCATCTATCACAGCTCTTCGCGGTTGGAAGACTGATTTGGTATCTAACTCTTGACTGGTGATTCTCTCTCCTCCCTCCAAGTCTCATATCAAACAGTTGGTGTCATGAACGTGATGAACATGGAAACATGAGCCCTTCACAATAAAACAGGAAACAGAGGAACATGATGCCGGACAGGAGGAGAGGCAGACGAGAGGAAGCGAGGAACACGAGGGAGAGAGAGAGCAGACATGACGGGCTGGGAAACAGATAAACATGGCGAGGTAAAACACAAGGAGGGGAAACAAGGCACAAGAACTCACATAAGCACAAACAAACATAAGGACTCATCCAGGCTGGAGAAACTGATCAGGAGGGCTAGCTCTGTGGTCGGCATGAAGCTGGACACTCTGGTGACAGTGGCAGAGAAAAGGACATTAAAGAAACTGATGGACATTATGGACAATGCCAGGCATCCTCTGCACACGGCCATTAACAACCAGAAGAGTCTGTTCAGTGACAGGTTGCTTCTCCCAAAGACAAGAACTAACAGACTTAAAAACTCCTTTGTCCCACACGCCATCAGACTGTTTAACTCCTCTCTGGAGGGGAGAGGGAGGGGAAACAGGAGGACAAAGGAGGGAACAACTAAGCTGTAGTGCCTCTTCACCTCACTGTGCAATACCTTTTGTGCAATACTTTTGTAAATAGTCAACGGTGCAATAGACTCAATACTTGAAATGTGCAATTCACTTGTATTTTTATTTTTATTCCTATTTATTCTATTTATCCCCTTCGTATATTTTATTTATATTGTCTCTGTATTTATATATATGTGTGTGTGTATAACTCTGTAACTTCTGTCGGTGCTGTGCTTTTTTGGAAATCGAATTTCCCAGAGGAACCCACCCGAGGGATTAATAAAGTTCTATCTTATCTTATCTTAAACAGACACTCAGAGGGCAAAGACACAAGGAGGAAAAGCTAAACAGAACAACCTAGGTACTACAGAATAACCTTAGACTAACAAAGTGAACGAAACAACAAAAACACCAGAGAACTGAGAGCGCTGGGACCCTGGTCCATGACAAGTTGGAAAAAAAAAACTGAAACCGAAATTCAGATTGGTCTTTTGAGTGAAGTCTTATCAGTGGGAACATTAAACCATTAGGATATTCTCATTTATAAATGATCTGCAGCAGATCTTCCAGATATGAATTTATAAGGATGCTTTACAAGGATCTTGTTTCTCTGAGTCTGTTAAAACAAATGCTTAATATTTTAAACACTCAAAGATCTGCATGCAAATGTGTTGTTTGTTGAATTATTTGGTGACACTGTTGAACTTTTTATTTAGATTTTTGTGATCAATGATGTTTCATAATTTGTAAATTTAGTTTTTTTCAGGTCACCTTGTCAATAAGATTTTAAATCTTAGTGGGTCTTTCCTGGTTAAATAAAGAATTAATAATTAATTATGACGTGCTTAAATTTCAGATTTGTTATGAACTCTTTAACGTCCAGCGTCTTTGTTTTCACTGAGACTGAAAGCTTGGAGTCATTTTTAATGCTGCTCTTTACAGGCGAGTTCACTGAGACAACAGAAAAAGACACGAGTGTTTTAGAGCTTCACCATCTTTCCTTTATGGTTTTACAGCTTTATTATCAGTTTCTGTTTGAGCAGCAGTCTTTTATTTTCTGCTAAACTCTGAATCTTATTATTACTATTAACCTCTGGTGCTGGTGAGTAACTGAGCAGTTTTTAGTTAGTTCTTTAATGTAATATGAAATATTTCCAGTTCTGAGCTGTCAGGGTTCAATTCTAAAGTTTAGCTGATATTTATACAATCAAACACTCATCTGTGTGAGTCACAGGAAGTGTAAAGCAGGAGAAAACAGTCTTAGAAACCCTACACCTCTGTGGATCAGGCCAACCCACAGCTCAACAGAAACACCGAGATTTCGACACTTCCTCATTCTTCATCGTGTTTGTCCCCACAGAAGGAAACAAGTTTCACCCTCAGGTCGTCAGCAATGACGCATCAAAGACATTGGCCGGCGAGAATATCAGTAAATGTGACGACCTCTGACCCAGAAACGCGCGAGCTAAAACCACAAAGGTCTGTTCGTTACCTGGTTCCATGGTAACCAAGCAAACTATAAACAAACCTGGACTGTTTATGAGCGCAGATTCACGGGTCAAGGAAGTGCTCGTGGTCACGTATAAACAAAGCTTTTTAATATATATCTAACTTCATAACAACATCATGAGGTCAGAATCATGGAAAGCAGCTCTGGTGGAGTCTCAGAGAATAATAAAGAGCAGTAAAGCAGTGAAAAGCAGAATAGGCTGTAAAGTTTTCAGTAACTTGGACGCCTGGAAAGGATTCCCTGTAAAATCTAAATATTTGTATAACCAGTTAAATGCTGGTGCTAAAGTATGTCATGTTACTGGTAGCACTCTTGGCTGAGTAGTTTTCCTCGGCCCCTCAGTTTGTGAAATGTGTTGTGAAATGTTTTTGACTCTGACTTCGTTCACACTCTGTACCAGCCTCTGTGGGGCAACGGGCTGACGAGGAAGATCCTCCCGCGGGAGACATAAATACCCGACAAAGATCATTCCTCCTCGGACACTTTATGGATGAACGTCTCGCGTCGGGACTGGTGAGTACTGGATTCATCTAATCTCCTCTGATTCTCTGGATCAGATGTGGAAACATACACAGGCCTGTTTAATCCGCGTGTGCTGACATATATTCTCAGTGTAAACTCCTTAAAAGTGCCACATGTAAACTAAAAATAAATAACCTTCCATGCATATTTTAAAAAATGTTTATTTTTCCTGGAACAGCTGTGATGCTATGATAGAGCTATCTGTGTTTATTGTAATTTAATAACTGAATCCTGTAGCTGGGAACTTCAGGCCATTAAAACTTCATGTTGATTGAATATTATATGGCACAATAACACCGTAATGGCACACTTCTTTGTTAAATCATAATCAGAATACTTTATTAATCCTTAAGGAAACTGTGTGGGTTACAGTTGCTCCAAGACAGTAACAGACTCAGCTATTTTAATAATATGTTACATTGTTTACAAATTTAAGAAATTGCACTAAAATAAACAAATCAGTCAATTATAAATATCAAGAATATTGAAAAGAATATCAGACGTGAGAATGTATTTGATTGACATTTGACTCTAACTTGTGAACTTTGTCATTTGTTGTTTCACTGTAAAAGAAAGTATTTTGACTTAATTAAACATTTTTTAGGTCTTTCTTCTGTTTGTTTAATATTTTGGATCCCAGCATGTCCAGGACTTGTGAAAGAGTGGAAGTGATTCATGTCATCTTTGATAAAAATCTAAATTCTGCTGTTTTAAAACAGAAAAAAAGGAAGAACAAGAGGAAGCTTCAAATTTCAAGAGTTTGGAAACTTTCCAAGGTGTGGTCACACAGACTTTCCCCCTCGCTCAGATTTAACCACCAAACCCACAGATATTTTTAACAGTCAAACTTAAGAATAATCCTCAATAAACTTCAAGGACTTTCTGCCCGAGTCACCAAAATGACCTCAGAGCCAAACTTCACCACTGCCTCAAACCTCACCACCCCCTCTGCCAATGGTGGCTGCCCACCTGTCGGTATTGGGCTGGAAGGTAAGATCTTTTTTGTTATTCTCTTTTTATTAAACAACCTATATAAACACAAATAATCCAAAATAAACATATAAACAAGATCAGATGTAAATAAAAATAAATAAATAAATAAATAAATAAAAAAAACCCAAAAAAACCAAAAACAGACAGGTGTACCCTCTAGTGTGTATGTACTCGCACACACATATTCACTCACACACCCATATTCTTAGGCATACATACACATACCTACTTACATATGTGTTCACTTATAGTCTCATACATACTAGCATATACATATAAACACATAACGATTCAAAAATGTGGCATATATAGTTACAGAGATTCAAACAAGATCAGGTCTCCTTAACTGGATGTAGTGTTTCCTTTTACCCCAAATTTCACTAAATATATCAAACTGGAGTCTTTTAATGAAGGTAATTCTTTCCATTTTAAACATCCCATATACACTCTCATGCCAATCACCCAGTGATGGAATTTTCGCACTAAGCCATTTCTTGGTAATAATTTTACAGGCAGCCAAACTCAGGATACCATACAACTGCTTAGACATTTTATCTACATTTACTGAGTATAAATATCCAAACAAAAGTTCGTCCCAATTAAAGGGAAGCTGCATACAAAAAATAATCTGCAACTCAGAGTGGATCAATACCCAAAAAATGTTGATCCTTGGGCAAGACCAGAACAGATGGAAATGTTTTACTCCTTGGGCCCCACAATTTCTCCAGCAATTAGAGTGGTTAAAATAATGTTTACTTTGTGCAGGAGTAATAAAAAACCTACAGATACTCTTCCAACCATAACATCTCCATGTATTAGAACTAGAAATTCTCCACTGAAAAGCGCACTGCTCATACCAAATGTTATCTGATATTGCTATATTTGTTTCACTTTCCCATTTTTTTTTTGGATGTAGGTAGTATTCCACTTCTTAACCTCTTGTATACCCTTGTACAATCTTGAAATCACCTTAGGGCCTGTGTCAGCCTGATAGGCCTTGACAAATATACTCAGAACAGGTAAAGAAAAAAGATCTGTTCTCTTAGGTATAAAATTATATGATGATGATTATATGATGATTATATGATGCCTAATTTGTAAGAACCTAAAAAAGTCCGTTTTACTTAATTGGTATTGATCTTTTATTGATTGGAAGTCCCTAAGAATTCCCTTATCGTAAAACATACAATATGCCGTTAAACCTTGTCCAGCCCATTTTTTATATCTTACGTCTAATTCATTAGGTAAAAAATCACTGTCAAAAGCGCACCATCTTAAAATCCTAACCTCTTCAATCCAATCATTCTTATTAAGAAATTGTAAGAGTTTTAAGGGTAGGTTAATCCATTGGCTTCCTTGATGAATTTGTTTTTTAATAAGTGTCACATCCCCTAGAATTGCCTGAATTGGAGAATCTTTTATAGTCACTGTTTCTAGTTGTAGTTCTTTCCATCTCGCTTGATAATCTACATTACACCAACACACTAATGTTCTCAATTGAGCAGAAATATAATAGTCTTTCAAACATGGGAACCCCAACCCTCCTTTGTCTTTAGCCAACTGAATAGTTTGGTACTTAATCCGTGGTTTTTTCCCCTGCCATATAAACCTAGAGATTATTTTGTCCCATTCCCGAAATTGTTTGTCAGTTATTTCTACAGGGAGTGTTTGGAACAGATAGAGCATCCTAGGCAAGATATTCATTTTAACTGTATCTATACGTGATTCAAAATTTAAAAATGGTAATAAATTCCATCTTTTAATATCCTCATTTATTTTATAACTTAAAGGATTAAAGTTTGCATTGTATATCTTAGATAGATCTTTAGTAATATTTACTCCAAGATACTTTATCTGCTCCGTCTCCCATTTCAAGGTAAGATCATGCCACCCGTCCTCATCATCGACGTCATTCTGGGGCTGCTGGGAAACCTGGTCGCTCTGTGGATCTTCTGCTTCAAACTGAAGGCGTGGAACCCCAACAGCCTCTTCCTCTTCAACCTGGTTATCGCAGACTTCCTCGCTCTAGTGAGTCTACCTCTGAGGATCGACGCCTTGCTCAGGAGTCACTGGGTGTTTGGAGACGGCATGTGTCGGATCAACCTCTTCCTGATGTTTTCCAACCGCTCGGCGAGCATCGCACTCATGACCGTGGTGGCAATTTATCGCTACTTTAAGGTGAGAGAGTCCTCGTGGTGATGGAGTTGTAAAAATGCTTAACAAAGTTTTTTGTTGCACCTCGTTGGGCCACATTCCTGGTAAAGAGAACAAACCTCTGACTGCATTTCTAATATTTTTGAATCACTCCAACACGGGAAACTCGTGTGCTGCAGGTCTGTTAAAGTGATACAGGTTGTTTTTATTCATGGGGCTCCAAACAGGGAAAAGTTGGTAGTAATAGCTTGATGTAAATAGCTTGATGACATAACTGGGTAAAACTAAAGTTAAGCCAACATGGGTAAACAGCTGGTATGGTTAGGTAGCGGTATAAAGAGTAGCCCACTCAGCTAAATTAATGGATAAATAGCTGTAATCATATTCTACATTGTCATTTATAAATGAAGCTGAAGGAAGGAAGACTGAAACTGTGTTAGGAAGTTAGGACCTTTACCTGACTGAGATCTTTAAATCCATCCATCCATCACCTGACACTGTGACATGAAAACTGGTTTCCTGTTTACAAATGGTCCAATAACGCTGCAGGAACCATGATGATTGGCCAATCAGTGCCAGGCACACAATTAATTTCACCATCAAACATTTTCAAGATTCAAAAGATGATTTAAACAGAAACTGCTGCTTTAGTTTCGGCACTATCCCGACATACCGAAAATAGGAACATGTTTTGATGTTCTTCTGCCCCTAAAACCCAGGAAAAACCCATCATGTGACGGTGCAGGGTGTGCCAAAATAACTTCAGGTGTGGGTCTACCAACTGGCGAGAGAAATGTTGAGCTAGTTTGTAATTTAATCCCAAATCTGATTTTTTTGTGTGTCTACTGGAGGAGACCCCAAACTAGATGATGTAGAACAGAAGTTCCTACTTGTTTATCCAGATAATTGTATTCAGGTGGAAGTTTCAGAACCAGTATCACCAGTGCTGTTTTCTTCCAGGTGGTCCATCCTCACCACCGCTTCAACCGCATGACCAAGCGACAGGCGGTGTTCGTGTCGCTGTTTGTCTGGCTGCTGGTCATCACGCCCCGGGTTCCTATGCTGGCTTACAACCACATCAAGGGCAGCGGCAACACAACCCAGTGCTTCTTCTTCACGTCTTACAAAGAGGCGTCGCGAGCCATCATCATCCTGGTGGCCATGCATCGCATCCTCACCGTGCTGGAGTTCATCTTCCCGATGGCCATGCTGCTGTTCTGCTCCATCCGGATCTCCAGCTTCCTGAAGGAACGATGTATGGGCAAACCCGACAAAGTGCACAAGGCGATGCGAGTGTGCATCGCCATCGTCGCAGTATTCATGGTATGCTTTCTGCCCACCACGGTGACAACCATCGGAGTGTGGATCATCCGCTCGTACCGCCCGTGGGACTGCACCAGCTTCTACAGATTCACCCAGCTCAGCATCGTGTCTCTGGGGTTGAACTTCCTGAACTCGGCCCTGGATCCCATCATCTACATCTTCTCAAGCTCCATGTTCAGGAAGGCCCTGGTGGGTGCGCTGCCCTGTGCACTTCGCTGTGGGCAGGACGCGGAGGACAACAAGACGTCTTCTTCGGGAACTCAGTCGACCACCCAGGAGGAGATGAAATCCATGAGGACTGATTGAGGAAGCGAGGCGAAATAGTAAACTGCTCCTTGCTAATAAAGACTAATCAAAGAAGTGAAACCTTTTCCCTGCTCTGATTTCCTTTATTTTTGTATAATTTTGCATAAAGTTATATCTTTGGCTTGTTTTATGATGAATCTGAAAATCTGTCGCATAACCATGTAAACATATATTCAGTCAAGTTTGAAATATTTTTCCTGTTGAACTCTTTAAATGTAAGTTTTAAGCCTTGTCTTTTGTTTTTTATATTTTTTTATTTTGATTAAAAAAAATATTTTAAAAACAGAAATAAAAAAACATCACTGAGATCTCAAAACCTGCAGTTCCTCTGACATCCAGCAGAGGCTCCAGCAGTGAGCCAGTCCCCATAGAGTACCATGCTAAACTGCAGCAGAAGAAAATATGTTTACAGCCTGATACTGAAACTGTTTTGGTCTCTGTGCATAAGTCAGCTTAAAATGTTTCTATAATTTACCAGTTTAAATTGAATTAAAGGTATATTCAGTAAATTTCTTTTAGGTATTTTAAAAATTACACTATATCGGATATCGGCAGATATCCAAATTTATGATATCGGTATCGGTTTCGGAAATAAAAAAGTGGTATCGTGCCATCTCTAATAACAAATAACTCTTATGCTGTATTAAAAGCCAGTAAATAAAAATGCATTTTAAGATAAGATTTTAAAAGATTGACAGTGGGAGCCTGTCTGATGTATAGGGGTAAATTCATTCAGTTCATTAATTCATTCATCCATCCATCCATTCGCTTCCGCTTATCCTTTTCAGGGTCGGGGGGGGGGGCTGGATGGAGCCTATCCCAGCTGTCATAGGGCGAGATGCGGGGTACATGTTGGACAGGTCACCAGTCTGTCGCAGGGCCAACACACAGGGACAGACAACCATTCGCACTCACATTCACTCCTATGGGCAATTTGGATTAATCAATTGACCTATCCTCACAAGCTGCATGTCTTTGGACTGTGGGAGGAAGCCAGAGTACCCGGAGGGAACCCACGCAAACACGGGGAGAACATGCAAACTCCACACAGGAGTATGGGGTGTCTTGCCCGTTGCTATGGGCCATTCAGTCCTTATACAACTGTTGCAAGAGCTTGGGCCGCATAGCAATAAGTCGGACTGGTTCCTGGTGGGTGATGGGCTCCGCCAGGGCTGCCCTTTCTCACAGATTCTGTTCATAATTTTTATGGACAGAATTTCTAGGTGCAGCCAAGTGGCGGAAGGCTTTCACTTGGGTAGTCTCAGGATCTCATCTCTGCTTTTCATGGATGATGTGGTTCTGTTGGCTTCATCAGGTGATGGCCTCCAGCTCAGCTTGGATTGGTTCACAGCCGGAAAAAGGTGGCGTGCCCACTCTGGCTCAGGGACAAGTTCTTACCGAAGTGGAGGAGTTTAAGTATCCTGGGGTCTTGTTCATGAGTAACAGGAGAAGGAAGCTCAACAGATCGACAGACAGATTGTTGCTGCGGTTGCAGTGATGCAGACACTGTACAGGTCTGTTGTGGTGAAGAGGGTCAATTTACCGGTCGATCTACGTCCCCATCCACACCTATGATCCCAAGCTGTGGGTAGTGACCGAAAGAATGACATTGAGGATACAAGCGGCAGAAATGGTAAATGGCCTGTATTTATATAGTGCTTTACTAGTCCCTAAGGACCCCAAAGCGCTTTACATATCCAGTCATCCACACATTCACACACTGGTGATGGCAGCTACATTGTAGCCACAGCCACCCGCACTGACAGAGGCGAGGCTGCCGGACACTGGCGCCACCGGGCCCTCTGACCACCACCAGTAGGCAACGGGTGAAGTGTCTCGCCCAAGGACACAACGACCGAGACTGTCCAAGCCGGGGCTCGAACCGGCAACCTTCCGATTACAAGGCGAACTCCCAACTCGTGAGCCACGATCGCCTTCGCCACGATGGGCTTCCTCTGAAGGGTGGCTGGCCTCTCCATTAGAGATAGGGTGAGAAGTTTGGCCAGTAGAGTGGCTGCTCCCCCACATCGAAAGGAGCCAGTTGAGGCGGTTTGGGCATCTGACAAGGATGCCTCCTGGGTGCCTCCTTCATGAGGTGTTCGCCCACCAGGAGGAGGATCTGGGGCAAACCCAGGACACGCTGGAGAGAATACAGTGGGGCAAAAAAGTATTTAGTCAGCCACCGATTGTGCAAGTTCCCCCACTTAAAATGATGACAGAGGTCAGTAATTTGCACCAGAGGTACACTTCAACTGTGAGAGACAGAATGTGAAAAAAAAATCCATGAATTCACATGGTAGGATTTGTAAAGAATTTATTCGTAAATCAGGGTGGAAAATAAGTATTTGGTCACCTCAAACAAGGAAAATCTCTGGCTCTCACAGACCTGTAACGTCCTCTGTAAGAAGCTTTTCTGTCCCCCACTCGTTACCTGTATGAATGGCACCTGTTTGAACTCATCATCTGTATAAAAGACACCTGTCCACAGCCTCAAACAGTCAGACTCCAAACTCCGCCATGGCCAAGACCAAAGAGCTTTCGAAGGACACCAGGAAAAGTATTGTAGACCTGCACCAGACTGGGAAGAGTGAATCTACAATAGGCAAGCAGCTTGGTGTGAAAAAATCAACTGTGGGAGCAATCATCAGAAAATGGAAGACATACAAGACCACTGATAATCTCCCTCGATCTGGGGCTCCACGCAAGATCTCATCCCGTGGGGTCAAAATGATCATGAGAACGGTGAGCAAAGATCCCAGAACCACACGGGGGGACCTGGTGAATGACCTGCAGAGAGCTGGGACCAAAGTAACAAAGGTCACCATCAGTAACACACTACAACGGCAGGGAATCAAATCCCGCAGTGCCAGACGTGTTGCGCTGCTGAAGCCAGTGCATGTCCAGGCCCGTCTGAAGTTTGCCAGAGAGCACATGGATGATACAGCAGAGGATTGGGAGAATGTCATGTGGTCAGATGAAACCAAAGTAGAACTTTTTGGTATAAACTCAACTCGTCGTGTTTGGAGGAAGAAGAATACTGAGTTGCATCCCAAGAACACCATACCTACTGTGAAGCATGGGGGTGGAAACATCATGCTATGGGGCTGTTTTTCTGCCAAGGGGACAGGACGACTGATCCGTGTTAAGGACAGAATGAATGGGGCCATGTATCGTGAGATTTTGAGCCAAAACCTCCTTCCATCAGTGAGAACTTTGAAGATGAAACGAGGCTGGGTCTTCCAACATGACAATGACCCAAAACACACCGCCCGGGCAACAAAGGAGTGGCTCCGTAAGAAGCATTTGAAAGTCCTGGAGTGGCCTAGCCAGTCTCCAGACCTCAACCCCATAGAAAATCTGTGGCGGGAGTTGAAAGTCCGTGTTGCTCGGCGACAGCCCCAAAACATCACTGCTCTCGAGAAGATCTGCATGGAGGAATGGGCCAAAATACCAACTACTGTGTGTGCAAACCTGGTAAAGACCTATAGTAAACGTTTGACCTCTGTTATTGCCAACAAAGGTTATGTTGCAAAGTATTGAGTTGTATTTTTGTTATTGACCAAATACTTATTTTCCACCCTGATTTACGAATAAATTCTTTACAAATCCTACCATGTGGATTCATGGATTTTTTTTTCACATTCTGTCTCTCACAGTTGAAGTGTACCTCTGGTGCAAATTACTGACCTCTGTCATCATTTTAAGTGGGGGAACTTGCACAATCGGTGGCTGACTAAATACTTTTTTGCCCCACTGTATATCTCTCAGCTGGCCTGTGAATGCCTTGGTGTTCCCCTGGACAAGCTGGAGGAGGTGACTGGGGGGAGGGAGGTCTGGGCTTCTCTGCTTGGGCTGCTGTCCCCACGACCCGGCCCCAGATAAGCAGAAGAAGATGGATGGATGGATGGATCAATGGGAATAATTTCACTTTAAACAGTTCAGATAATTTTAAGATATAAGAGTGTTATTTTGTTAGTACTTACAACACATCAGATCTCTCCTGTTCGTCACCTTTTCCACATCAGTGACATCAGGTCCTGAGAAATCATCAGTGACCAGGTTTGTGTTCCTGTAGTGGTAGATACTTCCTCCTTTGTATTGGTCATTTTGAATGGCTGTTATAAACAGTCTGCTGCAGTTCTTCACCGCTTAAGCCTTTTCTGTCATCTGCTTTATCACTTCATCTGAGAAGTACCATTGGTCCTGGGTAGGTGGAGTGTTACCATCAGTACCTTCCAGTTTCTTTTTCTCCAAGTAGTCAGACATGTTCTGCAGATATGGGTCAGTGGATTTCAGGGAGGTGAAAACAAAGCAGAGAACTTCCTCTACTCCTGGTTTAAACACCTCTCTGTCCAGCTCAGACTGATCTGAGATGATCTTTGTTCCCTCCATCATGTCTACAAAGTACCTGATGATGGTGACTTCTCTGTCTTCATCTTTGATCCACTTGGTTAATTTCTCCTGACTGAACGGTGACTTGTCTCTGTCATCAAACACTTTCACTAATTCCTGCTTATCTTCCTCACCTGCCCTGATGGAGGGAAGTTTCTCAGCCATTGTTTTCTGGATTGAAGATCTGAAATACTGACAGAGCTTCTTGAATCTGCTCAACTTTTCTTGTATCTGTGGAAAGCTTCTCACCACTCTGTCCTCCAGCAGATCATTGCATCTTATGTCAAGGTTATGAAGCTCCTGTAAGGTATCTTCAGCCTTACTAATAAATCCATTGCTTATCATGTAAGCAGCTTTTGGATGTAATTTCTTCAGAGGCATCAGTATGACCTTCAGTGGAACACAGTTTTCTCTGTTTTCTCCCAGTAGTTTTGGAAGTTGGATGTATGTCTTCACTGCATCTTCAAATGTTCCAGGGTTGCTTTCAAGGATGAAGTCTCCATAGAACTTGCAGGTGAATAAGATAAGATAAGATAAGATAACCTTTATTAGTCCCACACGTGGGAAATTTGTTTTGTCACAGCAGGAAGTGGACAGTGCAAAAGTTATGAGGCAAAAATTAGAATACAATAAGAATAAATACAGTACACAACTGTACAGAATAGAATAAAATAAAATACTATATACAGTAGAATAAAATAAAATAAATATACAATAAGATAAAAATAGAATACAAATACAAATACTATATACAACTGAGTAAAAATACAACGATGACAGAAAGGATTATTGCACTTAGTATTATTGCATATGTATGGATGTGTGTGCTTGATCAGTTAAAGTCTTTATTATGGAGTCTGACAGCAGTGGGGAGGAAAGACCTGCGAAATCTCTCCGTCCCACACCGTGGGTGCCGCAGTCTCCCACTGAAGGAGCTGCTCAGTGCTGTCACAGTCTGCTGCATTATCAGTATTGAATTTATCAGTCACAGCTTTTTCTTCATCACTCAGCTTGATGTCAACTTTCCCGTCAACATTAAATGAGGGGATCTTCTTTATCACTGCTTGCATGCTGCCCTCGATGGCTTGAATGTTGCTATCATCTAACTTCTCACCGTCAAACACAAAGAAAGCATTTGCTCCATAAAGGATTCCTGTGACTACATGTGTCGCCAAATTCTTCACATGTTCTGCTTGTTGGGTGTTCTTGGTTTCATCAGGAGTCAACATCAGCTGTTTGAATTTGGTGGTAGCTTTGTACTGAAGTGTGACTCGACTCTGATGGTGAGATTTCTTGTTATCATTCAGATACTTGGCTGATCCTCCAACTTCAATGAGTCCACCCAGGAAACTGGCCTTTAGTGAAGCATTAACATCCAGCAGAGAGGATTTTGTTTTAGTGGAATCCGACGCACTGATTTCAAACTCACTGCTGTGCTGATTTTTCTCCACTGACTTCTCCTGCAGAGTTTTAGCATCCCACAGTGTGACACCTTTAAGACATGAGATCCACAAAATGGTTAAGAGGAATTTTTTTTTTTTACATATATACTCATTTTTTTCATTAAGATGCGTCCACTACAGCCAGAAGAAGTTATTTGGTGTATACTGAATTTTGCATCCTTTATTCTTCAGTTTTGATTGAAATACTACAACTGCTACTAATAATAATAATTACAATTCTCAACTAACAAAGCAAAGCAGAATTTTAAATGCCAGTAAACTGTTAAAAGTAGAATCCAGCTGACTCTGTCTTGTATTTTAAAGAGTTACTGCAGCTGTTGAAATATTGATGAAAGATTTTCTCCCTCTTGTAGGAATGCAGCTAAATAACATTTTATGAAATTAGAAAAGGATCCTGGTGTTATTTGTCTCTCAGAAACAGTTCATAACTTCAACTCATTCATGTCACCTAAAAGGTAAACCTGTTTCTCCATCACAGCTCTGATGGTTCAGTAAGGACATCTCCTGGTTTCATCTTCATGTTTCCCTCTCACCACATATCCAAACCCACATCATGACCAGCAGCTTTACAGCTGTGGCTCCAGCAAACATCAGCTGATACTAGAAATTACCGTATTTCCCGGACTACAGAGCGCACCTGAATATTAGGGGAAAATCCTGTTTTGTACATACATTAGCCGCACCTGACTAAAAGCCGCAGGTGTTTCAATGTTGACTTATCATATGTAAGAGAATATGCACAAATCGAATTGTCAGGAAAGCGACGGCTGTTTGGAGACACATCACTTTTATTAATATTTTGAAAAACAAGTTATGGGTACATATTTGCATAACTTTTTAGGTATATGCACAAGTAGCGGTAATTACAAGTACGAAACATGTACTGTGCTTCATAAATGAGTAACAAATGTAGTACATAACAATAACCTACAGCACACCAGAAAAATAGATTGGACTACCTTTTAGGCTCAGGTGCAGTGACACGGCTTTAACAAGAAGAAAAGTCAGTCATTCACCATCTTCCTCTTCTTCCTGTGCACTAAAACCACCAAAGTCCTCTCCTCCAGTGTCGGATACGAACAGGCTCAGGGTGGCTTCATCATCCACTCTCCGCTTCTCTCCTTCGTTGTCACTTACAAAACCAAACAAATCCTCGTTGTCAGTGTCAGAGTCGAACACCCTCTGAAGGGCAATGGCGGTGTCCTCTCCATCATGCAGCAGTCCAACCCTTCGAAATCCGTTGGTGATCGTGGATGTTTTCACACTTTTCCACGCTGTCAGAATCCACCGGTGGAGTTGGGCATAACTTGCTTTTTGCACGTTTATCGCCGCTCATCATCCACGCCTCCAGCTGAACGCGTAGTGCTACTTTGAAGTTTGTTTTTCGCGCTACTTTGTACGGCACTACGTGGCCTGGCGGATGGACATGTGACCAACATACCACTCTTGAACCCCGATCCTTCCGCCAGGCAACGTAGTGCCGTACAACAGCAGAACAAACAAAACAAATCCGCTCATGGACAATCCATAGAAAAGCCGCACCTGACTAAAAGCCGCAGGGTTCAAAGCTTGTGAAAAAAGTAGCGGCTTATAGCCCGACAATTACGGTAATAGTAAATAAATTCTAACAACAGCTGATCAAGCTTAAACGTGCTGCTGTTGTTTAGCGCGACATCTGCCGGTTTCCTCTTTCTGGCGCAAAGTGAGAGATAAATAAACAAGAGAGAAAAGCCGATCAGCTGATCATTGATCAGTTTCATGATTGAAGTAGCAACAGGAGAGGGAGGGGGGAGAATGAGAGAAGAAGAGGCAGCTGTGCAGCAAAGACAGAATAAATCCAGCTTTGTGTCTTTTTCCAGTCTAGCTGAAGTCCGGGACAAACTGTGCTCCTTCTCAGCTCAATACGAAACGCGTAATATTTTCTCTGAATGCGGGAAGATTACGTTTTTTACAGCAACTCTACTAACTAACCTTATGAATAAAATAAAGTTCACTATCAGTAACATAGCACCACCCAGCTGTATAGAAACTCTGTCATGCTAGCTAGTACGCAGTACGAGTTATTGTAACTGACTGTAAAAAGTCAGCACAACGAAAATAAACTAAACTTGGTTTATATCTGATCCAGATAGACTGCAGCTCATAACTTCTTACCTGAAGTTGAGTTCACCTGACACTCGGACCGGTGGCCTCCTCGGGTCTCTGCTCCTCCTGCCTCCCATTTCTCTCATCCACCTGCTGGCCTCAGTGGAAGCTCCGCCACAGCCACCACCAAACAACTGAGTTGTTTTTACACATCGGCCAGCATCTGGACAATCCACCACCTTTCATTGTTCATGCCATTACAAAAAAAAAATCATCGGCCCATAAAAACGAAAAATCACCATCGGCCCACTGGGCAAATGCCCGGTATGCATGATGGGCAGTCCAGCTATGCCTGCACGGCATCTACAATCACGCCTCTCCAGCTTGAAACCTGTGCTCTGCTTGTGTTGTTTTTGTTGGTGGTGATGTGCACAGTTGGCAGCAGGAGAGCTGCAGCCGTTTAATGTACTGTTACTATTATATAGTGCGCATGGGCCAACCAGCGTGCAGCGTGTTACAGTCGCTCCTGCTTTTCTCTTAGTGTAGCTCTTTTTTTCTTACGTATTCTTTTTTTTTTACTTGTATTTTCATCCGCTTATTATCTCTTACTCAATCATGTGGATTGAGAGAGTTTTGCAGATGCAGAGGTCAAGGACAGAAGAGAAGAAAAAAGGAGACGGTGAGACAGCGGAGGCTCGAAGCGAGGAGGAGGTTTAAACCGTGTCTGCCGTCTATCGTGATGGGAAATGTGCGATCGTTGGCAAATAAAATGGACGAGCTCTCAGCACTGGTACGGAGTCAGAGGGAATACCAAGAGTGTAGCCTGATGTGTTTCACCGAATCATGGCTGCACCAGGACATTCCCGATGAGAATGCTTCCGTGGAAGGCTTCCACACTGTTCGGGCAGACAGGGACAGCATCGCTAGCGGTAAGTGGAAAGGAGGTGGGCTTGCTGTTTTAGTTAACAACCGGTGGTGTAACCCTGCCAACATAACAATCAAAGAAAGGATTTGTTGCCCGGACACTGAACTGTGTGCTGTTGGACTCAGGCCGTATTATTTACCCAGGGAATTCTCTCACGTCATCTTGGTGGCTGTTTATGTTCCCCCCTCTGCTAACCCCACAGCTGCATGTGACACTATCCACTCTGCCATAGCTCGGTTACAGACTCAGCACCCGAGTGCCTTTATTGTGATCTCGGGTGACTTCAACCATGTATCACTGGACAATACACTACCAACATTCAAACAATATGTGGACTGTCCCACCAGGGGAGAGAAAATTTTAGACTTACTGTATGCTAACGTCAAGGATGCATACAGCTCCTCCTCCCTCCCCCCACTTGGTAGGTCAGATCATAACCTGATTCACCTCACCCCCCGCTATGTGCCAACTGTGAGGAGGGAACCTGTGACCACCAGGACTGTTAGGAGGTGGTCAGAGGAAGCCTTAGCAGAACTACAGGGCTGTTTCGAGGTGACCAACTGGGAAACACTCTGTGAGCCTCACGCCGAGGACATCAATGGGCTTACTGAGTGTATCACAGGCTACATAACTTTCTGCACCGACTCCATTGTTCCAGCTCAGACTGTTCATTGTTACCCAAATAACAAGCCGTGGGTGACTAAGGACATCAAAGCCCTCCTCAACAACAAGAAGAGGGCTTTCAGAGGGGGCAACAAAGAGGAGGTGAGGAAGATCCAGGTGTTACTAAAGGACAAGATCAGAGAGGCTAAGGACAATTACAGGAGGAAGCTGGAGTGGAAACTCCAGCAGAACAGCATGAGAGAGGTGTGGAGGGGCATGAAGACCATCACTGGATTCAGGCCAACCAACAGCAGGGGAGCTGAGGGAGGTGAGAATAGAGCCGACGAGTTGAATCTGTTTTTCAATAGATTCGACACCACAGTGTCTGCTCACACCCCCACAACCTCACCTGCAGTCAGCCTGGAATCCAGAGCCACACCACTGTGCCAGCCTCTCTCTTCACATGTTGCCTCCTGTGAGATTCCTGACACCCCTCCCCCACCCATCACCTTCACTCAATACCAGGTTGAGATGCAAATGAGGAGACTTCACTCAGGCAAGTCTGCTGGACCAGACGGAGTGAGTCCCCTTGTCCTCAAGACCTGTGCCCCCCAGCTGTGTGGAGTCTTTCATAAACTGTTTATGCTGAGTCTGAGTCTGCAGAGGGTCCCGGTGATGTGGAAGACATCATGCCTCGTCCCTGTACCAAAGACGCCACGTCCCAGTGGCCCCCAGGATTACAGGCCCGTGGCACTGACCTCCCACATCATGAAGACCCTGGAAAGGCTCATCCTGGACCAGCTGCGACCCATAGTAAGACCACATCTGGATCCCCTTCAGTTCGCTTATCAGCCTCGTCTCGGAACTGAGGACGCCATCATCTACCTGCTCAATCGTGTCTACACCCATCTGGACCAGCCGGCGAGCACTGTGAGGGTCATGTTTTTTGACTTTTCCAGTGCTTTCAACACCATCAGGCCGACCCTCCTGGGTGATAAGTTAGCAGCGATGCAGGTGGATGCTTCTCTGGTGTCCTGGATTGTTGATTACCTGACAGGAAGACCACAATATGTACGTCTCCCACAGTGTGAATCTGACAAGGTGATCAGCAACACAGGGGCACCACAGGGGACTGTCCTCTCCCCCTTCCTCTTCACCCTCTACACCACAGACTTCAGCCACTGCACAGAGACCTGCCATCTTCAGAAGTTTTCTGATGAGTCTGCGGTGGTTGGATGCATCAGCAGGGATGATGAGACAGAGTACCGGGCTGTGGTCGACTCCTTTGTCACGTGGTGTGAGCAGAATCATCTGCAGCTCAACGTGGCAAAGACCAAGGAACTGATCGTGGACTTCAGGAAGACCAGGAAACACTTGACCCCTGTTTCAATCCAGGGGGTCAGTGTTGACATTGTGGAGGACTATAAATACCTTGGAGTACACATTGACAATAAACTGGACTGGGCTAAAAACACCACAGCACTTTACAGGAAGGGCCAGAGTCGTCTCTATTTTTTGAGGCGACTGAGGTCCTTCAACATCTGCCAGAAAATGCTGAGGATTTTCTATGAGTCTGTTGTGGCCAGTGCCATCCTCTATGCTGTTGCATGCTGGGGGAGCAGGCTGAGGGTCGCAGATGCCAACAGACTTAATAAACTGATCCGTAAGGCCAGCAATGTTGTGGAGATGGAGCTGGACTCCCTCAAGGTGGTGTCGTAGAGGCGGATGCTGTCCAAGATAAAGACAATGTTGGATAACACCTCCCACCCACTCCCTGACATGCTGGTCAGTCACAGGAGCTCGTTCAGTGAGAGACTGAGATTACCGAAAAGCACCACTGAACGACACAGGAAATCTTTCCTGCCTGTGGCCATCTCCCTGTACAACGCATCCACTTAACACACTGGTTACTGCTACAACTACACATGTTTCTTTTCCAAATATTTATTTATGAGTGACTTATGTATGTATGTATGTATGTACATATATGTATATATTGTACTATTCTTAGTTAGTGTATTGTCTGTCTTGTCTTAATGTTGGTTTATAATGGCTGTAGCTCAGGTGGCAGAGCAGGTCAGCCACTAATCAGAAGGTCGGTGGTTCGATCCCAGGCTGCACCGTGGCTGCATGCCAAATATCCTTGGGCAAGATACTAACCCCATGTTTGCCTACTGGTGGTGGTCAGAGGGCCCGGTGGCGCATGTGTCCGGCAGCCTCGCCTCTGTCAGTGCGCCCCAGGGCAGCTGTGGCTACAATGTAGCTTGCCATCACCAGTGTGTGTGACTGGGTGTGTAAAGCGCTTTGGGGTCCTATGGACTAGAAAAGCGCTATACAAATGCAGGCCATTTACCATTTAATGGAGCACTGTAACAAAAAATAATTTACCCCAGGGATCAATAAAGTATTCTGATTCTGATTCTGTTACAGCAACCGCGTGATTATCATCGGGTCTGCCGTGGTGGTTTAAAGTTATCAAATCAGTAAACAAATTATAACAAACAAGTACTGTTGAGAAACTATATTACAAAAATTACAATAAAAACTCTCAACAACAAAAACAACTACTGAAAATATAATATGTAAACAACTTAACAACCCTCAAAGCGTCTAAGTCACGTGACCTGACAGCGCAACACCTAAACACAAGCGCCGAGTCTGGCGACCTGGCTCTTTTCTCTTTGCCGCAAGCACAGCATTGCAAACAAGAGTGGAACTGAAAGTAAAGAATAGATCTCACCAGGCTTGTATTGAACCAATACCGACTTGGTATCGATAGAATCAATATTTGGATTGATCCGCCCACCGCTAGTCTACAGTCCAGAGCGATCAATTTTGTGAGAGAATATATCAGTTTGTCCAATGCTGACTTATTAATTTTGGTCCTGAAGCCAGTCATTTCATCATTTAATCTGTTATTAGACTCAATTGGTTTCTCTCAAAATGTAAAAGAACCCACCCACCACTTTAATCACACTCTAGATCTTGTTTTATCATATGGCATAGAAACTGAACATTTAACAGTATTTCCTGAAAACCCTCTGCTGTCTGATCATTTCCTGATAACATTTACATTTACAATAATTGATTACACAGCGGTGGAGAGTAGACTTTATCAAATTAGATGTCTTTCTGAAAGCGCTGTAACTAAGTTTAAGAATATAATCCACCCACTGTTATCATCTTCAATGCCCTGTACCAACACAGAGCAGAGCAGCTATCTGAACGCTACCCCAACAGAGGTAGATTATCTTGTTAATAATTTCACCTCCTCACTACGTACGACTCTGGATGCTGTAGCTCCCGTGAAAACTAAGGTCTCTAATCAGAAGTACCTGACTCCGTGGTATAATTCTCAAACACGTAGCCTAAAGCAGATGACTCGTAATCTGGAGAGGAAATGGCGTGTCACAAATTTAGAGGATCATCATTTAGCCTGGAGAAATAGTTTGCTGCTTTATAAGAAAGCCCTCCGCAAAGCCAGAACATCTTACTATTCATCACTGATTGAAGAAAATAAGAACAACCCCAGGTTTCTCTTCAGCTCTGTAGCCAGGCTGACAAACAGTCAGAGCTCTGTTGAGCCAACAATCCCTTTAACGTTAACTAGTAATGACTTCATGAACTTCTTCACAAATAAAATTTTTATCATTAGAGAAAAAATTACCAATAATCATCCCACAGATGTAATATTATCTACAGCTACTCTTAGTACCATTGATGTTAAGTTAGACTCTTTTTCTCCAATTGATCTTTCTGAGTTAACTTCAATAATTACTTCCTCCAAACCATCAACGTGTCTTTTAGACCCCATTCCTACAAAACTGCTCAAAGAAGTCCTGCCATTAATTAATTCTTCTATCTTAAATATGATCAACCTATCTCTAATAATCGGCTATGTACCACAGGCCTTCACGCTGGCTGTAGTTAAACCTTTACTCAAAAAGCATCTCTAGACCCAGCAGTCTTAGCTAATTATAGGCCAATCTCCAACCTTCCTTTCATATCAAAAATCCTTGAAAGAGTAGTTGTCAAACAGCTAACAGATCATCTGCAGAGGAATGGTTTATTTGAAGAGTTTCAGTCAGGTTTCAGAGCTCAGCACAGCACAGAAACAGCTTTAGTGAAGGTTACAAATGATCTTCTTATGGCCTCTGACAGTGGACTCATCTCTGTGCTTGTCCTGCTAGACCTCAGCGCAGCGTTCGATACTGTCGACCATAATATCCTATTAGAGCGATTAGAACATGCTGTAGGTGTTACAGGTACTGCACTGCAGTGGTTTGTATCATATCTATCTAATAGACTCCAGTTTGTGCATGTAAATGGAGAGTCCTCTTCACACACTGAGGTTAATTATGGAGTTCCACAGGGTTCAGTGCTAGGACCAATTCTGTTTACATTATACATGCTTCCCTTAGGCAGCATCATTAGAAGACATAGCATACATTTACACTGCTATGCAGATGACACCCAGCTCTATCTGTCCATGAAGCCAGATAACACACACCAATGAGTTAAACTGCAGGAATGTCTTAAAGACATAAAGACCTGGATGGCCGCTAACTTTCTTCTTCTTAATTCAGATCAAACTGAGGTTATTGTACTCGGCCCTGAAAAGCTTAGAAATATGGTATCTAACCAGATTCTTACTCTGGATGGCATTACCTTGGCCTCCAGTAACGCTGTGAGGAACCTTGGAGTCATTTTTGACCAGGACATGTCCTTCAACGCTCATATTAAACAAATATGTAAGACTGCTTTCTTCCATTTGTGCAACATCTCTAAAATTAGAAATATCCTGTCTCAGAGTGACACTGAAAAACTAGTTCATGCATTTATTACTTCCAGGCTGGACGACTGTGATTCATTATTATCAGGATGTCCAAAAAACTCACTGAAAAGCCTTCAGCTGATCCAAAATGCTGCAGCAAGAGTCCTGACAGGGACTAGAAAGAGAGAGCATATTTCTCCTGTTTTGGCTTCCCTTCATTGGCTTCCTGTTAAGTCCAGAATTGAATTCAAAATCCTGCTCCTCACATACAAGGTCTTAAATAATCAGGCCACATCTTATCTTAATGACCTTGTAGTACCATATCACCCTATTAGAGCACTTCGCTCTCGCTCTGCAGGCCTACTTGTTGTTCAAGATTTATGTCATGGTCCTGGGTCGTGCGACCCAGTGTTTTGTGTTTAGTCTATTTTGATGTTTATTGTTTGTTAGGTTCATTAAGTTATTCCAGCTCATTTGTAATTATATTACCCTTGTATTGAGCCTCCCTTGCCCTTCATGTGTTTATGTCTGTGTGTCTTGTGTTAAGTTCATGCTGTCGCTTCTGTCATCTTCCCCTGTACTCCGTCTCCCTGGTTCGTGCGTCTTCCTGTCATGAGTCATGTCTGCATGGTTATGTTTAGTTCAGATCATGTCTAATCTCCATGTTTCCTGTGTTACTTTGAAAGTCTGTATTCAATGTCAAGTGTATTCAGTTTCACTTCTCCTGTCCTGTCGTTAGGTTCATGTGTGTCAGCTGTGCCCCCATGTGTGGCCACTTCCCCTCATCCCTCATGTGTATTTAGTCTCGGTGTTTCATGCAGTCTGTGTCGCGTCGTCTGTGTTCTCACCCCCATGTTCTCACGGTCAGTCTTTTCAGTGATCATCTTCGTCTCTGAGTTTTCTTAGTTTGTCACAGTATTAGTTTTCCCAGTGTAGTTATAGTCTAGTCACGCTATCTCTGCTTTGGTTGTCCACGTTGTCTTCAGCCCTAATAAAGGCTCGCTTTCTGTTAAGTTCACTCCCGTCTACTCACTTGTGTACGCTCCTGGGTCCATTACACACACCACCGCACAGCCTGTCTCTGCAGACCGTGACAATTTATCTGGGAACACAGTATATGACCCGAAACAAATAAACAACATTTTCAGGGATTTCTATAAAACGTTGTATTCACCACAAATAAACCATCTAAAAAGGAAATTGATCAGGTTTTGGACAACATAACTCTTCCAAAATTATTAGACACTCAAGCAATGGCACTGTATTCACCACTGACACCAGGCGAACTCCAGGAAGCCCTGATAAGCATGCCCAATAATAAGGCTCCAGGTCCAGACGGCTTTCCTGCAGAATTTTACTAAGAATTCTGGACAATTCTGGCACCAGTATTCCACGGAATGTTGCAGGAAATCGAGGAAAATGGCAGACTACCACCAAATATGAATTCTGCCAACATTAGTCTCCTGCTAAAACCAGGCAAAGACCCTGTATATCCCTCAAGCTATCGTCCAATATCCCTTATAAATGTAGACCTTAAAATAATCTGCAAAGCTCTCTCAAAGAGACTAGAGAAAATAACCCCCCTCTTAATTCATCCTGACCAAACTGGTTTCATAAAAGGTAGACACTCATCAACAAATACACGTAGATTACTTAATTTGATAGACTACTCGTGCAGTAAAAACCTTGAAACTACAATATTTTCTTTAGATGCAGAAAAAGCGTTTGACAGAGTTAACTGGAAATTTCTATTTGCAACTTTACACAAATTTGGTTTTGGATCCTCTTTCATTAACTGGTTAAAAATATTATATAATTCCCCAACAGCTTGTGTCAGAACAAATGACCAGACATCCTCCAGCTTCTGTCTCGTGAGGGGCACCAGGCAGGGATGCCCACTCTCCCCTTCACTGTTTGCAATTTTTATTGAACCACTAGCAGCAGCAATTAGACAGAATTCAGTAATTAAGGGCATAAAATGCAAGAACGTGGAACATAAAATCAGCTTTTATGTGGATGATGTGTTACTTTTTCTCCAAAACTAACAAACCAATATCTCTGGGGTCATTGCATTGATAAACTCTTTTGCAAGAATATCAGATTACCCAATTAACTGGTCAAAATCTACAGTCCTACCGATTAATTGTTCCTTCCATAATTCTTCTTCTACACCACTGCAATCTGGAGATATAAAATATTTAGGTATTAATGTTTCTCCCAAGCTTGCAGATCTGACTAAATTAAACCATATCCCACTTTTAAAGAAAGTAGAAGGTGATCTGGCCAGGTGGAAATGTCTGCCCATATCACTCATGGGAAGGGTTGCCGCTATAAAAATGATGGTATTACCAAAAATTAATTATTTATTCTCAATGATCCCAACTAAACCACCACAAGATTGGTTCAGATCTCTAGATTCATGTATGTCCAAATTCCTTTGGAAAAATAAACCCCCACGTATAAGCTTAAAAACACTACAAAAGACCAAGGATAAAGGAGGACTAGAACTGCCTAACTTTCAGCACTACTTCTTAGCCAACAGGCTTCAGTTTATCTCAGGATGGCTAAAACATACCCTCTTAGATGAACCTTGGCTAGATGTAGAACAAGCACTTTGCAATAATCCAGAGATCTCAGACCTACCATTTATCAGCTCAAACATCCAACGACATGAATGCTTCAAATGTGCCAACATCAGCTCTTCTCTGACAGCATGGTGGGAGTTTCTAAAATTGACAGAGTCTTCATTAATCCCATGATTATCACCTATCTGGAACAACCCTGACATATTACAAAACAATAATATGATAAACTTTTCAGATTGGAGTGGTAAAGGAATCAAATACTTAGAACATATATTAGAAGGAACATAATTTATTCCATTTGACAGACTAGTTACACAATATGGGATCAACAAGAAAAGATTTTTAGAATATCAACAAATTAAATCCATAGTAAAAAAGAAATTTAAACCAGGTCAAGTTGAACTACAAACACCACCAAGTGTGGGTCAATTTCTTACTCTTAAAACCCCCAAATTAATATCCAAAATATAGAGAATGCTTTCTAAAACAGATCAATCAATATCACTTCCTATTGTAAAACGGGAAGCGGATTTATCAGTTAACTTAGACCTAAACTTCTGGTCTCAGATTTGCTTAAAAACCTTTCATCTAATCAGAAATCCCAGTCTTCAATTAATTCAATACAAAATACTACATAGAGCGCACTATACAGGTCATCGGATGTTCAAGATGGGCTTCACGTCTACCAACAACTGCTCACACTGCCAAACCAATTCACCGGACAATTACATCCACGCTCTTTGGTTCTGTCCACCAGTTCAGAAGTTTTGGCGCGAGATATGTGAAGACTTATCGAAGTGTCTGAAATGTAACATTCCAACTTCCCCCTTAGTGTGTTTGTTGGGCAGCTTAGATAATGTCACTTCAGAAAAGAATATAGCCCATATGGTCTTCACTGCTCTATGCATAGCCAAGAAAACAGTCCTCATGAACTGGAAAAATAAAAATAAACTTAATTCTAACCAATATAGAAATTATCTATTAGATTACATTAGTCTCGATACAGCCTCTGCCACCACTACAGATCAATTGCTCTGGGCTCCGTTGATCAGCTCCATCACCTAGTGGGGGTGGGGGGGGCATAGTTTGGTCCCACCTTCGCTGTTGCGATTGGTGTGGGGGTAGGGACAGGCTTGGGGCATTGGGGGTTCCCCAGGAGCATCTTCTTTGGAGGGCTCAACCCGAGGTAGCGGTCATGGCCTATTAAGGGCTCTGTTGGCTCTTAGGTGATGGTTTCCTCGTGGCTGCGTGCAGCGGGGCTAGGGGAGGGTCTGTGCTGATGGACGTGGGTTGCTGACCTGGTAGCCTGGCTGCCCCGGGGTGGGTCCGGGACGGGCGTGGAGTTGTGGGGGTGCTCCGTCTCCGGGCTGGGGCCCTTGCTGGGCCTAGGGGGGTTTGGTCCCAGTTGGTATGTTGCCGGGGTTGTGGGCGGGTGGGTGTATGGGGGCCCGGCCCTGGCGCAGGGTGCCGCCAGTGCATCGAGCCCCCTGAGGGGCTCTTCGACTGGTGGGGGAGGTTGTTACATCTTGCAGGAGCTCTCCTCTCTTTAGGAACTCACTCTGCAGGAGGGGGAGATACAGGAGAGGTGGAGGAAGATGTTAGCCTGGGCATCTATTGTCTCGTGTAGTCTCGAAGATGAGTGGGTGCAGTTTTCTCTGTGGTGGGGTTGGGTGGGGTGTCCCGGGCTCTGTGGGGGCAGGCGGCGCTGCTGTACTGGCCCCGGTCCAGATGGGCCTGGGCCCCCTTTCCCTGGTGGCTTGTGGAGTATGGGGGTGCGTACTGCGGTCAGCGGGGGAGCTGGCCCCAGGGAGGGGTCACTTGCCCCTCCCTTCCTTCCCTCCCCATCTCCAGCTGCCTCCCTCTTCCCGCTCCACCACAACCACCCACACATGCAGGACCTTGGAGTAGGGGTATGTCACCAGGGTGCAGAGGAGGCTACCCCCCCCCCCCCCCTCTGTCCCCTTCTGGCTTCTTGTGCCTCAATTTTATCCCACAACTTAGACATTCACATCACTCATACTCTCATTACACATACATATAGGATCTTGGGGGTGGGCACGCTACACGGACTCCAAAAGACCATCAGGGTGTACACCTCACCCCTGGCGTCGTTGCCCACCTCTCAATTTTAAATACACGTAGTCATTGAGGGCTAGCAGGAGGGACCATGCGTTTACCTGCTGCTCTCTGGCAGGTAGCTCCATGCCCTCCTGGGTTTTAAATGCACCTTAGAACACACATGCATCAACACTACAATGAGCGGGTGGAGGGAGGTTTGGAGTCTTCTCTCACCCCCGTTCTCTGCGGCCTGCTGGAGCGGGGGGGAGGAGTTGGCTGTCCGACTGCGGTCTGGAGTGTGGGGCCTCCCTGCTGCTGCGGAGTCGGGGCGGTCTGCCTCTCCCCACCGCAGGGAAAAGGGTAACACCACCTGGGTCTGGGTGCAGTTCCCCCCTCCAGGGGCAAGGGTACCTAGACCCGGTTCTTAGAGTACGCTTGGGGAGTGTGATTGTGTGTACAGCGTCTCTTTATGTCTGTCTCCACGTCAGTTGAGTGTGGAGTAAGTGCATATGAGAGCATGAGGGTGGGAATGGATGTTTGTATCTGTGTGTGCCTGTATGTCTGTGTCTATATGTCAGGTCGGGTATCAGACGCCACCTCTCTGGGGACATCTCAGGCCCTCCAAGGTTTGGAGACCTATCTCCCCCCACCACTTCCCCTGCCAGTGCCAGACGCCATCAGACATTGGTGCGTTGGTGGTTCTTTGTGTCCGGGGATGGGCGTCTGGGTACACACCGGCTCACTCCTTGGTGGCTGCTTGTCGGGGCATGGATCCTGGGGCTCGCTTGGGCCACTTCAGGGGTGGGGTGCCCTCGGCCTCTCGGCCTCTCAGCCTGGGGCTCGGTCACTCTGGCGCAGCTGGTTGCCGGCGGAGCTCACGGGCACGTCACTGTAACCCCCCCTGGCTTCTGCTCCGCGGCTGCTGAGTGAGCCCTCATCCGGGACTCTCCTCAGCTGTTTCTGGGACAGTGGCGCAGCTGCCCCTCTGTTGGTCTTCCTTGGTCTCTTGTGTTCTGGGGGCCTCTGGATGTCTGGAGTCTTGATCTCCTCCATACCTGCTTCATGCCCTGGAGGATGGGGCTGTGGCCCCCCCACACCCTCTAGCAGATCATTACATGAAGGAACCTTTTAAAAACAAGCGCGTCCATGCTCACAGGTGTACACACGGGTGATCACACCCACAAACTACACCCTTTTTGGCTCCTACCTATGCACTGATTATGAAAGGGTGGAGTCTGCACATTCTAATGTAAAGTTGTAGTTTCTTAATCTTGGCTTCCTTCAAAAAAGACTATCAAAAGAAAACAGGAAGTAACAATGAAAGGGAAAGCCTATATGGAGACAGAAACTTCTGGGGGAACACAGGGGAGGCAGGTCAAACTTAAACTCAATGAATTAAATAGGAACTATAACTTACCACAACAGAAAGCAGATCACAGATGGCAGCAAAACTAAGAAAACGTATAAATTACACTGAGAATATAATCATAAAGGAACCAACCAGGAAATATCTGTTATATTAAGTAATACTCAAAATAACTCGAAACACCAGAGTGTCATTGTGGCAGTGCTGTGGTCCCTGAACATGAAGGCAGCTCTCTGTTTACCTGGCTCTATCACCCTGGTAACTAATGCTGCACCCATAACTGGGTCCAGAGCAAGTATCTGAGTTTGACTTCAAGTATTTATTTTTGTGCTTGTGGTGATCAGACCATAAGATTAGCTAGCTCTATTTTCTATTTTCTCTATCACCTATTCTAATGTCTCTGATTAGGGTAGTTGGAGCTTGATCCTGAAGCAGAAAGCCAGAGTTAACATAAAGAAAGCCTGGCTGTGTTGAACTTATTGTATCAGACAGACAGGGTGTGTGTGACCAAATCTCTTCCTCGTTGCACTTTTTCTTTGAAAATTTAGAAGAAAAAAAGAAAAAAAAGAAAAAAGAAATAAACTCGACTGAGTTGCACAACAGTGAACATGCTGGTATCAAGGTTACATCATATCAGTTTTATCTGATTTCTTTTCACAGAACAGTTTGAACTGTTTATATTTTGCAGCTTCATTGATCCAAACCAGCTTTCTTTCCTTAGGCAGCTTTATCTAGTGTGAACTCATAGTCAGCTTGTAAAGCTTTTCCAGCTGTGTGCTCTGTTAGTGTAAGCCCTGTGTGTCTGAGTGGATTTTGTGTTTTTTCGTGGTTTTGTCTTTTGTATTTCTAACTCCTTGGTTATCCTTTAATACTTTTGTGATTTTCCAGCCCCTAGATTTTGTCTATGTGTCTACCTTGTGTTCATTGTCTAGTGTTCCTGGTTTCTATGTTCGTGTTGTTTCCTGTTTTACTTTAGAGTGCCCCACATTCAGTGTTTTGAGGTTTTCTTCCTCTTTGTGTCGTCAGGTCTAACAAAGTTCAGCTGCGTCTCCTTCCTGTTGTGAATTTCCATCGTTCCTCTCTGTGTATTTATTGTGTGTGCTTCCCATCATTGGATCTTCTGTTCATCTGTGTTCTCATGTCTCAGCTTCCTCGTTCCCGACTTACAGGTTTTGTATTTTTTTTTTACGTTCCTTTTGGATAGCTTCTATCAGTTCAGGTTTTGTTAGTGTTTTTCAGTTCCCCTTCGCTTATTGTGTTGTAGACTTTTCGTACAGCCATAAATAAAGGCTCGCCTTCAGTTAAAACCTTCCCCTGTATCTGTGTCTGCGTTTGGGTCCTCATTCTCTCATCTCCACACGATCTGCCTTCGCAAATCGTGACAGTGTCGTTCCATTGATTGGCTTGTTTTGTTCCTGGTGTCCTTCTCTTTGTTGTGTACGCTTTATAAATAAAGTTTTATTCCTATAATGATGCTTTATGTTGTTATAAAGTGCAGATGTGGACACTGTTGTGTGTTTCAGTGAGTCTCTTTAAAGCCGTGCTTTGAGCTGCTTTTCATTTACCACCTTTTGTAGTTCCACTGTTTGCTCAGCAGTAGTGATGTGCAATACCACTGATTTCCTTTCAGATCCGATACCAAGTAATATTCAGGGTGGTATCGACGATACTGATCCGATACCAATACTTTGTACAAAAATGTATTTTATTTATTGGATCTCAAGTTATAGCGTCATAATGATTACAGGACATCATATTTCTTGTTCTTATGACTTAATAATGCAGAGTTCATCACATAGAAATTAAAAAAACTGAAGTTGTGCTATTTGAGCACGTTGCCTGCCTGCAGCACTAAAGGACTCCGTGAGAGACGTCTGTCTCGCCCTAGCAGCACCTGTCCCTGTCCTTCTCTTCAGTTTGCCTCAACATACACTCGTCATATTCTGTGATATGATTTACTCTGAGGTGTTTGACAAGGTTAGTGATGTTGCCACAACCATACATGCCAACCCTCCCGATTTTTCCGGGAGAATCCCGAATTTCAGTGCCCCTCCCGAAAATCTCCCGGAGCCACCATTCTCCCGAATTTCTCCAGATTTTCCACCCGGACAACAAAGTTGAAAAACCATGTCGCAGAATTCATAATTCAGCCCAGCCAATTCCAGTTTCCAGATAATTTTAATATTACTCTTATTTCTCTTTCTGGGTCACAAAAAAACTTTTAACATATTTTCAGGTGAGAATGTAGCTGTGTAAACTCCAAATATCTGAGCCGACACATCATCTTCAAACCCCCGCGGTCTTTCGCTACTTGGGTTAAACATGATATACAAGTCACTTTGAGAACTTAAAAATGTTATTGTTTGGCTTTTTCAGTGTTTTATTTGTTCATGAGTAAATCGGTTTGGCTGAGATTAAAGTTATTAGATTAGATTAAATTAAATGTAACTTTATTAATCCCTTGGGAGGGTTCCTCCGGGGTTTTCACACAGCTGAATAAATGTCAAACAGAAAATGATTAAACAGAAGTGTGAGACGGTCGAGAGTTTACGTCAGCGCCCGGTTATATTTTAGAGAGCAAGGAGCAGACGGCAGAGTTTCACTCCACCTAGGGAGCTCGTGACGTACTACCCGGCTTTCTTTAGACCGCGAAGGCCGGTCCTCAGGTGGAAGCAGCCTCTGAATTTGGACACCCCCGCTGTTTCTGGGCCGGCCAATAATAACGGTGACATTTAACGTATTCTATCCGATAAATAAACACTGTAAAATGTATTTATCGACCCCCCCCAAACAGCCTTTTTGAATGTCTCCCTAATTCTGAGGTCTCAAGGTTGGCAAGTGTGGCCACAACACCTCACTTTTTGCCACATGTATCGCAAACCACGTCTCAGCTGTTTGTGGAGGTAAAATACGTCCACACATCACTCCAATTACGCTCAGCCATTGTTGTGAGTGCGCAAGCCAGCAGCTGCGAGACATTTATACAGCTGTATTTCGCACATGACTATGAAAGGCGGGAGAGGAAGTAGTTCCTTTGAATGTAGACAATCCGAATGTTATAGTTTCTTTCCACTGTGTTCCTGTTAATGATAAACTACAAATTTACCCTAAATTACTAAAATATCGATATTTTAATGTGAGAATCGATTCTAGAACATAAATGATTGGTATCGGAGGAATTGATATTTCAGGATCGATCCGCACATCACTACTGAGCAGAGGGCGTTGCTCAGCACAGATCACAGTGTTTGCTGCTGCGTTTTTCTCTCATCATGTGTGGAACTCCAGCTTTGTAGATTCAAGCTGACAGATCGTACATACAGCCTGTGCAAATGCTGGGAGGTTTATTATGAACAGAACTGAAGGTTTCTGTATTTTTCTTTTTTCTTTTAAGAAACACAAAGACACAAACTGCTGCTGCCACGTCCACACAGAACTCATGAAACATTTTCATTCACTGTATTATGAACATGCAGCATGACTGTAGACAATATAGTAGACACACAGACTTGGATAGATACAGCCACACAATTTAGAGGAAGATTTCTTTTAACCTCAATTATATTTTATTTATATGGCACCAAATCACAACAACAGGAGCTTCAAGGTGCTTTATATTTTAAGGTATACCCTACAATAATACATGCAGAGAAAAACCCAACAATCACGAGCAAGCACTTTGGCGACAGTGGGAAGGAAAAACTCCCTTTTAACAGGAAGAAACCTCTGACAGAACCAGGCTCAGGGAGGGGCGGGGCCATCTGCTGTGATTGGTTGGGGTGAGAGAAGGAAGACAGGATACAGACATGCTGTGGAAGAATTCACTGTGAACTGAACATCTTTTTGTTTTTAATTGTCACTGATAGATGTCACTCTGAGCTACAATTAGTTATTTTTCCCTCATTTTATGACTTAAAAATTGATTAGTTAAATCAAACAATCAGAAGATAAAAATGTCTAAAATCTTAGTTTATAAAAGTATATTATTTATTTTCTCTATACTATATAGTAATAAAGAGGCAAACTCATTTTCCATATATTTTTTATTGATGTTTGAGGACACATGGATAGCTAAATGTATAAATAGTATATGATTCCTGCTTTTTACTTTTTTATTTATGGTTAACTAACAAGTTTCCTCCTAAAATCACAACTTATGCAGAACAAATTGTTATCAGTCATCAACCTTAAAGTCAAAACTCTAAATAACAATCAAACAATCAAAGAGCATATAATACGAACACATCAAATATGTGAAGTCAGAGTCATCTGTAACAATCAGACTAAATTACAATTCTTCAAATATAAAAGTGAATAATTTCTAAGCAGCTGTTCAGCTGATCAAATACAACACATTGGATAAAATATCAGACACATAATTTTTACATCACTTGGATTCTAATCTCACATCAGCTGGAAGAAAATGCCTGCAAGATTCAACGAAACGTGAACACATTAAAAGCTTTTCAACATTAAATCACAGGAAGAGCAAAAAGAAAGAAAAGTTAATACAAACCAGTTATGCTGTGGAAGGCAATTTTTAATTGTCATATTAGAACATCAGCTTAACTGAAGTTGGAAACCTCACTATTATCATAAAAGGTAAAATAAAAAAATAAGCAGACATGAGTCCTGCAGTATTACTGAATTCTGGCTGATTGTGGAGGAAGAATGCGGGATAAACAGGCTCAGAGAATTTCGTTCTGAAGCTGTGAATGTGACTCAGTTTGTCAGATAAGACACAATAAAAGGACAGAGTGCCTGCAACCCAGTCCAGAAACACTCCCAGTCTGGGACAGCCAGTAGGATGAACAGGGTAATATTTGGACTCATTATTATGTTTTGCACAGAAACTTAGAGGGTTTTCACCTGAACCTTGATCTGGATGGTGAGTAAAACACCACAAAATAGTGTTATTTCCAAGCCTGCATGCATCATTGTTTCCTTTCCTCTCAAGTTGTTTGTAGCAAACATCTACATCCACGCAAGCTTGAAGAAAAGCTTTGCATTCCACCTCCCAGTAACAGCGGCCAGTCAGTTCCTCTCTGCACAGAATCTGAGGAACCTCACTGAATCTCTCAGGAAGGTCAGGATATGGCTGTTTCTCTCCTCTTGTCACCTCCTTGTCTCCTTCAGACAGAAGGAGTTCACAGTGTGCTGTGTTTGGATCCAGACTGAGACCACAGGCATCTGATGGAGAAAAAGAGATTCACATTCATGATAATGTGACAGATTTTCACTTTCACGAAAGTGCTTGCTCATAAAGCGTTTGTCTGATTGTTGGGATTTTCTCTGTATTATTTGTATAATCTTTATGTGATATTCTAAGGTCATTACCTTACAATATAAAGAGCCTTAAAGCAACTGTTGTTTTGATTTGGCACAGTGTAAATGAAATAAAATTGAACTTCTTTTAGAAAGGTTTGAGTTACGCCAGTGGACAAGCAGTACGCTCACCTACCAGAAGAAGAGTGGTAGCAGTTAGCAGTGGCTAGCATAAAATCAGCTAAAGCAACAAGAAATTGCCCTTCTGTCACTGTGAGAAAGCTGAGCTAGGTTAAGTGCTAAGTACTCCCCCGCCATATGCCTGATATAGAGAGTACTCGTAAAACAGTACAGCCTTCCTGACTTCATAACTCCCTACAACACCAGACACAGCTATCGAGCTGGTGGGTAGAAAGAATAAAGTTACGTTGAAACCAAGCACACCATTGTTTTTCTTGTGACATTAACAATAAGTTTGATGTGTCACATGGCCCTCTTCCTATTGAAAAAGCAAGAGTTGTATCCAAGATGGCCGACTTCTAAATGGCGACCATAGTCACCACCCATCTTGAGGAGTTTGCCCCCTCACATATACTAATGTGCCACAAACAGGACTGCTCTTCTACCAAGCCAACCCGTCTCATCTTATTCCGCAACATCAGGAACATTGATATGGACATTCTCACTACCAGTTTGGACAATGTTCAGATCAAGGACTTCTATTCTACTCCTGATGATTTGTTATTATATTATAATAATTGTCTACACACTGTCCTTGATTCTCTGGCTCCTGTAAAAACCCACTCTGTTTCCTTTGCTCGCTCTGCTCCCTGGTTTACCTCTGACCTCCGAGCTCTGAAGGCCAAAGCTCGGCAGCTAGAGTGTAAATATAAGAAATGTGGTTTAACTGTTGATTCAGAAATCTATAAATACCACCAAGACTCCATCAGTAAGGCCAAACAAAGCTTCTACTCTGGTATTATCAGTTCTTATGAGGGTAATGCAAGGACTTTGTTTTCAGTTCTCAACAAACTAATTCAACCCCCCAACGCTTTACCACCGCACTTCTATTCCTCTGAAACCTGCAACTCCTTGATGCTGTTCTGGACTATGAAAATCAATAACATCCACCAGCAACTCAGATCAAATGTTGTGTCTACTCCCTCTCCAGAACCTTTTCTCCTTTTTGAGCCGTTTTCCACTTTTCATCTTCCTGATTTATCTGCTATTTACAAGTTCATATGTAAATCAAAGCCTGCCACATGTCATCTTGACCCCATGCCCACGGGGCTTGTGAAATCCTGCCTCTCTTCTTTACTCCCACTAATTTCTGCTATCATTCACTCTTCTCTCACCACCGGTATCGTTCCCTCCTTATTCAAGACTGCTCTAGTCACTCCTATACTGAAAAAACCTTTAGATCCTAACAACTTTAACAACCTCCGTCCAATTTCCAATCTACCCTTCATTTCTAAGATACTCGAAAAAGTGGTTGCAGCTCAACTTCATTTACACCTGTTTAATAATAACATCTACGAGAGATTTCAATCTGGTTTTCGCTCATGTCACAGTACAGAAACTGCTTTACTTAAAGTCACTAACGATCTTCTAATCGGAGCTGACTCTGGTCTTCTCACCATTCTCGTCCTTTTAGATCTGAGCTCAGCCTTCGACACCATCTCTCACTCTGTACTTCTAAGCAGACTTTCTTCTCTCAGCATCTCTGACACACCCCTCGCCTGGTTTCAATCATATCTCCTCGACCGTTCCCAGTTTATTCAACTAAGATCATTCCACTCTCGTCTATTCCCCGTCACCTCTGGTGTACCTCAAGGCTCAGCTTTGGCCCTCTTCTCTTTATAATATACATCCTCCCTCTAGGTACCATTTTCCGCAAATTTGATCTTCAGGTTCACTGTTTTGCTGATGACACCCAGTTATAGCTCTCCTGCAGACCTGATTCCTCCCTCCCACCTTCCTCCCTTTCAGAATGTCTATCCGAATTAAAATCCTGGGTTAGCTCTAATTTTCTAAAGCTCAATGAGGATAAAACTGAGATCCTCCTTATTGGCACCAAATCCAACCTTTTGAAGGCGAACCATTTCTCACTCACCATCGATAACTCCTCAGTTTTCCCCTCTCCTCAGGTTAAGAGCCTTGGTGTCATCCTAGACAGTTCACTTTGGTAAATGGACTGGTTCTTATATAGCGCTTTTCCACTCTTCTGAGCACTCAAAGCGCTTTACACAACTTGTGCATTCACCCATTCGCACAAGCACAACTGACATTCACACACATTCATACTCCGATGAATGCATCGGAGACCAATTTCGGGTTAGTATCTTGCCCAAGGATATTTGGCATGCAGACTAGGGGAAGCCGGGAATCGAACCACCAACCTTCCAATCAGTAGATGACCTGCTCTACCACCTGAGCTACAGCCACTTTCCTATAAATCTCACATCAATAACCTCACCCATTCCGCCTACTTCCATCTACGCAGCATTAAGAGATTACGTCCTTCACTTTCCACCCAGTCTACGTCCATTCTGTTCCACAGTCTCGTTACCTCCCATATGACTACTGCAATTCTCTTTTGCATGGTCTTCCCCAAAAATCCCTCCATAAGCTTCAACTGGTTCAGAACTCTGCTGCTCACATTATCACCAGAGCCCCTCCTACCAGCACATCACCTGTCCTTCAGGAACTTCACTGGCTCCCTGTGATAATATTCAAACTTCTTCTGCTCACCTTCAAGGCCCTTCATAACCTCGCTCCTTCTTACCTTTCTGACTTGTTAAGCACCATCTCTTCTACCCGCTCACTTTGATCGTCTCCTTCTATCCAGCTTGCTGCGCCTTCCTTCTGCCTCAGCACCATTGGAAGCAGAGCTTTCAGCTCCTCTGCTCCCAGGCTGTGGAGCTCTCTACCCCCAGAAATAAGAAACACTGGTTCTCTCCCCCAGTTTAAATCCCAACTCAAAGTCCATCTGTTCAAATCTGCATATTCACTGTGAACCCACTGTTTGTTAATTTTATCTTGTGCTTTTGTTTTATTGTTCTTATTCTGCCATTGTTTTACTATGTGTTTTATGCTATTGTAAAGTGTCCTTGGGTGACTTGAAAGGCGCTCATGAATAAAATTTATTAATATTATTATTATTTATTAAGGTACCAATGGAAACTGCTACTGGTGGCCAAAGACAAAAGAAGAGGAGATGTGGAAGGTGTGTTAGGAGGCAATAAGAGAAAAGGAAAGGCAGGAGTTTGGAGGGGAAAGTAGATACTTTAAATGCAGGGCCGATGACTAGTAAAGGGATGTAAATGTAAAGAAATGGAATACGAGTCATTTTGAAGGAAGAGTATGTGACTATGTACAGTGTGGCTGAAGGGAGTGCCAGCCAGGATCATGAGTTTGAAGCTGGAGATCAAAGTAGGGATGTTGAATGTTGTCACTGTGCATGTCCCACAGGGTGGATGTCAGTTTGAAAAGTGAGAGGAATTATGGTTTAACTTGGATGAAGTGGTAGAGAGTGTCCTCAAGGGGGAGAGAGTGGTGACTGAAAAAGAATTCAATCTGCTGTGAGTGGGAGGGGTGGAGCCCCGCCCCTCCCTGAGCCTGGATCTGTCGGAGGTTTCTTCCTGTTAAAAGGGAGTTTTTCCTTCCCACTGTCGCCAAAGTGCTGCTCATAGGGGGTCATATGATTGTTGGGTTTATTCTCTTTATGTGTTATTTTAGGGTCTAGCTTACAATATAAAACATCTTGAGGCGACTGTTGTTGTGATTTGGCGCAGTATAAATAAAATTGAATTGAATTAGATACTTAAACTCCTCCACTTGGAGCTGGAACTTGTCCCTGACCTGGAGTTGCTTCATGTCTCATTCAGTTGGAGCTATTTTAAAACTTTACCAACTTTATCACTTAGGAATACTTTTCCTTACTTTTGCTCTTTATAACTCTGTCAGATTAATTGTTGTTGACGTACATTATTTTTCTGCATCAAGTAGACTGGTTTGTACGGTTTGATTTTGGAACCCCTGAAAACTCTTTCAACATGCATGAAAAGGTTTTTACTCAAAGACAAATTTCACAGAAATGAGAGAAGTTTAAGATATTTTAAGAAGTTAAGATTTTAATTATTTTAAAAAGGCATATATTTAAGGACAGTTTATGGACAATATCAATAACAGAAACCAGTCTGACTTGAAATATTTTTCTGTACATAATTACTGTTTTAGCAGCCACCTGAGAAAAATGTGACCCTATATAATAAAATAATCAGCAATTTCATGTTGAAAATTTAACACTATGAACCTGGAAGAATATTATTTTGTAAGTACTTACACCACATCAGATCTCTCCTATCCATTTCATTTTCCACATCATTGATATACACCCTGAGAAATTCTCAGTGATCAGGAAGTTCTTCCTGTAGTGGTAGATACTTCCTCCCTTGTAATTATCATTTGAAATGGCTGCTACTAGGAAATGGAAACTGTTCTTGGTCTTCAGAGCTTTGGCATGGTCATGGACAACTTTGGCCTTTTCTGTCATCTGCTTTATCACGTCATCTGAGAAGTACCATTGGTCCTGGGTAGGTGGAGTGTTACCATCAGTACCTTCCAGTTTCTTTTTCTCCAAGTAGTCAGACATGTTCTGCAGATATGGGTCAATGGATTTCAGGGAGGTGAAAACAAAGCAGAGAACTTCCTCTACTCCTGGTTTAAACACCTCTCTGTCCAGCTCAGACTGATCTGAGATGATCTTTGCTCCCTCCATCATGTCTACAAAGTACCTGATGATGGTGACTTCTCTCTCTTCATCTTTGATCCACTTGGTTAATTTCTCCTGACTGAACGGTGACTTGTCTCTGTCATCAAACACTTCCACTAATTCCTGCTCATTTTCCTCACCTGCCCTGATGGAGGGAAGTTTCTCTGCTATTGTTTCCTGGAGTGAAGATCTGAAATACTGACAGAGCTTCTTGAATCTGCCCAACTTTTCTTGTATCTGTGGAAAGCTTCTCGCCACTCTGTCCTCCAGCAGATCATTGCATCTTATGTCAAGGTTATGAAGCTCCTGTAAGGTATCTTCAGCCTTACTAATAAATCCACTGCTTATCATGTAAGCAGCTTTTGGATGGAATTTCTTTAGAGGCATCAGTATGACCTTCAGTGGAACACAGTTTTCTCTGTTTTCTCCCAGTAGTTTTGGAAGTTGGATGTATGTCTTCACTGCATCTTCAAATGTTGCAGGGTTGCTTTCAAGGATGAAGTCTCCATAGAACTTGCAGGTGAATTTATCAGTCACAGCTTTTTCTTCATCACTCAGCTTGATGTCAACTTTCCCGTCAACATTAAATGAGGGGATCTTCTTTATCACTGCTTGCATGCTGCCCTCGATGGCTTGAATGTTGCTATCATCTAACTTCTCACTGTCAAACACAAAGAAAGCATTTGCTCCATAAAGGATTCCTGTGACTACATGTGTCGCCAAGCGTTTCACATTTTTTGCTTCTTGAGAGTTTTTGGTTTCATCAGGAGTCAATATCAGCTGTTTGAATTTGGTGGTAGCTTTGTACTGAAGTGTGACTCGACACTGATGATGTGATTTCTTCCTATCATTCAGATACTTGGCTGATCCTTCAACTTCAATGAGTCCACCCAGGAAACTGGCCTTCAGAGAACCATTAACATCCAGCAGTGCCGACTTTTTTTCAATGGAATCCGTTGCATTGATGTGAAATTCACTGCTGTGCTGATTATGCTCCACTGGCTTCTTCTGCAGAGTTTTACTATTCCACAGTGTGACACCTTTAAGACACGAAATCCACAAAATGGAAAAAAAAAGTCTTTAGAAAGTTTAGAAACAAAATAGATTAAAATTGTATTTGAAATGTACTAAAAAATGTAAAACTTAATTTCAAAACACTTTTAGTGAAACTGTAACACTCATAAAGCTCTAGAGAGTTAGAAATCTCATGGTTTTTACTCTGCAAAAAACATGCTTCAAAGTTTTTATTCTATTAATGTTTTTTTTGAGACAGAATCTATTCTGTTCTTTCAGAGATTTCCAAATGAATTAATCTTAAGGTTGTCTGTTCTTTAAAGGGTTTTTTTGCTCCTTTTTTTACTCACCCTTTTCATTTTACTATTATTTTCTTCATACAGTATTTTCATTAAATGGTCATCAATATTTCATTGCTGATTGCAAATATTTCTTTGATGCATCTACTTACCCTATAAGTAGATAGGTCATTTAAGAAACAAATTAGTGTGGGTTTTTGCTGGCCATACGGCTGATTGCTTGAACAACAAATCACATTTTACCTGGGATGAGTTTCCCTCTCCGTGCATCATAGAGCATCCCTAAACTGAAAGGTTGACCCAGAGCAGCCACCTCCAAAACAGATGATGGTCCTACATGAATAAAAACATGTGGTCATAAATACAATGTGACCACTCAGCTTCTTTTATGTGATCAAACATGTGATCAAACCCACTTTGAACACAGTCTATATATAAAATGTGGATGTGAAATTATGTTGTTTGTAGGCTTTTGTTTGTAGGCCTTTAACCCTCTAATGCCTAACCTATCACTGATGTCTGTTTTGTGATGTTCGCTGGGTGCCCCGCCTGGGGGACTCTGTTGTCCTACTGGGAGACTTCAGTGCTCAAGTGGGCAATGGCAGTGAGACCTGGATGGGTATGATGGGGAGGAACAGCCTCCTGGATCTGAACCGAGCGATGTTTTGTCATTAGACTTCTGTGCAAACCACAGTTTGACCATAAAGAACACCATGTTCGAACATAAGAGTGTCCATAAGTGCACGTGGCCCCAGGACACTCTAGGCTGCAGCTTGATGATCAATTTTGTAATCGTATCACCAAACCCAAGGCCATATGTTTTGGACACTCGGGTAAAGAGATGGGCTAAGCTGTCAACTGATCACCACCTGGTGAAACCATGGGTCAGTTCTCTGTACTCCCTGTCGTCCCCATCAGTGATGAGGCCGACTATTGGCAAGTGGTCAGAGAACTCCTGCAGGAAGCACTGGGTGGAGTTGTGGGAGAAGTCTGCTGTGTAGATGGTGAAGAGGAACGGTGCCAGAACCGTTCCCTTGTGGGGCCCATGTACTGCAGACGACCCTGTCCGACACACAGCCCTGAATTCTCACACACTGTGGTTGGTCAGTGAGGTAGTCCAGAATCCAGGTAGTGAGGTGATGGTCCACTCCAGAGTTCACCAGCTTGTCCTTCAGGACTGTGGGAAGAATGGTGTTGAAGGCACTGGAGAAATCAAAGAACATGATCCTCACAGTGCTCCCAGCGGTCTCCAGGTGAGAGAGGGAACAATGTAGAAGGTGAATGACGGCATCATCCGCTCCAATTACAGGCTGGTAGGCCAACTGAAGTGGGTCCAGTGATGAGCTCACCAGGCGCCGAAGCTGAGCCAGGACCAGCCGCTCCAGGTTTTTTAATGGGTGGGATGTCAGAGCCACCGGCCTATAGCTGTTGAAGTCCATAGGGGGTGAAGTCTTTGGCACTGGTACAACACAGGAGGTTTTCCAGAGCTGTGGGACTCTCTCCAGCCTCAGGCTCAGGTTGAAGAGGTGCTCCATCACCCCACACAGTTGGTCTGCACAGAACCTGAAGACCCTTGTGCTAATGCCATCTGGACCCGCTGCCTTCTTGGCTTTAATCCTCCTCAGTTCCCTCCTAACCTGGGTGGCTGAGAGAGACAGGCTGGAGCCTTGTGTTGAGTGTGTATTGGATGCTGTTGTTGGGGGTGGGGAGGAGTGAGCAGGGTGGGTAGAGGAGGTGTGAAGTGTCTGAGGTGTCAGATGTGGAACCCCCAGCAGTGGGGGTGGGTGAGTCTGCAGCCAATGTTGGAGACTGTCTCATATATGAATCAAATCTGTTGAAGAAACGATTCAGTTCATTTGCCCACCTCACATCCCTCCCAGGCAGAGAGTTCCGATGTTTGTGGCCTGAGATGGTTCTGAGGCCTCTCCAGACTTCACCAACGTTGTTTTGCTGAAGCTGGTTCTCCATCTTCTGCCTGTAGCTCTCCTTCCCATTCCTTATCAGTCCTCTCAGCTCTCTCTGCACCCTTTTCAACTCCTCTTTGTCTCTGGATTTGAAGGCCCTCCTCTTCTGCTTGAGGACGCTTTAATTTCTGGGGTAATCCACAGTTTGTTGTTGGAGAAACTCCGCACAGTCCTGGTGGGTGCAGTGTTATCCACACAGAAGTTAATATAGTCCGTATTGCAGGTCACAAGGCTGTCGATGTCCTGTCCGTGGTCAACACAGATCACCTCCCACACAGTCGACTCAAAACAATCCTTAAGAGCCTCCTCGCCTTCCTCTGACCATCTCTGCACTGTGCGGTTGGCTGGTGGCTCCCTGCGCACTAAGGGCTCATAACCAGGGACAAGGTGCACCAGGTTGTGATCAGATCTGCCCAGCGGAGGGAGAAGTGATGGACTGTATTCCTCTTCTGCATTGGTGTACAGTAAATTCAGTGTTTTATTGTCTGTGGTTGGGCAGGTCATATACTGGGTGAAGGTGGGCGGTGTGGAGTCCAGTGAGACATGATTAAAGTCCCATGATGTTAGGAGAAGGGCTCTCAGAGATTGTGTTTGCAGTCTGCTGACCACAGAGTGGAGAGAGTAACAGGCTGAATCCGCGTTGGTTGGGGGGGGGTTATGCCGGGGGAGGTAGTATGGACGCATGCTAACAGCTAACAGTTCAATGTCTCTGCTACAGAGTTTCTCTTTCACAGTGATGTGTCTGGGGTTACACCCTCTGTCATTCACAAACACTGCCAATCCCCCTCCTTTCGTCTTCCTGCTTTCTCTCGTCCTGTCCGCCCGTAGCAGCTGGAATCCAGGTACAATCACGCTTGTGTCCATAGTTAGCGATGTTAGCCAGGACTCCGTTAGCATGATGCTACATTACCGGTATTCCCTCTGTGACCAGGTTAGCAACGTGAGCTCATCCATCTTATTGGGCAGCGATCTTACATTTCCAGTGATTGCAGAAGGGAGAGATGGTCTATAATGCTTCCTTCTTGGGCGAAGGCGCTCCCTCCCAGCACGACACCCACGTCTTTTCCTCCTCAGCTCGCTGGGAATGTCGTGTCTGTCCGCCAGCAGCTCCGCTGCGGGACGCAGCGCTAACAGTTGATCCCTACTGTAAACAAAGGATCCATGTGCTGGGTTCCCAGACACGGGTGAAAAAGGTGGAAAAAAATAGAGAAAGACAACCAAGACTAGCACAAAACGGTACTCCATGATTGCAGAATCTAATTGCTAAAACTTTAGTTACAAAAAATTATGAGAAAATAACGAGGAGATAAGAAAGAAGCTCAGAATGAGCTGAGCTGCTGTAACAGGCTGCCACGCACAGGGAGCACCGGAAGTAAGTGCTTATATTTCCCCTTTTTTTTCCTAGTCTGTTTGCTCATGCAAAATGAAATGTGATTAATATAGAATAAAAATGACCGTCAGCCCATCACTTAGCCCACAGTGATGCGCTGACTGTAATTCCTGAGGGAGAAACCCTCACATTGCTCCGTTTACTCAGTTTCTGCAGATCTTTGCTACGATTACGATGAGCTGACATCAAACTCACTTTACGATAAATAAGATAAATCAGGCAAAGCTTCTCTAGTCGAGACTCGGCACAGAAACAAAGACAATGAGCAGAATAGTTTCGTTTGGTATTTATGGCAAATACACTCAGAAAAAGGTAAACATAGCTGCTAAATATTAGCATGTTAGCAAATTGTTAATTTCATTGAGCTTTGTTTTACTTTTTTTTCACATTAGCCTTTACTTTGGTTGTGGTTCATATTAAGACTGAAAGAAAAAGAGGTCAGAGGTCAAGTTTAGAGAAACATTTTATCAGCTTCTTCCTGTGTTTTTTGTTTTTTTCTGTTTTCTTTTGTTTGCAGGTGAATACAGAAAAGATGAGCTTCTGGAAAGTGCCAGGTACAGTACTCTGTAATTCTGTATCACCTTGTTTGGTTGAAGCATAAATGTTTAGATGTTACAGCTGAAACGAACAAGTGTCATTTTTAAAATTAAAAATCCCCAAATTTCTCTTTTCTAGCTGCTTAAATGTGAAGTTTTGGATTTTTGATTCATTTCTCAGAAACATAGGAAGTGAGAGTCTGTCAGCGCTTGCTCTCGTTTCAGTAGATTCTGACATTCATGAGAAAACACATCAGCAGATTTTTCTGAAATTGACGCCTTGAATATAATTCATTAAACTCCAGCTTTGTTGAACGTGATGCCGATGTCTCCACAGGAGCGGGAACGAACAGAAGCTGATGGCTCTGCTGACGCCGCTCAACGTCAACTGTCACGCCAGTGATGGGCGAAAGGTAACGATGAGGGTCTGAATTTATATCAGACTGAGCTGAACGCTTTTTTCTAAGAAGTGTGTGATGCCTAATCAGTTTAATCACATTTTGGGGCACATGAGAACCACAGGTGCCCCCCATTTAGCTCCGCCCCTGATAAATGGTTAAAGTAAACTGAAAGTTATTGAGTTAAATATAAATAACAGATACATGGTTTAAATATTGTTAACCAGCACAAATAATGCAGAAATGAATGAAATGGTTAAAATAACAGTAAAATATCTAAAAAATAAATGGAGACAGAACCTAAAAATCGTGGATCCAGCTCCTTGTGTTCAATGGATTAGTGGTGGGTCATTGGTGAGTGTGGCTCACATGAATAGACTCATGTAGAGAAACTCTTCCTGTCGGTCATAACTCTGACAGCAGGGTGGAGGCTTGTGTCGGTGTGTCCCTGTGTTGTAACACACCACTGGGTGTTGTTGTTGTTTCAGTCAACGCCGCTACACCTCGCCGCTGGTTACAACCGTGTGAAGACGGTGCAGCTGTTACTGCAGCACGGCGCTGACGTACACGCCAAGGATAAGGGGTAAGTGCCTGTGTGGAGCTTCTTTGCCCTTTCCTTTGTCTCAATTCAATTCAATTTTATTTATATAGCGCCAAATCACAACAAAAGTTGCCTCAAGGCGCTTCATAGATACAGAGAAAAACCCAACAATCATATGACCCCCTATGAGCAGCACTTTGGCAACAGTGGGAAGGAAAAACTCCCTTTTAACAGGAAGAAACCTCCGGCAGAACCAGGCTCAGGGAGGGGCGGGGCCATCTGCTGTGATTGGTTGGGGTGAGAGAAAGAAGACAGGATAAAGACATGCTGTGGAAGAGAGACAGAGGTTAATAACAGATATGATTCAATGCAGAGAGGTCTGTTAATACATAGTGAGTGAGAAAGGTGACTGGAAAGGAAAAACTCAATGCATCATGGGAATCCCCGGCAGCCTACGTCTATTGCAGCATAACTAAGGGAGGATTCAGGGTCACCTGGTCCAGCCCTAACTATATGCTTTAGCAAAAAGGAAAGTTTGAAGCCTAATCTTAAAAGTAGAGATAGTGTCTGTCTCCTGAATCCAAACTGGAAGCTGGTTCCACAGAAGAGGGGCCTGAAAACTGAAGGCTCTGCCTCCCATTCTACTTTTAAATACTCTAGGAACAACAAGTAGGCCTGCAGAGCGAGAGCGAAGTGCTCTAATAGGGTGATATGGTACTACAAGGTCATTACGATAAGATGGGGCCTGATTATTTAAGACCTTGTATGTGAGGAGCAGGATTTCGAATCCTGGATTAAACAGGAAGCCAAAACAGGAGAAATCTGCTCTCTTTCTAGTCCCTGTCAGGACTCTTGCTGCAGCATTTTGGATCAGCTGAAGGCTTTTCAGGGAGTTTTTAGGACATCCTGATAATAATGAATCACAGTCGTCCAGCCTGGAAGTAATAAATGCATGAACTAGTTTTTCAGTGTCACTCTGAGACAGGATATTTCTAATTTTAGAGATGTTGCACAAATGGAAGAAAGCAGTCTTACATATTTGTTTAATATGTGCATTGAAGGACATGTCCTGGTCAAAAATGACTCCAAGGTTCCTCACTGCGTTACTGGAGGCCAAGGTAATGCCATCCAGAGTAAGAATCTGGTTAGATACCATATTTCTAAGCTTTTCAGGGCCGAGTACAATAACCTCAGTTTGATCTGAATTAAGAAGCAGAAAGTTAGCGGCCATCCAGGTCTTTATGTCTTTAAGACATTCCTGCAGTTTAACTCATTGGTGTGTGTTATCTGGCTTCATGGACAGATAGAGCTGGGTGTCATCTGCATAGCAGTGTAAATGTATGCTATGTCTTCTAATGATGCTGCCTAAGGGAAGCATGTATAATGTAAACAGAATTGGTCCTAGCACTGAACCCTGTGGAACTCCATAATTAACCTCAGTGTGTGAAGAGGACTCTCCATTTACATGCACAAACTGGAGTCTATTAGATAGATATGATACAAACCACTGCAGTGCAGTACCTGTAACACCTACAGCATGTTCTAATCGCTCTAATAGGATATTATGGTCGACAGTATCGAACGCTGCGCTGAGGTCTAGCAGGACAAGCACAGAGATGAGTCCACTGTCAGAGGCCATAAGAAGATCATTTGTAACCTTCACTAAAGCTGTTTCTGTGCTGTGCTGAGCTCTGAAACCTGACTGAAACTCTTCAAATAAACCATTCCTCTGCAGATGATCTGTTAGCTGTTTGACAACTACTCTTTCAAGGATGTTTGATATGAAAGGAAGGTTGGAGATTGGCCTATAATTAGCTAAGACTGCTGGGTCTAGAGATGCTTTTTGAGTAAAGGTTTAACTACAGCCAGCTTGAAGGCCTGTGGTACATAGCTGATTATTAGAGATAGGTTGATCATATTTAAGATAGAAGAATTAATTAATGGCAGGACTTCTTTGAGCAGTTTTGTAGGAATGGGGTCTAAAAGACACGTTGATGGTTTGGAGGAAGTAATTATTGAAGTTAACTCAGAAAGATCAATTGGAGAAAAAGAGTCTAACTTAACATCAATGGTACTAAGAGTAGCTGTAGATAATATTACATCTGTGGGATGATTACTGGTAATTTTTTCTCTAATGATTAAAATTTTATTTGTGAAGAAGTCATTACTAGTTAACGTTAAAGGGATGGTTGGCTCAAAAGAGCTCTGACTTTTTGTCAGCCTGGCTACAGTGCTGAAGAGAAACCTGGGGTTGTTCTTATTTTCTTCAATCAGTGATGAATAGTAAGATGTTCTGGCTTTGTGGAGGGCTTTCTTATAAAGCAGCAAACTATTTCTCCAGGCTAAATGATGATCCTCTAAATTTGTGACACGCCATTTCCTCTCCAGATTACGAGTCATCTGCTTTAGGGTACGTGTTTCAGAATTATACCACGGAGTCAGGTACTTCTGATTAGAGACCTTAGTTTTCACTGTAAGGCTCAACAGAGGCCTGCAGTCTGTGGATGGTTTTCTTTAACACGCAGTGCTCCACCTCGGCTGTGACGTGTTAAACGCAGCAGCAGTTTTGACCGCTCGCTGTTGTGTTTGTTTCAGGGACCTGGTTCCTCTTCATAACGCCTGTTCGTACGGCCACTACGAGGTCACCGAGCTGCTGGTGAAGGTATCTGTCACTTTATCAGGCTCGAGCAGAACGGGCACTGTGCACATGGTGGGGGTGGGGGTCATACCCATACTAATCCGTCCTGTCTCCGTGTGCAGCACGGCGCCTGCGTGAACGCCATGGACCTGTGGCAGTTCACGCCTCTGCATGAAGCTGCTTCCAAGAACCGTGTTGAGGTAAAACAAACACAAAACTCACTACAGCCAATCACAGCGCACCCTGGAGCTCAACACCTGCAGGACAGCATTCATCAACAGAATTTTCAGGATGGAAAAACTGAAGATTTGCATTTTAATTAAAATGCAAAGTTTTTTCCTTAATGCAGCTCTTACACTCAAAGCATCCTCGAGGTTGCGGTTTTTTTATTTGGTCACTAGATGGCGCTGCAGTGTGTCGGATATTTGCGCCTTCATTAAACATGTTTTCTCCCTGTTGTTCCCGACAAAACCTCACTGTGATGCCAGTTAGGCTTCTGAAATGACACCGTGTACGCTCTTTCTCCTTAAAACAGCTGCTTCATCCAAATAACCAATAAATATGAAGCAGATTATTGCGGGCCACACACAGACCGCTTTGATCTTAAGTGCTGGTGAAAAAGTTTAACTGCACATTTAATCCCTGAGAAATCTCAATGTAAGAAAAAGAAGTGCTGCTGCGGAGATCTGTCAGCTCCACTCTTTGGACTTAATCTAAAAAAATAAATGTGTAAAAGTCAACACAAAATAGAAACATATTTCTACTGCAGATTTAGTTGTCTATTACTTTATAACTCTGCGTTTACTTTATACTATGGCTCTGTCTTTATCAGCAGGACAAGCTGTGAAAATCAAGTTAAAGTCCATAATCTGTGTCGTCTTTTAACTTTTCCAAAAATGTCCAGTAGGCCAGATTGGAGTCTTTGCCGGGTTGATTCTGGCCCTCAGGCCTTATGTTTGACACAGTAACTCTGAACAGTCACACAGAGCACAGCATCATGGGCACCGGAACTACTTTCTGCTGTAGAAATAGTCCCTCCTCCCCAGTTCTTACTCAGGTGGCCCTCGTATGTTTGCACAGGTGTGCTCTCTGCTGCTGAGTTACGGCGCCGACCCCACCTTCCTGAACTGTCACAATAAAAGCTCCATCGACCTCGCTCCAACCGCACAGCTGAAGGAGCGGCTCGCCTGTACGTCCTGTTTGTAAGAAAATAAGTCAAACAGTCATTAGCAGATTAGCGTGCACATTGAGGATTTTCTGTTTTCTCAGATGAGTTCAGAGGTCACAGCCTGCTGCAGGCGGCGAGGGACGCCGACATGGTTCAAGTGAAAAAGCATCTGAGCGTGGAGACCATCAGCTTCAAACACCCGCACACTCAGGAGACGGCGCTGGTGAGGCGCCGTGTTCAGTCCTGTGCAGTCGCCCCGAGTGACTCACGCAGATTTTAATGGATTGACAATTTTCAGTGTTAAAAACAAGCGTGTGTGTGTGTGTGCGCTCTCAGCATTGTGCGTCTGCCTCTCCGTACCCAAAGAGGAAGCAAGTATGTGAAGTTCTGCTGAGGAAGGGCGCCAACGTCAACGAGAAGACTAAACAGTGGGTCCCGAGGTGTCAGAGCGTTTTACTTCCTGTTTCAGTGATGTTTGTGATGTCACACAGTTCGTGATCTTTTTGTGATGTCACCGTTTCCCTCAGCCTGCAGACCCCGCTCCACGTGGCGTCAGAGAAAGCCCACAACGATGTCATTGAGGTTCTGGTGAAACATGAAGCGAAGGTGAGCGAACGGCAGCCGAAATGTGTGGTTAATCCCAAGCACGTTCATTAGAAAGTGTCGCTGCAGCATCAGAAACACCTGAGACGAATCCCGCCTGTCGTTTCCGTCCAGGTGAACGCGGTGGATCATCTTGGCCAAACGGCGCTGCATCGAGCCGCTCGCTGCGGCCACCTGCAGACCTGCAGGCTGCTGCTGACCGCCGGCTGCGACCCGCTGCTCACGTCGCTGCAGGGATTGTCACCGTCACAGCTGGGCAACGAGAGCGTGCAGGAGATACTGCAAGGTGACGGAAATCATCAAGCCTGCTTTTAATAGTCAGTTTTTTAACTCGAAGAAGGAAAGCAGGTATTAGAAACACTGCTACACCAAACACGTGAATGTTTGGAATAGAGTCATGTTTTTCCATTTATTTAACCTTTAACTTAATTTAAGAACTCGTAAATTTGGGAGAAACCGGCTGTGATCAACTGATTTATCAAGACGACAAAATCAGTAGAAGAATGATCAATGCTTATTAGACACATGGTGCACCTTTGCTGCGTCCTATTTTTAAAATCCATAAACTGAAATGAAAGGTGGGTGTGGCTTAAGTGCCTTAAACCTGCTGTCATTCTAATTACCAGCAGAGGGCGACGTCTCTTGTTCTAAAACCAAGTCATGAGAAAATGAGCTGCCTGCTCACTTGTTTTGCCACTTTCACGTCACTAGTTTTAAACCTTTGTTGCTCATCTGTGTTTCATTTGTTTGTCTCTGCAGAAGGATTTCTGATCGGGAACTCTGAAGTCAACCGACAGCTGCTAGAAGCGTCCAAATCTGGAGATGTGGACGTCGTCAAGGTTAGCCATGTTAGAGGACCAGTCTGATTTCTAAAGCCAGGAACACATTCACGCAATCAAAATGTTCAGTGCCTCCAGTTCACTAGCAAAAGCTAGGAGCTACACCTGCACGACTCACTGCTGGAGCCCCTGCTGGACATTAGAGGAACTGCAGGTTCTGTTGGTCCAGATGTTGCTTCATTGTTGAACTTAAAGTTACTGAACAAATTAACTCTTTCCCTTTTTCTCTGCTTTCTTTGTCTCTGCACACCATATTCATCGGCATCTGCAGAGGCTCTGCACAGCACAGAACGTGAACTGCAGGGACGTGGAGGGTCGGCAGTCCACGCCGCTGCATTTTGCTGCCGGCTACAACCGTCTGGCAGTTGTCCAGTTCCTGCTGCAGCACGGAGCCGACGTCCACGCCAAGGATAAAGGGTGAGGAGGAGGACTGCGTGTCTTCAGACTCGAGCAGAAGAAATGTGTCAGACTTCATCTCTGTGTGGTGGAAAAATGTGCGTTGGTTCTGTCTCTGCTGCAGCGGTTTGGTTCCTCTCCATAACGCCTGTTCCTACGGTCATTATGAAGTCGCAGAGCTGCTCGTTCTTCATGGCGCCGTGGTCAACGTGGCTGACCTCTGGAAGTTCACACCGCTGCACGAAGCTGCCGCCAAAGGCAAATACGATATCTGCAAACTCCTGCTGCAGGTACACACAGACACACGCACGTGTTTTAAACGAATAAACACTTTAAGGATAGAAGCAGCAGCACCACACAGCTCACTGAACATCAGAGTCAAACTGCTAGTTTCTGGTTATTTCCTGGCTCCAGCATGGCGCCGACCCAACCCGGAAAAACCGGGACGGTAACACCCCTCTGGATCTGGTGAAGGATGTCGACAAGGACATCCAGGACCTCCTGTGGGGTGACGCCGCCCTGCTGGACGCCGCCAAGAAAGGCTGCCTGGCTCGAATGAAGAAACTCTGTACTCGAGACAACGTCAACTGTCGAGACCAACACGGGAGGCACTCCACGCCGCTGCACTTGGCCGGTACATAAATACACACACCTGAAACACCAGCGCCTACATTATTCATGCAGGTGTAGTCTTAAAGGACAGTCCGTGTTACCTCCACTGTGCAGTGCCCCCTGGTGTGGAGCTGTTTATGTGGATAGTTTTGTTACATTTGTAACAAGTTAGTAACAAATTAAAGGATCCAAAACATTTTTGCAGCTTATCAGCTGCACATATATATTAGAAGTTTGCATGCAGTAGAGACGCCCCCTGCTGGCCAAAGAATGCAGGTTTAAGTGGTTTCACTTTAAGATCCTGTTAATATATATATATATATATATATATATATATATATATATATATATATATATATATATATATATATAAAAACAGTTTACAGTCATGACAAAGTGACGCCTGAATGCTCGATGGCAAAGAGGACTTGTTTTTGTGATATCTAGTTTCACATATTTGATTCCACATTTAATTTATATTTTACATCCTGCTAAAGTTAAAATATTCTATTAAATGTTAAATTATTCTCTTGCATTATTAATTTCTCCAACATGCTGTCATACATATGTATACGCATGTTTTTCTTTGTGTGTATAGCGGGCTATAATAACTTGGAGGTGGCAGAGTACCTTTTGCAGCACGAAGCTGAGGTCAACTCTCAGGACAAAGGTGGACTGATCCCTCTGCACAACGCTGCCTCGTACGGGGTGAGTCGGGGATAACATTCACACACATCGTTAGCTCTGAACCTAAAACCACGTCTGAACTCGGCCAGAGGGGCCGATGGCGCGATATGGCAGCCTCGCTTCTGTCAGTCTGTCCCAGGGCAGCTGTGGCTACAACTGTAGCTGCCTCCACCAGTGTGTGAATGTGAGAGTGAATGAATAGTGGCATTGTAAAACGCTTTGGGTGCCTTGAAAAGCGCTATATAAATCCATTTTTTTTATTATTATTTATTATTATTATTATTATTATTATTATTGTTGTTGTTATGAACTCGAAACCAGCTGAAGCTTTGCCCTGTGATGAGGAACAAAAGTCCTCACTTTCCACAAATGTCTAGATACAAGAAAAAGATTGGTCCTCACAAAGATAGACAGACAGGTACAGACACACACACACCTAATCCAGCTTAGGACTCTAACCTTAAACACAGTCTTTATGCTAACATGTAATTATCTCCCCGAGGAGGAAAAAAAGAGAGAAAGTACCCAGAAAGTGCCGGTGTAAACAGATTTCTCTCCACAACATCAGAATCGCGAAGACAGACACACGCCTGACAAAGCAAACAAAAAGTGTGCGTCTGAGAGATGTTTCAGTGTGATTGCTGAAAGGTTTCTTTAGTTGAAATCACAGGACAGCCTGAAACAGGCTGATAAACTACACCATTGTAGTTTTTTAACTGACCACATGGTGGTGCCATTGTGTCTAATGTGGCCTTATTGTGCTCTATTGTGTGTGGCAGTAATAAAGGCTTTAACTGAGCTTTTGTTTTTTCCCCTGTGCCGCCCCCTTTTGGTTTAAGTGCACCAAAACACACAGACTGGTGAGCTGGGGCCCGTTCTTCGTACCTCGCTAAGTAAGTTAGCTGGATTAGATTGTTGACGATTTCGCGTGATCTTGGATCGTTCGGTTCCCCGAAGCTCATCCGGGACTTGCTGTCATAGCAACAGAGCCGTAAGCGTAAACCTGCTCGGGAGCAGGTTTACTTTATGTAAACAGGATTAGATCGCGGCCACGCAGGTATGTCCGCTTCATTTATACGAAAGCAACAGCGATATTCCACCACTGTTTCACCATAAATAAATAACATCAATGTAACTAAAGATAATGCAGCACTTGATCCTTTCATTGATGTCACACAGATACATACAGGTCATTTCCTAAAAAAGGGAAATGTACTATTAATCATTCTATTACATGTTGTTGAAATCTCCCAATTCTTTGAATCTTTGGGCTGAAGGAAGGACAATACTCGGTGTATCAATGCTCAATCAACAATCATTTATTTCCATACAATTCAACAATAAGAGCATTACAACGTCCGGACGGGAGAGATGCTACCAGAGGGTCAGGCACATGTCTCAAAATGGTGACGGGTTGCTCAGCTTTTTATAGTCTCTAGTGGCCCCCAGCTAGTCGTAAAAGCCAAAACATCACATTTTTTCTCTGTTACAGCGCCTAAGTTATGACCTCGGCAGTTGTTTCTCTGCTTTCTGTAAGGTGGGGGTGTGGAATGTGGTCTGTCTATCTCCCCTGTCTTTAGACACAGAGTCTCCTGCTTACAACCTTCTCTTCATGATTCAACAATTAAGCATGTCAAGAAAACAGTGTAACACATTCCCAGCAGATCAAGGATACAGAGTGATGCACATTTATCTAATGAACTAATATGTGAATATGTTCTGTTAACTCAAAAGTATAATGAGAACTAAACTACATACAGCTCACACACTCTATATTAAAGGGTATAATGTGATCTACAGCAGTATTCTAATTCAACTACTTTGATTACATATATAAGGTAACATATAATAACAGAATAATCTAATAATTCCCCCTTTTGATCTCTGAAAGAGATCACTTACAACATGCACTCCAGGGTTGCAAGGTCCAGGTTTTCTTGATCCTGAGGCCCTCTGTCCCCCTTTAACGGGTGGACCATATGTGGGATGACCTCTGTGTTCACGCAGTTCAGATGCAAGCAAAGTTAGATTTACAACCATAACAGCAGTTACAGATGACTCTCCCATCACTCCCCAATTCTCCCACAGCTTTATTTTGGTGCTCCAGTTTTCCACTCCCATTTTAATGCCCCCTTATACCTTTCAAATGTACTTAGACTAGAACCTCTGTCTAAGGAGCTTTTAACCTTTATTTTTATTGCTGCAGCTACCAGTGTCTTCCAGTTGGGTGATTCTCAGCTTCTTTCTTCGACCTCCGGGGTTAGACCACCCTTTAGTCATTGCACAGTTCTGGGGATTATTCTGCCCCGATTTCAAACAAAGATCTGTGTATTTTGGGGTCACCGGCGTGTCCCCCTTTTTGCCAAGAGCCTCTTGAACCTCGTTGGTCTGGTGTTCCTGGTTTTCGCCAACCCCTTCATGGTTATTGCTGTGTTTGTGGGATCCATCTTCTCCAGGAGCCCAAACGTCATGACACTTGACCCCAGTTGCTGTCTCGGCAGTCCCTACATCTGTCCCTGCTGTGAAGGGTCCTCACATCTCCGGGTCCCCGTCTGGTGTCTGTTCCTTTCTCTGCAAGAGACAGAAAACCAAAACACCTCTCTCCCTAGCCTTGATAATCTAATATTGTTATCCATTGTTCTTCTAATGATTCAAATTTGGTTTAAAATATTATGTTCAGGACCTATTCTAATCATAATCTATGTGTGTGTAAAAGAAATCAAAAATTAATGAACCATTTCTAAGTCTACCACATTATAAGCTTAAGTTTTACCATAGCTAAATTATTAAACACACAAATAAAGTCATAAAATGTTCATAACACCATTGTTTGATGTTCGGACTCAACTCCCCCTTTTTGACACACTCCCATGTGTCAATTCATTGGAGCTAGACACTTAAAAGAGAAGGTTAGTGACATCATATCTGGTAACTGGTCCATCCAGAGCTGTAACATTTTGAAATGTACATACAACAAGCCAAACCACACCTTGGTCACACCAACCCTTTTCTGCCCCGAAGATGTCCAATGCCATCCTAGTATGGACTGTCAAAAGTGGCTTTAACGCTGACTATCCTGACAATCCATTTTATAACGTTTCCTGGTCAGATTTGCCAATCTCTGCACCAGGGTTTTAAACTTTTCGCCATTTCCATTAGTTGTTATTTTTATTTAGTTTCGACTCCAGATTTTCAATTTTTGCCAGTTGTAATTAGTTTTTACCAATTCTTTGCTAGTTTAGTGTAGTTTTTATTTTCTGAAAATCCTTAGTTTCAATTTAGTTTTATTTGTGTTTTGCAAAAATTAAGTGTAACAAAATCCCAGTTCCATCATATCAGTCATGCTCTTCTGGTTATCCTTGGGTGTTGAGACTAATAACTATTAACTCTTGCCGCACCGTGTGGTCCTAATTTTGGTTGGAGTGAATCGATAACCTTTTGAAGGCGATTGTTTCACACCTTTATTTAGATGTCCCAGTCCTGTTGTCTCGGGATACATCACGCTGCCTTATCTGGGGTTAGCTGTTTTCTGGGGATGCGGGTTGAGTGGGTGAGCTCTTCAAGGAGGGGGAGTGTGCTCCCCCTGATGAGGTCTTCTAGGTAAGCTAGGTTAACCTTCTTGTGTGGGCTTTTCAAATGCACTTTAAGGTTAGTGGGACTTTTAGTTTTATAAATGTCCCTCATGACCCCCTGATGACCCAGTATTTCATTTTTGCACACTGTAGTACACATTTTAGTTTTTGCTTGTAGCTCGCATACTCTACTTGCCACTCCTCTAATTCCTGATGTTTCTTAGAGAGGGCAACAGTACCTTTAAAATTATATCACATGTGTGGGGGTGTGGCCTTGCCAATTGTTTTGCCCACCTTTTCAAAATGGCTGGCGTGCCCACAAGCACATTTCATGGAAAAAGAAAGGTAAGCTTGATATTTACATTTAAAATGTTTTGTTAAACTCAGATTTTTATTTTATTCTTTTTGCAAGTACCCCTCCTCGGTGGCGAGAAACTGTTGGTGTGGTCAAGTGGGTGCTCTAGAAACAAACGCTCAGGACAGAACAGTTATCAGTCATGTACTTCCTACAAATTTTGCATATGTTTTATTTCATATTGATCCTCTGAGTGTAATGGTACATTTTAATTTGAATTTATCCAAACTAAACACAATATTTTCTTTATTTACTTTGCTCTTGTTCTTTTTCAGTACCACATCCTATCAAATGTCCCTGTCGATTATATTCTACATTTAATAACTTACTATTTCAAGTGAGAACCTAAATCACGTGGACCAATGTTTATTATTGCATATCTCTATTCTGAATGTGGCAAGCCATTCATAGGTATTGTTAAGGTTTTGGCGATTTTCCTCTATAAAATTTAATTGACTTTTTACAGTGGCCTGCTATGGTTAATAATAACATATTCCAGTCATGAGTGGTATCAAAAGTCTTCTCCACTGTAGCATTTGGCATTCCCAATAATATAACATGATACCTTAATCAAAACACAGCTAATATAGCACAGTTTTCTTAATGCAAACATCGGTAACTCAAAATCAGCAACCACAGTGTTAAGTCTGCAGTTCATACTTATGTGAAGCTAGAGTCTCCTCCTCCAGTCTCTCTTATCCTCCTGCTCCTGAAAAAACAAAACAAAACAAAGCGAAGCATCCACCCTTCTCTTGTCGGCTGGGTGAATTGTTTATGAATTGTTTATTGGCATTTACTAATCCTAAAGTTGGTGCAGTCATTGTCTCAGTATCAAGTCAGTCAAAACTTTTAGTCGTCAGTCCATCACAGTCCAGTCACATGCATACCTCCATACACATTCATACCAGATGTTGCTGATAATGGAGTCTCCCGCGCAACCTATTCGAGCCTCCATCACCAGCAAGATGACGTCATCATTTTAAAGGAAAACAATTCCTTGTTGTTTTTTGGGCCGGATTGACTCGGTGCAATCCTTTTAGATCAGTGTTCCCTATAAGTGAATTTCTCCCAAGCCAATTACAATCATGGAGAAGCACACTTTGCAACTGTTTACAGTAATAATATTTTATAGCGCTTTAAATTTCAATCTTTCAGGCCTTGTTTAAAGAGCTGATTGTTAAATCATGAACTCACAAAATATCAACATATCACCACCGGTGGATCACACCTCTCAGATGTTTTTTCTCCAGTGCACTGTAACAAAAACGAAAACAGACATAACCAACAAAATACTACTAAAATAACACAAACTAGGGCCCGTTGCAGACATGTCCAAGCATAAAACTATCCCTCTCTCGCTTACGAGAAAGAACACAAGCCAAAGCTCACTGATAAAATCAAGCTAGCGCTAAACAAAACCAAACAATCAACCAGAAATTCACAGGAACATTTTGCTTCCTGCCGGGACAATATTGTGTGGGAATGAGAACCTCAGGTGCCGTAACACCTTTTGTTCCTCCTTGAATTAAAACTCAATGACAGAAAATGCCGTACTCCAACCTAAACTTACACTATTAATTCATCATTTTTCACTCTGTGCCACTGTTCCTCATCAGGGCTGTGTGAAGCACAGCAAAGAATTCAGTCAAGGCCTTGAGCCATAAACAGACATCACGCACAGACATTGTTTTCATAACCAAACTTTTTTAGACCTTATTCCTAAAATCTACATAAATGCCCTCTGGGTGACATATAACACATTCTAAGTATTTAATGGTAATCAATGGCTCCTCATAAAAATTATGCATTGGGATGTTTGTGTGCAGCATTTGGCATATCAGCATAAGCAAAGCATTCTTCATTGCATCAGCGTGTATGTGTGTGTGCGTGTGGATCACTCTTCATTGCACAAGCGTGTGCATGTGTATGTGTGTGCATCACTTCTCAGTGAATCAACATTCCCGTGTGTGTGTGTGTGTGTGTGTGTGTGTGTGTGTGTGTGTGTGTGTGTGTGTGTGTGTGTGTGTGTGTGTGTGTCATTTCTCACTCACTCAACGAGTGCACGTGTTCATGTGTGTATTTCACTTCATTCTGAATCTGTGTGTTTGGAGACGTGTGTGTGTGTGTGTGTGTGTGTGTGTGTGTGTGTGTGTGTGTGTGTGTGTGTGTGTGTTCATCACTTTCCTGTTCTGGTGTTCTGGGTAAACCACGGCCTGAAGCATGCCCTGGGGTCCTGCCCCCCCTCCTTTTCAGTTTGTTTGTGACCATTGCTGCTGCTGCTGCTCAAAATTCAGTCCGTCCTGGTTCTGACCCCAATTGGGGCAGTCCTTTCTCCAGTGTCGATGTTCACCGCAGGTGAAACCTGCATCTTCTTCTGTGTTTTTTGTCCATTCTGAGGTGCCTTCTGACCTCAGTTACTCCTCCTGTCTCGGTCACGCCCTTTTTCGCCACCCGATCATCCGTGTTGGTCCATCACTGTCCTGCACAGTGTGAATGCAAAGTTATCAAGGTCAGCATTCTTTCGCTCGGCCTTACTTTTCATTCGGGCTTGGCGGGCGTCTCGTCACAGCTCTGTCAGCTGACGCAGTCTGGGAATTTTCCCCCGTGTAGTGAAACGGGCCTTAGGTTTAGTGCTCTCCGTCTCGGCTGCATGAGATCACATTCCTGCAGGTCTGTTGACATTCTCAGGTCGTTGTTGTGGGTCCAGCTGTTGCAGCATTTGGTCAGTGTCACGTATGGGGGAGAGCAGGAGTCCAGTCAGCCTCGGCTTTCAGGGCCGGCAAAGCAGCCTGTAATTAAATATGTATAGAAAAAACAAAAACAAAACAAAACAAAAACAAACAAAAAACAAAAACAAACGAACAGGAAAATGATGTTGTGTTGGCTGTGTTATTCAGAGGGGAGACAATGGGGCCAGGCCCTGTGTCAGCCTTCTCTCCCCCTTTTTTTGTTTTTTGTCTCCCGATATAATCAACTCCTAACCCACCAAGTTGACAGGACAACACCGGTATATGTTAAAATTCTTAAGATCATGTTTAAAAGCCCAAAAAAGGAACTTTCTTTCATTCAGTAATCACTTTTATTAATCAATCAACAGAAAACATGTCACAATTTGAATCTTTTAACCACTAAATTTGTTGTGTCTTGCCTGGTTGGTTAGACCAGTGTTCCTTTTTTTTTTTTTTTAGTTAAATTGTTGTCCTGCAACCCAGAGGGTTTCTTTGTCAGTAATGTATAGACTTCATCATTTAAGTATGTTAATTTTTCTTTAACCTTGCTGGAAAATCTTCACGTGTTCATGAGTGTAAGCTGTTTCTTCATTGCGTGTATGTGCATTTGTATAAAAGCAGGTTAATTTTATCTTTTCTCAAACTAGGCGTTACCTTAAAAGGAGCCTTTCTCTCAGATTTCTCTGCTTGTGTGTGTTTTTGTTTCACCTTTTTGTTGTGATGCTCCGGACGCCTTCCCAACCTCCACAAGTCCGTTGGCCCCAATTTTATGTGTTAAAACTTCTCTTAATTTCTCCTCTAATTCTCTCCTCGCTGCTGTCTTTTTCACAGCTGCTGATTCGTGCTGGGTGTGGTTCCCATTACCTATAATTTTGCTTCGGCCGCTGTGCTTGTGGGGGCAGTTGGTCCAGGTCCGCAGCTTCCTGTATTAACACACTAAGAGATTTATTTTAATTTCATTTTCATCACTTTTAAACAGATAAGCAGGCAACACGCCTACCTTGACAGCGTAAACTGTACGCCAGTCTCCCAACACATTCCTCTCTCTACTCCTCCATAATTCTCCACTGCACACCTCTTACTATCTCTCCTTTTTATTTTTATTACACCACAGAGTAATACACCCAATTATGCCCGTCTATCTCCATGTGGCTCCAAATTCCCTCTTTATTTTAATTTCACACTCGTCAGGGGACAGGCACACAACAATTTCAACCACTGAAACGAGGAATTCAACCTTTTTATATTTCTTTACTAATCTAGACTCAACGTTTGTTCGCAAAATGTGTCTTGTTCTAGTCCGGAATAAATGTGAACCCGTGATTACACGGCCGTTCCAGTGTTATTTCCGTAGCTATGCGGGGGCCCTCACCTCCCCAAGTCACCACCTCGGCACCCGGACGACGCCGGTCCTGGCCACGCGTCCACGGACAGGAGGGTCGCCACTCCTAGGGCAAATGTTCCACAGGTACACTAGGCATCAACCTTTGATCCTAAAATGTGTATTTGCTCTAATGTCCTCCTAATCAAACACATCAACCGTCACTGTCACTGTGTTCACGCTTCACACTCCACACAAAAAACACACTCAGAGCGCGCCTCACTCACACTCTCACTCAGTGCGCGCTTTACCCACAAAACAGCACCCAGAGCGCGCTTCGCAGCTTCACACACACACTCTTCCTCAGCGGGAATTTTACACAGAAACCTCTGAGCTCAACTATTAGATCTTCTTAAAGCACACTGCACCATAGACCAAAATACCCCTTTCTCTGCGCTTATGACCGCCACCACGGGGCAAAGTCGCATCATAAAAGTGATGCTTGCATCCCCGAAGTTATACCTGACATCATAAACCAGGTGTTGCTATGTACTAAATTTTTACTTTGTATTATGACCGCAGCCCTTTATACTCGACTGACGCCACAAACCACCGTCAAAACCTCTATCCAATGTACTAAAACTAGCACCAACCACTACTGCACTTCACGGCCGCACCACCGGAACACGCCGTATCATAAACCAAACCTACGGACGTGTTTCGCTCTCGCGTTGCCAGCGTTCAACTGCACCGTGAAGCCAGCATCTGCTTTTCTTTAAATCAACTTCTATTTCATAGCCGGCAAAAGCCAGGACGTCACTGACACCATAAACAAAATAAACAAACCTCGACTTCAATGTACTGGACTAATGGCCGCGTCTTCAGAATAAATTCTAATGTATTATTGCTACAGAAGCCAGTATTAGACAAAATTAAATGTGGAAGGTAAAGTGGCTGCAACTAGCTCAACGTAGTATCTTATTAGTTTCTCGGTAGAAGCAGTTTACTGCAACTAGCTCAACGTAGTGTCTTATTAGTTTCTCGGTAGAAGCAGTTTATTTAACACACTGGAATTCAGCCTCAACTTATGTTGTTAGTATCTTGCGCCAAAAACCAGACACCGACAAATTTACTGTGAAAATACATGTGACTCAGCGAACAGATTAATTTGGAAAGCCCAATATGCACATTTGGTATTTATAATACAACAGGCTGTGCTTACCTTTTTATTTTTGGACCGGTCCTCTGTTCACCTCGCCTCACGATCTCACCAAAGGTCAAATCTGCACCTCCTCAGCACACCAAAGATCCGGGTCACACGGCACCAAGTTGTTGAAATCTCCCAATTCTTTGAATCTTTGGGCTGAAGGAAGGACAATACTCGGTGTATCAATGCTCAATCAACAATCATTTATTTCCATACAATTCAACAATAAGAGCATTACAACGTCCGGATGGGAGAGATGCTACCAGAGGGTCAGGCACATGTCTCAAAATGGTGACGGGTTGCTCAGCTTTTTATAGTCTCTAGTGGCCCCCAGCTAGTCGTAAAAGCCAAAACATCACATTTTTTCTCTGTTACAGCGCCTAAGTTATGACCTCGGCAGTTGTTTCTCTGCTTTCTGTAAGGTGGGGGTGTGGAATGTGGTCTGTCTATCTCCCCTGTCTTTAGACACAGAGTCTCCTGCTTACAACCTTCTCTTCATGATTCAACAATTAAGCATGTCAAGAAAACAGTGTAACACATTCCCAGCAGATCAAGGATACAGAGTGATGCACATTTATCTAATGAACTAATATGTGAATATGTTCTGTTAACTCAAAAGTATAATGAGAACTAAACTACATACAGCTCACACACTCTATATTAAAGGGTATAATGTGATCTACAGCAGTATTCTAATTCAACTACTTTGATTACATATATAAGGTAACATATAATAACAGAATAATCTAATAATGTATGTGATTATTACAGATGTAATTCATATTTCAGAGTAGTAATTGTAAATTACTTCGTGTAATCAAGATGGGAGACGTCTGTGAAGGTTCTCAGTCATCCAGGTCATCGTAGTCAAAGGAGCTTGCAAAGAAAAGCGTCTGGACTTCTTTAAGTTACTTGAAGACGTTTCACCTCTCATCCGAGAAGCTTCTTCAGTTCTAAGGTCAAATGGTGGAGAGTCCCAGATATAACCTAGTGGGAGTTTCCCCCCACAGAGGGACAAAAGGACCCCCTGATGATCCTCTAATCGCCTGAGCCAAGGTGGGAAACTGGGCGTGGGTCCCAATCAGCCAGAGTTTCGGGTGTGTTCATTGTGAAACCTGGCCCCACCTTATCATGCGAATTCCTGAGGTCAGATGGCCCAGGATGTGAGTGGGCGTTAAGGCGTCTGGGAAGGGATCTCAAAACTGGATTATAGATGGCAGAGAGTTGGTGTCGTAAACCCCGCCTCTGTTCAAAGATGGTCGCTCAAAGTGGACATAGATGCTTCTTTCACTCCTCTTTCAAACCATCTGTCCTCTCTGTCCAAAATGTGAACATTGGCATCCTCAAAGAGTGTCCTTTATCCTTAAGATGCAGATGGACTGCTGAGTCTTGTCCTGTGGAGGTGGCTCTTCTATGTTGTGCCATGCGCTTGTGAAGTGGCTGTTTGGTCTCTCCAATGTAGAGGTCTGGGCATTCCTCACTGCACTGTACAGCATACACCACATTGTTAAGTCTGTGTTTTGGCGTTTTGTCTTTCGGGTGAACCAGTTTTTGTCTGAGCGTGTTGGTGGGTCTGAAATGCACCGGGATGTCATGCTTGGAGAAAACTCTCCTGAGTTTTTCTGATACACCGGCTACATAGGGGATGACAATGTTGTTGCGTCAACAAGATGGGAGACCACGGCTATAAAAGTGAAGGTGGATTTGGGAAACCTGTCGCAGCCATGTCCTGTCCGTCTACGCGAGCCACCCATTGCGGAAGGTGCAAGATTGATAAGGAGAGTTTTCAGGATTCAGCGTATATTGCGGGACAGACAGGATCCTTTAGCTCAGCGCGACAGTGTGCTCATTGAGAGATATCGATATTCCCGTGAGGGTATTATTTACTTAACCAACTTGTTGACGAGGGGGTGCAGGACCACCACCTGTCTTTTTTTGCTCTGCCCTTTTCTTGGTTGCTGTTATGAACAAACAAACAGAGTATTCCAGGGTCTCTTTCCAAGAGACTAAAAGCAATATAAGTGATAAATATTACCATTCTGTGGAATATTCTTATATTTCACTTTTACTTGTTCCCATGTTCTAGTGGGTCCTGTTGTGGCTCTAATGTGAAAGGGGATATAATATAACATAATATAATGTAATATAATATTGGATAATATAGTGTAATATAATAAATCTACCCTACTGCCTACTGGTGTTGGCCAGAGGGGCCGATGGCGCGATATGGCAGCCTGGCTTCTGTCAGTCTGCCCCAGGGCAGCTGTGGCTACACCTGTAGCTGCCTCCACCAGTGTGTGAATGTGAGAGTGAATGAATAGTGGCATTGTAAAGCGCTTTGGGTGCCTTGAAAAGCACTATATCAATCCACTCCATTATTATTGTTATTATTAACTTACTTATGAGTTTGATTTGTCAGCAACTTCCTGCCAGCCCTCTCTCCTTGCTTTTGCAGCCTTTGCAGTGTTCCCTTGCGTTCTGATTAAACTCTGAAACTCCTGAAATCCCTCAATCAAGAGTTCTTGCTCTGCTGCCGGAAAATACCGAGAGCGCTCCTTCGACATTTTCGCCGACCAATCAGAGGGTTGCCGATCAATGTTTCTACTATCGATGCGTAGCCCCTTTTACCACACCCAGTGATCTCACATTACTTCATCCAGCTGTACTAATCGTCAACAGCAGGTGTGTTCGGGGAACCGGATTAGCGAGCTCAACGTTAGCGCGATGGTTTGGTCTTGGATGTGTCATTTGATCTTGGATGTAGTAAGCGACGTACGAAGAACGGGCCCCTGGAGACGGAGTGTGAACAAACACACTTCAGTGAGGAGGAGGGAAATGACACAGTTAGCGTGTGTGTGTGTGTGTGTGTGTGTGTGCGCGTGTGTGTGTCTTCACATCTCACAAACACGATTATCAGAGGACATAAATCAGTTTTTATTTCCTTTCACAATAAAAGCCTGCTGAGTGTGAACATTGTGCCATCTCTTCTAGCACGTGGATGTGGCGGCTCTCCTTATCAAGTATGACGCCTGTGTTAACGGCACTGATAAGTGGGCGTTCACGCCACTGCACGAGGCCGCTCAGAAGGGACGCACGCAGCTTTGTGCTCTCCTATTGGCTCACGGCGCTGACCCGACCCTGCGGAACCAGGAAGGACAGTCGCCTCTGGACCTGGTCACAGTCAGTCTCACACTGAGTTAAAGGGACAGTCCACCATAAAACAGCTTGTGGTTATAAAACATATTGATAAGCTCCTCCTCCTCTTCCTCCTGCAGGCTGATGATGTCCGGGCCTTGCTAACAGCGGCGATGCCTCCCTCCGCTCTCCCTGGCTGTTACAAACCTCAGGTCATCAGCGTAGCGATGTCTGCCTCCGGTGCTCCACCTGTCACCGCCATCCCACCACTCCTCTCCTCCAACCCTTCCTCGTCATCCGCCTGCCCCACACCTTCTCTCCTCCTGTCTTCTTCCCCTTCCATCTCTTCCTCCTCCACATCTGCAGCAGCGACCAGTAACACAGCCGCTGCTGCAAGCCTCTCGTCTTCACCGCCGCCATCATCGTCCTCACCATTTCCTGAGATGTCGGCCCTGCTGTTGGCTGCGGAGGGATCCCCGGGCATAGAGAAAAAAGATGAAGGTCGGTGATTAAAAAAAAACGTGATGTGAAATCAACAGCTAACCTGCGCTGAAGGTCTGACAAGTGAGGCCCGAGCTGAAGAGCCTTAAACTGGCCAGCAGGGGGCGACTCCTGAAGTCCAGGAGATAAAAAGCTTCCTCTTGCTTTATTTTTACTACTTTATTATTTTATTATGACTGAATAAAACATGATCTTCATTTTGGAAGTTTTGGTCCTGTTAGAGTCAGCGTTTAGGGTGAGGCTAACTTTTCAGCCACTACAGGGAGCATGACATATGGTTTCAGAAAGCTAAGGTGCTAAGGGCAAAAATGCTCAGTTCTACATCAATCCCAGGATCACTGTAGTATCAGTTAAATATCTTCCGTGAGGTTTGAACTACGGCGAGCCAAATGCATCACCAAAGAAGACGCCACCAATCCGATCAAGCTGTGACAACCAGGACGTATCCTGCCCGAGTGTTAGCTGCAGGGATAGTTGGGTTTCTGTCACAGACGGTGTGAACCGTCCAGTTTGGTAACAGGCCGAGCGATGTTCTACTTAATTGCTTTTTTCCTTTTCCCACTGCGGTCAGTTGTATTCCTGTGGATCGCGTGCCGAGAGCCTCTGGATGAACGCCGTCTTGTTTTGGTTTCTGAACTGATTGTGTTTGTTGTTCAGGGACTGAGCTCAGCATCTGTCAGTTCTTGGAGAACCTGGGGTTGGAGCATCTTCTGGAGATCTTTGACAGGGAGCAGGTGAGAACTTTGACACCGGCAAACTACTGGCAGGTTTCCCGTGTGTAAGGAAACAGTGACGGCAGGTACAAGAGCATTAGCTGCACCGACTTTCATTGAAGAATTTCTTTATTTAAATATGAGGAAACTTTCCATCCATTGAAAGGACTGATGAACAACAATTATTCCTGCTGTTACTGTGGAGAGACTTGAAGATCACAGATATCCAGTGATATCAACAGGAAGTGCTAACACATGATTCATCTGCTGTTAACACCTTTAATTTGGCTAAAATTGTAAAAAAAAAAACAAAAAAAAACAGCCCCTAACCCCTCCCAAACAGCCAATGAACTCTGACCTTTACAGGTCTCAGTTAGCATGTTAGGGTCTGCCTAAACTTTTATATTCACGTGTTGATCATCAGTTTATCAAAAGCCTCTGATTAGCAGCACCTGGCAGTTGCGCATAATGTTTCACATGAATGCTGATAAACCTCCTAAATGAATGAAAAGTAAAACCGCTCTGCAGCAGCTGTGAGAAGCTGTAATGACCTTTGCTTGGTTAGTTTGGGTGACAGCTGTCGCGCTTCATAAACGATCAGTTTCAGAGTCGTTTAGTTTCAGTGCAAATAAAAGAATCAAGCAAAGGCCTGCAGATGGTTTCTGACTCAGTTTTAAGCTTCTGGTTCGTTTTTCTTTGGACCCAAAAAATAGGTTGTGTCACTGAATGTCCTTACAAAGGCAGTAAACGTGTGTGTGTGTGTGTGTGTGTGTGTGTGTGTGTGTGTGTGTGTGTGTGTGTGTGTGTAGATCACTCTAGACGTTGTGGTGGAGATGGGTCATCGTGAGCTGAAGGAGATCGGCATCAACGCCTACGGACACAGACACAAGATCATCAAAGGAGTGGAGAGGCTCATCAGTGGGCCGCAGAGTGAGGACACACGCACACACATTTAAACTGGAGTTATTCTGCTCATTGTGCACTCTAGATTTGTATCATTGGACTCTATCAGAGCAGCTTTGTATGATTCCCAACACTAAATAATCTTTATTTCTCTGATCTGAGCATGATTTCTTAGCTCCTCCCCCTTTAAGGCCCCTTGTTTTGATTGACAGGACCCCCTCCTCTTACTGATGAGGTTCACGAGAGCCAGGGGTTAGGTCTCCTCCACTTAATGACTGAAACACATTCCAATCATTTCATGAGCTTTAATGAATGAAGAGAAAACACATGTTATACCAGCAGGTGGACCGAGGCAGGTAACCACGATGACTTCGACTGTTTGGGTCGGGGTTGGCTTGCTTTAAGTTTTTCTCCATCGTATCTGAGAAACTCCTGATTTGTGTGTTTGTGACAGGTCTGAATCCGTATCTGACGCTGAACACAGCCAACAGTGGGACGATCTTAATCGACCTCTCGGCCGACGACAAGGAGTTCCAGTCGGTGGAGGAGGAGGTACTGACTCATACCTGATGATGAGACCTGCAGGTTAACTCTGAAACTCTTGATTTATTTCATCGCTGTGAAAGAGCCAGCTGTGAGCGATGCTTACTTCAGGACACACAAACGTGTCGTGTGCACAGAATAAAGTACACGTACAGTGAAAGTGTGGAGAAGCTAAAGCAGGTGGCAGTGAACACAGAGAGGACGTTTGCTGAGATTAAAGGCCTAACAGCCTACCAGGCCGCGGTCCTAATGTGGTTTTGTTTGTGTTGGTCAGATGCAGAGCACCATCAGAGAGCACCGAGACGGCGGCCACGCTGGAGGAGTCTTCAACAGATACAACCTGGTCAAGGTAACTCGCTGCGAAGACTTGGAGGGCTGCGTCTTTGCTGCTGCTGGGTCATTTTCTGAGCTGCGGGCTGATTTGCTTTCATAGATGAAGAATCTGAAGCCGCCCTCTCTCACGTGTAGCACATGACAGGAGATCATTTTCATCGTATGAGTTCTGTTTTGTTTGGTTTAGATGAGAATGCAGGTCTTACACACGGTCGCCATCACAGACTTGGTGCTAAGATGCAGGACGTTGTGACCCAGCTCCACGGGACATTGTTATTCTCACATGAACATCTGTTGGGCATGATGGTGGTGGGGTCAGAGGTTAGAGGAGGTCACTGTGTTGACTCTCAGCTGATTGTGTTTCAGATCCAGAAGGTCTGCAACAAGAAGCTGTGGGAGAGGTACAGCCACCGCAGGAAGGAAGTGTCTGAGGAAAACCACAACCACTCCAATGAGCGCATGCTGTTTCACGGTCAGAACACCAAAGATCATGATATAGGAACAAGCAGCAAAAGTGTTGTGATGGAGAACAGTCAACAGATCTAACCTCTATAATATCAGGTGTACCAGTGTAGAGCAGTGGGGGAAGACTTGCATGATTTAAACTTGGCCACGTACATCGCTGGTTTTCAGCACAGCTGCCATTCTTAGATCCCTCGGTGGAAGTGCGGCTGTTTCCCCTTCTCCTCTAAACCTCCTCGGGTGTGTCGAAACACTGATGCTTCAACACGATTTTGATTTTCAGGAAGTGTCACAAGTGAAGAATGTGTTGGTGTGGCTCAAAGCCAGCATGAGATGGCATCTGCTATGTCTTCTGCTCTGATGTTTGCCTGTGAATGGTGGACTGTAGACGGACACCCAGCTCTCATCGCCGGCAACGATCCAACAAACACAAATTCAGGTCAAAGTCATAGAGTTGTCTGTGATCGGGGTGATTTCGCAGTGCGAGGCCTGGAGTTCATTTTCACGAGTCTGCCGCGTTCTGAGTGACGGTCCGTGCATGTCTGCATGCCTGCCTGCTTCATGTGACCACGTGGACTCATCTCCAACCACACATGCGCCAACATGGCTGTGAAGCGGATTATAAAGAAGTATGACAGGACTGAAAACTCAGCCGTCAGGTCTGCGGCTGTTTGCCCTCTTGAGGCTTTAGAGGACATGAGACGTTCAGGGACAGATGTAAAAATGGCAGCTGTCCTGGGATCTGTGCAGATGTGCTCAAAGCTTTGTCGGTCACCTCTCACAGGTAGATAGTGAAGTAGAGACTTGTTGGGACAGAAGCGTGAATCATACGAATCATGACATGAAACAGTAATGTTAACGTGGGCGTTGATCGTACTGCATCGATTCCCTCTCAGGCTCGCCGTTTGTCAACGCCATCATCCATAAAGGCTTCGATGAACACCACGCGTACATCGGGGGGATGTTCGGCGCCGGGATTTACTTTGCAGAGAACTCGTCAAAGAGTAACCAGTACGTCTACGGCATCGGAGGAGGGACGGGCTGTCCGCTCCACAAAGACCGCTCCTGCTATGTCTGCCACAGGTACACCACCTGACCTCCACCCCCAAACACACCTGTGCTCAGACTGCAGTGGAGCACCACTCTCACGCTTCTTTGTTCCTCGCAGGCACCTGTTGTTCTGCAGGGTGACTCTGGGTAAATCCTTCCTGCAGTTCAGCGCCATGAAGATGGCTCATTCGCCGCCGGGTCACCACTCCGTCACCGGCAGGCCGAGCGTTAACGGCCTCGCTCTGGCCGAGTACGTCATCTACAGAGGAGAGCAGGTCAGAAACACCTCGTCATCCTTAGAACTTTATTTTTGGATAAAGTCTGTGGTTTGGAGTCTTAGAAACATCAAATATTTTGGGTTAATTAAGAGTTTTGAAGAAATAATCATGAATTTTATTAAAGGTTTAACACACAAACTCGAGCGTGCTAAATACCGAACTCTGTGGAGCTTTGCTTAAATCTGCAGCACGGCCATGTTGGCTTCAGCTTTCCTCTGAAGGGCGGACGCGTCTCCTACACAAACAGCCAGGTGACAGATAGTCGTTGAATAAGTGAAGAGAGCGGCTCGTGCTCAGACAGTTGGACATTTTCTAATGTCTTGTGCCAAAACCAATATCTTCTCAGAAGTGGCACTTCACAAAGTGGCATGAATACATGTCCACTTGAGCAATCAGCCACGTTACAAGTGTGTCGCATTACATGCAGAGGTCTGCTTTAGTGCTGAAAGCAGCAGCCTGAGAGGACGAGAAGGAAGTGGGGACGTTAAAGTGTCAGAGTGTCACATTTACTGTCGTCTTCCTGCAAACGCAAACAAGCAGAGAGGTGCCTGCGGGCTCGCGTTGAAACATCTCTCATTGTTTTGAGTTTAAATTCAGTTCCAGGCCGACCAGCAGCTCCTCACAACAAACTGAGTGTGAACGAACTGAGCTCAGAGCTAGTTTGGGGGGTTAACTCGGTGTTGTTTCAAGAGAAATCTGTTTTCATCAGCCTCGTGTGCATGAAAAGGTTTCAAAGCTTTCTGTGAATATAAATGGAGTTGGTGATGAACAGCTGCAGAGTTTCTGTGAGTGTGAAATTGTCATGAAACCTTTTATGAACGTTTCATATACACCAGCTCAAAGTGATTGTAGAAAAAAAATGTAAATGAAAGAATCAGTTTTTAGTTCGGTGTAACTGGGGAAGGTTGAGTGTCTGTTACAGAGTGTCAGTGAACGCCTCTCTGCCGCCCACAGGCCTACCCCGAGTACCTGATCACCTACCAGATCATAAAGCCTGAAGCCTCCGCAGACAGATGAAGATGGAGTCAGGGAAGGAAAACACGAAGAAACACCAGAATCTTCACTAACTGCATGCACAGAGAAAACTTTATTTATACCATGTATAAAACATGTAGGTTTTTATCAGATGACTGTTTTTTTTGTGGTTTTATGCACTTTATTGTCTTCCGTCCTGATGTGATGTGACTGTTGATTTCATCCTCTTGTCGTTAAAAATGTGTTGTTCACATATTTCAGGTCATTTTTCAAAAACCAAATCCATGTACTTGACCCACGCGACATGTTGTTGATGTTTGAACCCACGTGATGGGAAGTTGCTGTAATTGGCAGATAAATGGGTTCATTGCTCCCCGTCTTTGAAAACGGCGACGTAACGGTGAACGGTTGCTCGCTGCAGACAGAACAGTCAAAACAACCCTATATGTTGCCTGGCAACCACCTGACGAGATGAAGAACTGGATTGGTTTCATGGAGATGTTACGTGTATATTTATTTTTTGTACAAGCATGTCAGTTTATTAATATTTATGAAGTGAAAATATCGTGTTGGTTTTTAAACACCAGGTTTTCTCTGAATCAGCCTGAACGAGCTGCAGTCTCTGATTGGCTGGAGTTATCACACAGTTCATGAAAACCTGAATCTGATTCATCAAACAAATATTATTTACCTGCCGCAGACGTACCTGAGCAGTCGTAGCCTGACTGCAGATCTCTGACTGATTTATTTAGTTCATATTCCAGCTCAGTGTTTTTATCCCTGGTCAGAAAAGCTTTTTATGATTCAGTTTTAAAAAAAATACAGCCCTTAACAAATTTATTAGACAACCAGTCATAAAAACAAGGGAACACACATTTTTTAGAAACAACTTAATTAAAAACAACTTCACCTTTTTTTCAGCATTTTTGTGAAAACAGTAAATTGGAAAATTCAACAACAATAATTACATTTTAGCATTAAAAAATCAATGTTAAAGTTTTTACACTTACTGGTGAATTAACATTACAGAAAAATCTAAAATGATTTTGGTCATTTTGTTTAAATTTAGGGCCTCTGTGGCGTCAGATATAAATTTGTTAATCACTCTTCATGTTTATGTGATGCTGACCTCTGTCAGACAAACTGCTTTAGCTCTGGACTCTAAGCCCCACCTCTCGAAAAGCTCAATCTTTTTCTGACTGGCCAAAATAAGGAAGCCTTCCGAGGGGCAGTGTTTGTACTTTAATATATTTAAAAAAAAACAAAAAACAGGGACCACTTTGATGCAAGTTCATCAGATTCTTTGATATTTAATCCAGACATCAAACATAACTTAAAGCTATATTTGATAGAAAATAACAAAAAGTGATCATTTAAAAATATTTCGTTTTAAAAACTGAGCTGATGTTGGACTGAAGAGTTTTGGGTTTAAGGGTTAGCGTCGCATGCCTTCAAACAAACAGCTGCCCAGATGGAAAGTTAAACTGTCAGATCTGGGGCCCGTTCTTCGTACCTCGCTAAGTAAGTTAGCTGGATTAGATTGTTGACGATTTCGCGTGATCTTGGATCGTTCGGTTCCCCGAAGCTCATCCGGGACTTGCTGTCATAGCAACAGAGCCGTAAGCGTAAACCTGCTCGGGAGCAGGTTTACTTTATGTAAACAGGATTAGATCGCGGCCACGCAGGTATGTCCGCGTCATTTATACGAAAGCAACAGCGATATTCCACCACTGTTTCACCATAAATAAATAACATCAATGTAACTGAAGATAATGCAGCACTTGATCCTTTTATTGATGTCACACAGATACATACAGGTCATTTCCTAAAAAAGGGAAATGTACTATTAACATTCTATTACATGTATGTGATTATTACAGATGTAATTCATATTTCAGAGTAGTAATTGCAAATCACTTCGTGTAATCAAGATGAGAGACCACGGCTATAAAAGCGAAGGTGGATTTGGGAAGCCTGTCGCAGCCATGTCCTGTCCGTTTACGCGAGCCACCCATTGTGGAAGGTGCAAGATTGATAAGGAGAGTCCTCAGAATCCAGCGTATATTGCGGGACAGACAGGATCCTTTAGCTCAGCGCGACAGTGTGCTCATTGAGAGATATCGATTTTCCCGTGAGGGTATTATATACTTAACCAACTTGTTGACGAGGGGGTGCAGGACCACCACCTGTCTTTTTTTTGCTCTGCCCTTTTCTTGGTTGCTGTTATGAACAAACAAACAGAGTATTCCAGGGTCTCTTTCCAAGAGACGAAAAGCAATATAAGTGATAAATATTACCATTCTGTAGAATATTCTTATATTCCACTTTTACTTGTTCCCATGTTCTAGTGGGTCCTGTTGTGGCTCTAATGTGAAAGGGGATATAATATAACAATATAATATAATGTAATATAATATTGGATAATATAGTGTAATATAATAAATCTATGAATAAATAATAAAGTGACTGAATAGTGGTATTGTCATGCGCTTTGGGTGCCTTGAAAAGCGCTATATAAACCCACTCCATTATTATTATTATTATTATTAAATTACTTATGAGTTTAATTTGTCAGCAACTTCCTGCCAGCCCTCTCTCCTTGCTTTTGCAGCCTTTGCAGTGTTCCCTTGCGTTTTAATTAAACTCTGAAACTCCTGAAATCCCTCAATCAAGAGTTCTTGCTCTGCTGCCGAAAAATACTGAGCGCGCTCCTTCGACATTTTCGCCGACCAATCAGCGGGTTGCCGATCAATGTTTCTACTATCGATGCGTAGCCCCTTTTACGACACCCAGTGATGTCACATTACTGCGTCCAGCTGTACTAATCGTCAACAACAGGTGTGTTCGGGGAACCGGATTAGCGAGCTCACGGTTAGCGCGATGGTTTGGTCTTGGATGTAGTGAGCGACGTACGAAGAACGGGCCCCTGTTTTATAGCTGAAATGCTAAGCTAACATGAAATCCTGTTTGAAGCTGAACAAAGCAACAAAACACACAACGTCACTAATTCTTATTCATTTATTTCCTTTCTAGAGTCCAGATTCATTGAGTTTTCATTTTTCTGAACTCTGATTGAAGCGACGGCTGTTAGCTTAACTAAGGTAATGTAGGTGAACTGGAGAGAGTGATCACATCAGGAACTGTGTAAGTTTGCAAAAACAATCAGCTCTGAATTTTATTTTGATGCAGACTGATCGGCTCTCTTTTCTGTGAAACGAGAAATGTATCATAAATATGTGGAATCTCCTCCTGCGGGCAGCATGAGAGCGTTCAAATCACTGTTCTGATCAGGTCTGTAATCCACATGCAGCAGAACAAAGATAATGACGCTTTAAACCTGTTCAGAACATCCTCGTGGTGGCTGACTGCTCGCCCACTGTTAGCTTACAAACAGGAAGTGCTGATAGAAAGTTCAGTTTTCCTTAATGACCCAAATGACTGAGAATGAGAAGATTTCTGGGCTAAAAGCTGGACTCACATTAACAAGCTTTCCAAAAAGGTTTCCCTGTTGGGGTTTTTTGCTTTGCACCTTTTAAGACAGAGCTATGTTTCACACTGAGCTCATTCAAATAGTAGAGCAGGCGAATGCTCAGCAGACAGGTTTAATAACAGAAGTTTGCACCAAAACAGGAGGTCATTTTGTGGGCAAGAGTTGAAAAAGCCTCCCATAGAGCTGATGCTGGTTTAAAATCACTGAGCATGTAATGTGTTTTTTTTTTTGTTTTTTTTTACAATGACTGCCGGAGAGTGAAGTCTCAAACCTCAGCTGTGTGTGTGGGGGGGGGGTCGCTTTCCATCCATGAGTTCAGATTCATAACCTAAATCATCTTGAAACGTTTTCTTTTTAGTCCTGCAGAATCGAAACTTTCAACCCTGGAAATCAAAGAACAGTTGGATTTTTTCAGACTGTAAAACCTGAAGGGTGAATGAGCTCTGACTGTTCTCCTCTGTGTGTGAATGATGCATGTGGTGCTGTCTGACTGGATATGTGGAAGCTGCTCGTTGTGCCCGTTTCAGTGTTTCTGTGCAGACTGGGAAGAAACCAGCAGCTGACAGTGAACGCCTCATTGACTCTGGACCAAAATGGTGCTAATTAAAGGATTCATCAGGTTTTTGTGGCATTTTCGAAGCACATTTCTCACCCTGGCTGTTTCCTGTGTTTGCAGCGACTGTAAAGCATATTTATCTGAAGTTAAAGCTGTTGGTGCTTTATGGTTTTTACCTGTTTCTCCAATCCTGTACTTCCAAGTCCACGACTGGATAAAGTCCCCAGATTTCACTGAGAGGGTGGAGCTCTCAGCTAAAGCCAGCACACTTGGTTGGAAAGGTGGATGTGCGATCATTTGGACTTTGATCGGTCGAGATGTGTGAAACGGATCAGCTGTGTCCTCGCCGCTCTCTGGGCTGGTTTTCTCTGTTTCTGCTCTGTGATTGGCTGAATGAGGACTACAGCTGGGCAGTGAATCCTTAATGACCCTGTCTGTGGTTTTCCATGTTTCATTTAAATCTCTCTACACTAGCGTCATCGTGTCAGCTCTTTTCTGTTATTACAATAAAATACTGCAGTGATGGACCGAGTACTAACTCTGCCTGAAGTTTACAGGTTTATTATTTAATAACTTTGTTGTTCAAATGTCACGTTTGTAGAAAGTGAAAATGACAAATGTGCGCATGAATAAATAAATGAAAAGTTCAGAGTGTGAATAACACACTTTGATTTTGAAAACTGACATAAATGAATTCAAGTCACATCATAGGTCACAAACCACAGACTGTATATTAAAGATGGCGAGGCGTAATCACCGTCATATATCATGCATTGGTTTGTAAAGTTTCACTTTTAAAGCCTCCAACTATCTTTGTCATCAGCATCTTAGTTTCTTGGAAACCAGATGTGATACCTGTATGTGACTGAGGGACACTTCAGGGTGGCCTCATCCTAAATCATCTCATGTTTCAGGTTCCTAGCAAAATAACCATCAGACTCTAGACTAGCTCCCAGAGAAAGATTATTTTTGAACTGTCATTCATGCAAAGCTACCCTAGTAGCTTCAAATAAACAGAATATGTCCCCCTTCACCAGCTCTTCAGCCTCTTCTTTGCCCCGCCCCTCCCTGAGCCTGGTTCTGCCGGAGGTTCCTTCCCGTTTTTTCCCATTGTTGCCAAAGTGCTCTGTATGTATTATTGTAGGGTCTACCTTAAGCGCCTCGACTGTTGTTGTGATTTGGCGCTGCATAAATAAGACTGAATTGAATCTGCTGCTGCTGCTGATATTGTTAGCATGTATGTAAGAGCTCTGGACTCCATCTGCACCCTTCAGGCCGGGCTGCATTTGGAAATTTGCATGAAAAGTAGAATAATAAAAGAACAACTCTGTGCAGCTTTAAGATTTATTCTTTATTATTACTTTGAGGGTTTTGAAGAATCCTTACAAAACATGAGAATACGTGTAGAAGATTATATTATGGTCTGAGCTCAGCTTGACTGGATAATTTCACACTCACTGTCCACGGTTACGTCTCCCACTCAATCCAACGGTCTTTCAAAGAGGAGATCAGAAATGTTCAAAGTCTGAGCTGAACTGAATGCAGCATTAATCAGTGACTGACTGGGACCAGGTGAAGTTCATTCTGAAGAGGCAGAGCACAAATATAAGCACTTAGCACAGAGCTTCTGCTGATAGCATCTGTCAGACTGTTACTTCTGACCTGTTGTAGCTGAACTGTGGTGCAGTTTGAGATTTAAACATGGTGCTTGACCTGTTTCTCAGGTTAGTTTTGAGCTTTATTGTTTAGTGGTTTTGTTTGCATACTTGTACTTATAGAGAACTTTTATCTTAACAGGGTTTCTTGGGTTTGCTTCCTGCTGTTCAGCAGAGCAGCTTGTTTCCCTACAGTTATTCAAGGCAAGTGTCTATGATAACTGGTCTGTAGCTGCAGCAGGAATGTAGATTTTGAGGTCTTCTGAAACAGTTTTACTTGATAAAGCCTTTATTTCATTTCTTGACTTAGACTTTAAAACTTGGATTTTCTGTTTTTAAATTAAAAATTAAAAGAAACTGTGTGAAATCTGTTTCTAGTTTCAGATCAATTTGGTGATGACTGGACTTCTGATACTGGAGGGGTAGGGACTAGCAGCTTCGGAGGTGGAGGGGACGGTGCTGGAGGCTTTTATGGATCCTCATTTCTTGGTGGTGTTCCTTGGGTTACTGCTCCTGTAGGAGGAGCCCTTTCTCTCGATTCTCAGAGATGGCTGCCATCCAAGTCTTTCCCTGACTTCAGTGGCTTGTATACCTACAGCGTGCCACTGGGCATGGTCGCAGCACCTCCCATATTTCCTTCATCGTACATCGTCCAGTCTGGGAATGGCTACCAGCGGGGAAGAGAAGCCCTTTCTTTCTCTAAATACTCTGATGATATAGTCGTTCCTTTTCCTCTGACACAGTATCTAGAGTTTCCCTGAGACTGAGTTTCAAGAGCCGTGGATCTGAGGTAAGGGGCTACTTATAAGCATCTAGCACTTGAACAATCAAAACCTGTGTGGTAATTTCTTTGTTTCTGCAGGTGATGCTGACCCTCAGCTGTGCAAGAACTGATGTCTTCAAACATTAAACAAAAGAAAAATTGCATTGACTGTCAGTCATCTTGGTTTTAGATGTTGCAGTGTGCTGCCAACTCTACGGACCGTGAACCAAATCTTCTAAATACAATAATGTTCACTGAATAATGGGTATTATGGCCTGTAAATAAATGCAGCAGGATAACTGGGTGCCAAACTTCTACTGCTAGTGAGCTGAAAATACATTCCTGTGTCTAAGCCGCTCCCCAAGTAACACAAAAACATTGCTGGCATGAGTAAACCCATCATATGTTCCTACATCAGGTTTCTTACAACTGTGTATTGAACAGTAAGAAGAAAGTCGAGTTAGTTTTGTTCACCATTTTTTTTCTGATTTGGTGAACATGAATTTCCTGAATAACCCATAACTATCTCGCTGGCTGACGAACCTTGCCAGCCCGCTCTCTGCAACCACAACACTCAAGTTTGAGCTGAGCTAACATTAGCTGGTTTTGTTGATGCTGTAAGGCCTCAGATGTGCAACCGTAAATGTCCTATGAATTTTTAGCACAACATTAGCATAGCTGTAGGATTTAGATATACCGATATGAGGTATATTTTCAATGCAAACTCAGTGCTATATTGATCATTCATTTTTTACATAATTAACCTCTGTGTTCATGTTCTAATTCAACAGTCCAGTGTTTGGACTGTCACTTCATCTTTGTTGGTGTAACCCTCTGAACAAAATGTTCAAAAAGCAAGTCTTGCAACTCCACAGCCATCTGAAATGCCTGGAAGGACTTAAAATGTTGGTTTTTGAAACATAATCTAAATTAAGTTTAAGTGTTCATTAAAACATAAGAATTGTACGTTCAGAATCATGGGTCATATCTATGGAGGCTTGTTTCCTGTACTGGGAAAAAACAAAAGTATAAGTCAGAAATGTTTTTTAAAAATAGCTTTTATGTTATCTTAGATTTTCAATTTATCCCAATATTTCATTTTTAAGTCAAAGTTCCACAATACTAACCTGAAGATTTTGACATATTGACTGTTTGAAAAAAGAAAAGAAAAAGCAGGCAGTATATAAACAATATAAGATTAGGTTGACAACTTGTTCCCCTTGGATGGTTACGCTCATTTGCTCCTAACTGTTCAGTAGATAGGTAAAACACTTCCAAGTTGCAAGCTAAATGCAGGTTTTACCAGGTGTGGTTAATCACTGTAATTGCAACTGCACCAATATAAAGCGAACAGCAACCACACACCAGTTAAAGCACAAACCTGTAGCAGCACTCCCCATGTTTTTCATCCCGACTTGCTGTAGATGACTCGTGCTGCTTTTTGAGTTAGACATGGGGCTCAAGCTTGTTTTGAAGTGAGTAGTGAAATTTAATGCTGTCTGATTTAGTAGTTTATCTACAGAGACTTGTTTGTTTTTTCACAGGGTTTCCTGCATTTGTTTCCTGCTTTTCAGCAGTGGATCTTGTTTCTCTGTAACAATGAAAGGTAAGCTATTCCTTCAACTTCAGAATGCCCAGAAGCTTAAATTAACTTTGTTTTACAAGCTTACATTTAGTTGAAATCTTTTAATTCAGGGCAAACTAGCCCAGCTGTAACTGCCAGTGCTAGAAGTGCTAGCAATAAAAAAACAGAACTGATCGTTAACCCAGGCCTTTACCGATCTGGTATGGGGAATCTCATTCATTTTTTATACATTTAAACAAATGCAGTTTCTGATCTTGTGTACCCTTGGCAATTCCACCATCTTAAATTCTACAAATTATACTAACTCTTGGGTCAAACTTCAGCTGATGTGGAAAGTGTGTACAGTGTGGTTTTGTTTTGTTTTTTTTGCATTAAAAATGCAGGAAAGCATGAGGCTTGGAATACAGAGACTTCCCCTATCGAAGATATAGTAATGATAGGCATAGTCTGGCTCGTCTGTTATTCCAAATGAATTTGGTGCGTATTATTTTTTTGCCTTTGTGAAGAAGTCATCTGGTGGACTAAGAGGAATGTTTACGCGTCCAATCAGAGATTGGCGGCATAGTCAATCAATTGATTCAACAACAGAGTTGATTGTTGGAGCATGGTTTGCACATGCCAAATCATCTATCTTTGGAGTGAATTTTTTTTATATTTATCTCACACACACGGGTAAGACTGTCTCAGGCAACTTGAACGGTTGTTTGAATGGGTGGTTTAATTCTCTGAGAATGTTAAGAGGATGGCCGATTTGGCTTGACTAATTTTATACCCAGAGATGTTGTAGGGTAAATTGTTTTGAGTAGCTGGGGAACTGAGCTCTTTAATTTGGATAGCATTAAAATGTCATCTGCTCTCTATAGCTTCATGCTGGTTTTCAACGACAACTTTATCCTGGGTAAATTTAGAAAGGCCAAGCACTACCCCCTTACTGCTCAGTTCTTACCTGTACTCCACAAAAGTGTGTGTGTGAGAGATCTGAAAGATGCATTGAATCCGTTTGTTAAAAATACCATTTGTCTGGTTTGATGCACTTAAGCTTAAAAATGAAACAGGAGCACTATCCTAATTCTCACCGATTTGGGGCAATAAGGCCTTTGACCCTGGTTGGAAAGATTCTGGTTTTAAAATGTGGGCTGCCAGAGGTTTGTGTAAAGTTGCAGACCTATTTGACAAGGACACCCTAATGTGCTTTAATGACTTGACATGGAAATTTGGCATTGCAACCAAACATTTCTACAGATCAGAAGCTTCATTTCAAAAACTCAAATCCCTAACACTGCCCACTCTAAACTCATTAAAGGACACAGCAATAAACCATCAGCTGATGAAGGGTTTAATATCCCGTCTTTATAACAACCTCAGGGACAGCTCTCAAACGTCCTCAGAAAAAAAAAAAGATTTGAATGGTGTCAAGACTTAAAGTGTAGAATAACCACAGCGGAATGTCAAAAAGCCTACTTGAAAGCCCAAACACAATCTATAAACACCCGATTTAATCTAATCCAGTATATATTAGAACATGTATCACCCCAACTTTATTAAACAATGTGGGGATAAAGGTACACTGATGCATTGCCTATGTGAATGTCCAGAAATCCCAAAATTTTGGACAGAAGTTTTAGATGTATTACAGTGTTAAGCTGAATCCATGTCCTAAATCCTAGCGATTTTCCCCACTGAGCAAAGTTCACCAAAAACCACAATCATCTGCCTGTTGCAGGCAAAATATAGCATAGCCAATAAATAAATATTTTGGAAAAAATGCAGGAAAGCTCTTGATTAAAAGAGCATGTGGACATGCGGCGAGTGCTACGCTGTGGGCTCTTGCTGAATGAAGCTAGAACAGCCACTGATGTTTCTTCATTAGTGACAGTTTTCTTGCGTCCACATTTTGGCAAATCCAACACTGAACCAGTTTCACGAAACTTAGCCAGCAGTTTGCTGACTGTAGCATGGGAGATGGGTGGTCTCGTAAGGTGTCTTGCATTGAAATCTGCTGCAATGACCCGGTTACTGCGTTCACCAGATATCAACACAATTTCGATCTGCTCCTCACGTGAAAACCTCTTCAACATGTCAATGACTGTGAAGAAAGAGAAATGTGTAAATAACTCATGAAAGAATAAAGTTAGGTTGAAACCGTGTGTGTGTGTGTCAGGTCAACTTGATGAGCTGAGCCTGGGCCTCCATGCATCATGTGGTCATTAAATGCACTATAACAACAAAATCTGTTCTCCAGTCTTTTACTGGGCAACCAGTCATTAGGTCAGCTTTAGGTTTTTGTGGACAATGTCAGACACTTTGACGTTTACACATTCAGCATAGGCAGACTTGGCCTTAACTGGCTGAACCTGACACCATCACGGTCAGAGGTGATGGGTAACAACTTTCTTTAAACTGGCTGATATGCATGGGCACAAAGGTTGTTTTGCAAGTCACGTGATTCTGTCACATTGGATGAATGATGATGAAAAGCATAATGAAGTGAAAGGCAACACTAAAGCAACTACAACTCAAGACTTAAAATGGTGAGAATAACTCAAATGTACTGAAAATACTCAACCAAGACCCCAGATCCCAAAGTCAAACCATGGCCTGACAATTAAAGCTACAGTGTGTCAAAGTTTAACAGATGTCAGCAGCTTGCAGAATTCTACTGAATTACCTCCAGAAACTTATTTGCGTAAGCCTGGCTACAGTGGCTAGGATAACTTATTTTCATCTGTCAGAGACACAACCTTAAATTTCAACTGTAGAAGGCAGTCAGTCCGCTGTTTACCTCAGCTTTCAATGCCAGGTGAGACGCAGTTGAACGATTTATCAGCCGGAAAGTGACTGTTAGGGCATTGGAGCCTAATGTTAGCTTAGAACTGGCTGCGCTTGTCAGCTTTTCAGAGATGAGAGGGTCACGTGTCTGACCTGGGAGCATGTTTTTGTGTTAGAGCTCTGACTTAAATGAAGACAACATTTTAATAAGATGCCAGTGGCGTTCTCTTTCCTTGTGTTTTTGTGAAGGGGATAACATGTAGGGTATGACGGTGCAGAATGAATCTAAATGTACCTTCACGCAAACACCTGTGACTTCTTTCTCCTTCGGTTTGCACATTGCATCTCCGCTCTCTAGCACCACATACGTAAAACACCATTAGTTGCATGGCAAATGTCCTTTCCCTCCACTGTATTCAGATATAGTGGCTTCCACAAACTGCCAACCCACTGATATTTATTCTAGATTAATTATATGGGTCCGGTTAATGGAAGATGTAATTAGACACTAATCTGTATATTTGAGTACAGTATCCTTTTTACTAAATTACTGATTTTACATTATATTTTTTGTTATATCATGAAGGCAGAAGAAATGAATCAAATCTACTCTATTTTATTCTAAGCGCTCTGATTTTGAACACATTTTGAAATGGGAGTTTCCCCTATCGTTGAATTTGTTGGTTTCTTCTCTTCATGTTTTCCCTCCATGTGGTTGTATGTGTTTTATGCAAACACTTGAATACCTCGGAGAAGACGAACACTGTTAATCTTCTCTGGCGATCCGCCTGGCTGTCACTGAAACGCCAGCATTGGCACTGAGTGACTTCAGAGAGCGAATGAAAGGAGGCACGAGCACAATCCTGGCCGCTTTCTCCTGGAGATGAAAGAGTGTGTGTCACAAAGAGCTCTTAAGTGTGGTTGTCTGTTTCTCTGTGCAACCTTTCACCTCTGCTGCTGCTGTGGCTGCAGCAACATTTCTACATGTGGAACAAAAGCTTCAAACAGGGGAAGCTGGTGCAATACTGAGCACTTGTTCTGTTTATTTAACAAAATGTCATCAAAGAAGGCAATAAGCTGACCAATGAGGTGTCGTAGTCACATCTTCATTATGTTAAACATAAGCATAGTGATGCGTGTTTGAGTGCACAGAGCTCTGAATGTAATGTGACAGAAGAACGTCCATAACTGAAACGTTGAATCAGCATTATGTATATAATAAGGGCCTCAATACAGAACCTTGTGGCACACCATAGGTGAGGGAAGTGGAAGATGACTGTACTTAAAACCTCAGCTTGGATAACAGATTCTGGTCATCATACCTCTTAGATTAAAATATATTACAGATGTTATATGCAGACGACAGCGTTTCATCGTGTCATCCTGCTGATTTATGAGCACAACCTTGGATAAATTTGTGATTTGCTCAGTTGCCTTGATGCTGCTGCTATAAACACTCAAGAGGTTTCACATAGTCCTGAACCTGATGGAGACTCTATATTGATATTGGGAACAGTGGAGCAGTTTTCACTGACTGAGTGCAGACTAACAACTGTTTAGAGCAATCTGAAGGCAACACAAACATCTCAAAGATCTGTTGCATATTCAAATGGAGTTTGGATTTCTGGCACTTCATCGCCTGGAAGAAGTTTTACTTCTTCAATTATCCGATTCAGGGTGCTTGTTAATTGTGCATATTACTATTAAGATATTTCTCTCTGATTTCTGCCAGTGCTGGACCCACCCACTATGCATCATATGCTTTATTTCCAGAAGTTTCTGATTGGAGCAAATTCCAACTTCACAGCCTGTACATGGCTGATTACTGCAGGGAATAAGTGAGATTTGTGGGCATGCACTGGGCTGAAAATCAAGTTGTTGATGCAGTAGTTGAGCATTACACAGGCTGCAATGATCATGTGACTGTGCAACATGGTTTCTCTGCTTGTTTATTACGTGTCTGCCTCACACATGTAACATTTCAGTCTGGGCTGACTGATGTTCATCGGGTAGAAAGAGCTGCAGTTTTATAAAAGAGTGAAACATTTCCATAATGGCACAAACAGATTTCTGTGTTTGCTGTTAATAACCTGAAAAGTTTGTGGTTAATATGATTTTTGATTTTCAGCTTTTCCTGTTGTACATGTTTCTGAGAGATGGAGCGCCACACTTTCAGCGCCATGCTGGACCCTGGTGTGCTGGGATTGGCTGCTCGGTGTCTGTCAGTCAGAACAACAAACGTGGTGAAATCTCTGCAGCGATTTCTTCTCTGAGTTCATGTTTTCAGGCTCAGTGAGAGACACTCCAGAGGACACCTGCAAGCTGCCTCGGATCACCCAAACTTCCTTTCTCAGGGCTCTCTGTGACCTTCATCCTTGACTCTGAATGCTAATCAGCTCTGACCTCTCCATCTGGATCCACTCAACATCACAGCGCTCCACCTGTTCCACATCTCCACCCAGGGACATTTTTGGAGGTGACATTGAAGCCAGACTTGAGTTTGGTTGTTGAATTTCCTTTTTTCTTTTTTGACTGTTGATGAAAATTTGCATTTCCCCCTCAAATCTCAGTATTTTGGAAGCGTGGTGATGCTGCTGCCTTCACCTTTGTCCTACATTTAACATTAAAGTCGCGGACTTGTCGGGTTCCTGTGCAGTAAAACAACAGTCTGGCTCTCCCTCACCTTAACACAGTGAGGAAGATTTAAATGAAATACTGACATTAATCTTGAACTGATCCAAAGCTTCAAACAGCAACATGACAGTAACTTTAAAGTGCAATTATTGTGCTCAATTTCATTCTTGGACTATGCTAAAGGAGCTTTGCATGATCGCGGTTTGTAATAATCCTTTATCTCACAGTTCCTGCTCCGTCTGCAACGAGCTGTTAGAAAAGGTTTTCCGTCTCTGTGAGTCTGCAGAGCTTTGCCTCAGCTCACCGACAACCAGCAGCCCAAAGCTTTCCAGCAAACTCCATCGTGGAAACGCTCATCTGGCTTTTGTTCAGCTTCACATTCAATTTGCATGTACAAACTCCGACAGCCTGCAATTACCTGAAGGGCCAATTAGATGCCAAAATTAATGATGTAATTGTTATTAATGATCTGTCCTCCATCTTTACCATATCAAAGGGAGGTTCAGTCAGTGGGTCTGAACACTCACATCAAACAGCTTTCAATCTGTGGGCATCAAGTACAAGTCAGGGCTTAGGTTTAAATTCAAACCACCATCGATATCTGTGAGTTTAAGGTCATTTGTATTACATCACACAACTTTATTAGTTTATGTGTGATGATGTGTGCCATCCAGACAGTGTCACTAACGAGAGCAGAGAACAATCAGGACGGATTTTCCCCTCATTCCCGACATTCACCCTGTTAGCTTGGTGCCATTTAAAGTCTCTGACAGACACTCCTGACGTTCCTGAGATATTTAACCTCATTTGTGTCTGTTATTAAGTGCACAGTATTGTTGTTCAGCAGCTGCAGATTCAAACAAAGATGAAGGATTCTTGAGCAAAGAATCTTTGATTAAATTGATCTGCTAAAGGAAAGAAGTACCTTTAAAGAGTTATCGGTTTAACAGTGAGAGGAAAAGCCTGTGAGCGGTGCTGTAAACACAATTTTACATTTTACTATAAACTGAAAACTCGGTGACAGAAAAATCTTGTTTTTACAGTGCTGATGTAAAGGATGAATTATTTTAAAGATTGTTTATGACTGTTGGGTGTTTTTTTTTTTTTTTTTTTTTATTTTATTTATTTATTTTTTGCTATGACAAGAGAGGAAAAAAAGTCACGAACATATAAATTGTGTCTGTTTCACTTATTTCATTACAAAAATCCCTGATCTCCCTGCGTGGGCTGTAACACATAAATGGCCTGTATTTGTACAGCACTTTTTCTAGTCCCTAAGGACCCCAAAGCTTTACATATCCAGTCATCCACACAGTCACACACTGGTGATGGCAGCTACATTGTAGCCACAGCCACCCTGGGGCGCACTGACAGAGGCGAGGCTGCCGGACACTGGCGCCACCGGGCCCTCTGACCACCACCAGTAGGCAACGGGTGAAGTGTCTTGCCTAAGGGCACAACGACAAAGACTGTCTGAGCCGGGGCTCGAACCGGCAACCTTCCGATTACAAGGCGAACTCCTAACTCTTGAGCCATAAACACGTCATCAGAGCCACGAATGGGTCCATGCAGTGTCCGAATACTGGACACCAAATATATCAGTAAAAGTATTTGTCATCATGTCGTGGTAGCAACAACTGATTAGTTGTTAGTCTGTGTGATCAATCATGAACTTTAACACTGAAATCAGGATTTAGAAGATAAACTCAGTGATCATAAAGCAGGATGAGGTTTGTTTTTAAAATTCAGATTTGAGCAGAATTCCAACAAATGACATTTGACAAACACACAACTGCCTGTTTGACTCAATGGATCATTTTGGATTTGTGCTTTTAGTCGGATCTTCTCGAGCTTCACGTGGTGGTGGGGAAAGTACCAGAGGAACCAAAACTGTGGAGATTTGGTCCAAATGAAAGAGACGAAGTGAGTCTCAAGCAAAGAGTTTAATGTATAAAGAGCGTTAACAGGAAATGGTAAGGCGTTCCAGTGACTCGGACAAACTCTGTCATCTGTTTTTATGTCCAGATGTTGGAATATTGGGAATGAGCATAACAGAGCTCAGTGACAAACACAGGACGACCTCCTGCCTTCAATCTGAAGTCGGGATGATGATGATAATGATGAGTATCCATTTTTTTACATCCTCTCAAATGTTTGATGGAAAAATCATCCACACTTAAATGACCCGACAACAGGAAAAAAATCCCCTCATTTAAAGTCACAAGCAGAAGGTCAAAGGTCAATCCCGGTCTGCTCACAGGTCCTGGACTTGACCGGGTATCACGTAACAGTCTGCCGGTGCATCGTGTCCAAAGGGCATCATGTCCAGAGAGATCTCGGCCTCGCACTCGTGCCGCAGGATGGCGGGCAGCAGCAAGTTCCGGCGGTTCCTGGAATCAACGGAAGTGGCCGAAACTTTATCGAAGTCGCGCTCGAGCTCTGTCGGCGCAGCGCACACCTCCTTCTGCAGGGTGGTGTCGTGGTGGGACGCCAGCTCGTTACTGAAGTCCACCGCCTCCACCGCCGAGGTGGCGCAGTAGCGGCTGCAGCCCAGGATGGTGGAGAAGGCCTTCCGGAAGTCTGCGTTGAAGGCGTAGATGACCGGGTTCAGGGACGAGTTGGCCCAGCCGAACCACACGAACACGCTGAACGTGGTGTCGCTGACGCAGGGCGGCGCGCCCAGGCGCTCCAGGCGGCAGAAGGGAACCATGCAGTTGAGCACGAAGAACGGCAGCCAGCAGAACACGAACACGCCCATGATGACCGACAGCGTCTTCAGCACTTTGGTCTCGCGGCGGAAGGAAGTCTTCAGAGAGCTCTCCTCGTGCGCGGAGGCGCGGGCCCGCCGGTGCACAGCGCGGCAGCCCCTCTCTAGCGACGAGATCCGCCGGATCTGCGTGCGCGCGATGCGGAAGATGCGCGTGTACGTGCCCACCATGATGAGCACGGGGATGTAGAAGCTGATGAGGGAAGAGGAGATGGCATAGGTGCGATTCAGGCTCGCGTTGCAGTCCCCCGGGTCCGTGGCGTTCTGCGCGCCCGCGCGGTGCCAGTTGAGCTGCACGGGAATGAAGGAGATGAGTACAGACAGCGTCCACGCCACACCGATCATCACGCACGCGAACCTGCGCGTCATCCTGCGCTCGTAGCGGAACGGGCTGGAGATGGCCCAGTAGCGGTCCATGCTGATGATGCACAGGTGGAGGATAGAGGCCGTGGAGCACATGATGTCGAACGCCACCCACGTGTCGCAGAAGCGGCCGAACAGCCAGACGCCGGCCACCTCGGACACGGCCCTCCACGGCATCACTAGCACGGCCACGAACAGGTCGGACACGGCCAGAGAGATGACGAAGGCGTTGGTGACTTTGGAGCGAAGGTGGCGGAACTTGATGACGGCGGCGCACACCAGCGCGTTCCCCAGCAGCGTGGACACGATCAGGACGCACAGGACGCATCCGGTGAGCGCGCGGAGGCTGAGGTCACTCCCGTGCGCGGGGCTGTCCGCTGCCGCCGTGACCACTGGGTGCTGGCTCTGGTCCTGCCGCTGGTTCCGCGTGTGGTTGTAGAAAGTCTCCATGGACACTTGGACTGTCCCTCCCTCAGGTATACTGAATCCACGCGAGCTCAGAGCTCTTCAACACTTATATATAGCGCACGTGAAACGCACACTTCAAATGTTTCGGTCTGTAAAAGAACAACCAAAAAAACAACAACCCCGAAACAAAATCACCTCCAGGCTGAAGTGAAATATCTGAACCGAAGCGTGGAAAGTTCACGCCGAGTTCGTTTGCTTCAGTTTCTTTATGTTTTTAATGTGCCAAAGACGTCTGCTCTCGTGTTAACAGGTCACGGGAGAAACAAACACTTCCACTCACTGTTTAACAAACTTTGGAAACAGCAGTTTCATTAACGAGTGATCCGGTTCTCAGGAGCAGACCCAGGCACCATCTGGACATGTCTCCACCCGTCGCAGGGCTAACAGGTAGACAGAAGCACCAGCCGACCCGACGTGTGTGTCCCACTGTGGGAGGGTACCTGCAGAGAGCCACAGACACTCTAGCCGGGCCCGGAACCCCTGCTGCTGCTGCGCACACCTGTCTGTGCCTGTCAGGGTCTCTCAGGTGTCCGTCTGCGTTACCTTTAATGGACCCGCGACTTCCCCCGGGGATCAGCTGGAGCAGTAATTAAGTTCTGTGTTGGTTTCTTTGACAGAAATCTGAAGGTTTCCCGTTTTTCTTCAAGTTCAGGTGTGTCTGATGCGGATCCACAGCAGCTGCTTTCAGAGAAGAGCTCCTCGGAGTGAGGAGGTGCAGATCCTCGCTGCTGCAGAGCGAGCGCACTCACGGAGCCGCACGTTTGATGAAGGTGAGTCTGAACTGAGCTTTCCTGCCTGCAGGTCGTGAAACAGTTTGAGACTTCCTCGCTGTGTGTCGCTCTCGGTCCTGCACAGCTTCAGTCTTCGCCTCACAGAACCTTATAAATAAAACTGCTTTCCCAGCTGCTCTCGGTGACCTCCGGCGTTTATAAGAGTTCTTTAAAAAAAAAAAAACTATAGTTTTAAAATCCAACATCATCAGCGGATTATAGAAAAAAAGTTTATCGTACCAGACAAAGAAAAATTAACTTACAGGTTTCGTTTCATTCATATATTTTTGTGGGCGCGATAATTAAAAGGATACGTTATAAACTCGTGTTGTTCGTTCTTTTATTCGTTTTTCATTTACATATAAAAGCCATTTAAATATTTTGCATGTACAGAGGCTGAATTCTGAAGCATGTTTTTTCTTCCTTTATTGCCATTTTTGGGTTGTTGTTGTTAATGAGCACCATAATAATAAAACGTGGGACACTGAGTCTGCGATGAGACGTAAGCTGAACTTTAACCTCTGTCATAAAAGAAAACGATATGAAATATAGATGTGAACACCTCTGATGGTCCACCAGCAACACGCGGTCAATAGATTAGTTATCAATTAATTATCCAGATATTAGGAAGAAAACAGAAGCTCGAAACATGATCACGTGTTCAGTTTTTAAGACTTTGGTGACGTCACTGAAGCTGTCAGGTGTCTTTCTTTCCTTCAAAGCTCAGGTGCCTCAAAGGCAGTGAAACTCTGCCCTCTGGTGGACACACGTCACCGTCACAGCCTGGCTTCCTGTTTCCTGTGATGCTGTCAGTTTTCACAGGAGTCCTGGGCAGTGGCGGTCCTAGCCTGTTTGGCGCCCTGGGTGAACCCTCCCTCAATCATAATTCGTTGTACAATGAGAAAAAGACAAATTGACAATGATTAATTAATATTGTGCTGGAAACAGTCCAAAAGATTCAGTTGGCTACATCAGTGTCTACTGTTTACTATCATAGCCAAGTGGCTTACAAACGTAAACAGACGTTTCCACTATCCCTGCTAATTAATGTTTTCTTGTTGTATCTCTGTGGTCAGTGCTATGAGTGGTTGAGGGTCACAGATGCCAACAGACTCCATAAACTGATCCACAAGGCCAGTAATGTTGTGGGGATGGAGCTGGACTCTGTTAGGGTGGTGTCTGAGAGGCCGATGTTGTCCAAGATAAGGACAATCATGGAGAACACCTCCCACCCACTCCATGACGTACTGACTAGTCACAGGAGCACGCTCAGTGAGAGACTGAGGTCACCAAAGAGCACCACTGAAGGACACCGGAAGTAATTCCTGCCCGTGGCCGTCTCCCTGTACAACTCCTCCATCGAACACACTGTAAACACTGCAATAGTTACATCCTTTTTACACACGCTCTTTTCTGCTCTGGAATATTCTCGTCAATCACCTCTGTTAATCCTTGATATTTATAATTGAGTGATCTGTATATATTAGTGCTATTTCATACATGTTTGGAGTTTAGTCTGTTACTATTTTTACCATTTCTTCTTGGAGCAACTGTAACCCACATAATTTCCTTAGGGATTAATAAAGTATTCTGACTCTGATTGGTTCAGGATGAGCTGCCATTATCCAATCACACATCTACTTATCTGCATCTTTTGCTCGTTTCTCCTCCTCTTCTATTTTTTCTAAACTGAGCACCTGATGGCTTTGAACTTTTCTTGTCCATCTTCCATATGTTTTTAATTTTGCACTCCAGTATGAACACTCATCCCCCAACCCGAGGATCACCACAACATAAACTAACAGACCTACACCTTAGTTCACAGGTTCAGTTTGTCTAAGGTTTATTTCTGGGATTTCGCACAACCCAGGATTCAGATTATGAATACTTGATGGGCTTGGATTTACAACATTATGAATGAAATATTGTGTGTGAGATTTTAAATTGTCAAACTGTAAATTTTAAATTGTTATTGATCCCTTTACCCTTGATCCTATTATCATTATTGATCCTAAAGTGTATATTTATTTCCTTACTCTTCTTATAGTTATTGTTTGTTTACTTGCACTGCTGTAACTGGAGCCTCGTCGTCTCGTGTCTCTATATACTGGACTGCAGGGGTTGGCAACCCTGTGCACGCGTGCCACCTGATGGTGCGACCATAGCTGGTCATCAGGCATACCGGGCATTTGCTCGGTGGGCCGATGGTGGGTTTTTTTTTTTTTTTGTTTTTTTTTTCTTCCTTGTAATGGCAGAAACAATCAAAGGTGGTGGATTGGCCAGATGCTGGCCGATGTGTAAAAACAACTGTTGTTTGGTGGTGGCTGTGGCGGAGCTTCCACAGAGGCCAGCAGGTGGATGAGGGGAAACGGGAGGCAGGAGGAGCAGAGCCCCGAGGCTGTGAACTGAACTCCAGGTAAGAAGTTATGACTTGCAGTCTATCTGGGTCAGATATAAACCACGTTTAGTTCATTTTCGTTGTGCTGACTTTTTACAGTCAGTTAACTTGTACTGCGTGCTAGCTAGCATGACGGAGTTTCTATACAGCTGTGGGTGCTATGATGTTACTGATAGTGAACTTTATTTTATTCATAAGATTCGTAGAGTTGTCAACGGCTCCTTAAAAAATGTAATCGTCCCATATTCAGAGAAAATATTATGCATTTCATTTGAGGAGAAAAGGAACAGTTTGTCCCGGACTTCAGCTGGAATGGAAAAAAGACACAAAGCTGGAGTTATTCTGTGTTTACGCTGCAGCTGCTTCTTCTTCTCTCATCCTCCCCCCTCCCTCTCTTGTTGCTACTTCAATCATGAAACTGATCAATGATCAGCTAATCAGCTTCTCTCTCTTGTTTGTTTATCGCCCACTTTGTGCCAGAAAGAGGAAACCAGCGATGTCGCGCTAAACAGCAGCACGTTTAAGCTTGATCAGCTGTTGTTAGGCAAGGCAAGTTTATTTGTATAGCACAATTCAACAACAAGGTGATTCAAAGTGCTTTACAGAGACATTAGAAACAAAAACAAGTAAAAAGCATGATTTAAATTGATTAAAACAATCAAACAAACCAACTAATTAACAAACAAACAAAACAGTATATAAAATCAGAAATAGATAAAATCAGTAGTTAAAATGTTAGTTTTGAAATTTAAGCTTAAAAGTGTGGATTTGGTGCTTTATTCAAATGCAGCTGAGAACAGGTGAGTCTTCAACCTGGATTTAAATAAACTGAGTGTTTCAGCTGATCTGAGGCTTTCTGGGAGTTTGTTCCAGATATAAGGAGCATAAAAGCTGAATGCAGCTTCTCCGTGTCTGGTTCTGACTCTGGGAACTGATAAAAGACCGGATCCAGACGACCTGAGGGATCTTGAAGGTTCATACTGGGTCAGGAGGTCACTGATGTATTTTGGTCCTTAACCATTCAGAGCTTTATAGACCAGCATCAGAACTTTAAAGTCTATCCTCTGACGGACAGGCAGCCAGTGTAAAGACCTCAGAGCTGGACTGATGTGGTCCACTTTTTTGGTCTTAGTGAGGACTCGAGCAGCAGAGTTCTGAATGAGCTGTAGTTGTCTGACTGATATATATATATATATATATATATATATATATATATATATATATATATATATATATATATATATATATAAAAAATTTATTTTTTTTTTTAGGTAGACCTGTAAAGATGCTGTTACAGTAGTCAAGCCTACTAAAGATGAATGCATGGACTAGTTTTTCCAGGTCCTGTTGAGACATCAGATCTTTTATCCTTGAAATATTCTTGAGGTGATAGTAAGCTGATTTTGTTATTGTCTTAATGTGTTTTTCTATTCAATTCAATTTTATTTAAATAGCACCAAATCACAACAAAAGTTGCCTCAAGGCCTCATAGATACAGAGAAAAACCCAACAATCATATGACCCCCTATGAGCAAGCACTTTGGCAACAGTGATCCATGAATTCACATGGTAGGATTTGTAAAGAATTTATTCGTAAATCAGGGTGGAAAATAAGTATTTGGTCACCTCAAACAAGGAAAATCTCTGGCTCTCACAGACCTGTAACGTCCTCTGTAAGAAGCTTTTCTGTCCCCCACTCGTTACCTGTATGAATGGCACCTGTTTGAACTCATCATCTGTATAAAAGACACCTGTCCACAGCCTCAAACAGTCAGACTCCAAACTCCGCCATGGCCAAGACCAAAGAGCTTTCGAAGGACACCAGGAAAAGTATTGTAGACCTGCACCAGACTGGGAAGAGTGAATCTACAATAGGCAAGCAGCTTGGTGTGAAAAAATCAACTGTGGGAGCAATCATCAGAAAATGGAAGACATACAAGACCATTGATAATCTCCCACGATCTGGGGCTCCACGCAAGATCTCATCCCGTGGGGTCAAAATGATCATGAGAACGGTGAGCAAAGATCCCAGAACCACACGGGGGGACCTGGTGAATGACCTGCAGAGAGCTGGGACCAAAGTAACAAAGGTCACCATCAGTAACACACTACAACGGCAGGGAATCAAATCCCGCAGTGCCAGACGTGTTCCGCTGCTGAAGCCAGTGCATGTCCAGGCCCGTCTGAAGTTTGCCAGAGAGCACATGGATGATACAGCAGAGGATTGGGAGAATGTCATGTGGTCAGATGAAACCAAAGTAGAACTTTCTGGTATAAACTCAACTCGTCGTGTTTGGAGGAAGAAGAATACTGAGTTGCATCCCAAGAACACCATACCTACTGTGAAGCATGGGGGTGGAAACATCATGCTATGAGGCTGTTTTTCTGCCAAGGGGACAGGATGACTGATCCGTGTTAAGGACAGAATGAATGGGGCCATGTATCGTGAGATTTTGAGCCAAAACCACCTTCCATCAGTGAGAACTTTGAAGATGAAACGAGGCTGGGTCTTCCAACATGACAATGATCCAAAACACACCGCCCGGGCAACAAAGGAGTGGCTCCGTAAGAAGCATTTGAAAGTCCTGGAGTGGCCTAGCCAGTCTCCAGACCTCAACCTCATAGAAAATCTGTGGCGGGAGTTGAAAGTCCGCGTTGCTCGGCGACAGCCCCAAAACATCACTGCTCTCGAGAAGATCTGCATGGAGGAATGGGCCAAAATACCAGCTACTGTGTGTGCAAACCTGGTAAAGACCTATAGTAAACGTTTGACCTCTGTTATTGCCAACAAAGGTTATGTTACAAAGTATTGAGTTGTATTTTTGTTATTGACCAAATACTTATTTTCCACCCTGATTTACGAATAAATTCTTTACAAATCCTACCATGTGAATTCATGGATTTTTTTTTTTTTTTTTTTTTTTTCACATTCTGTCTCTCACAGTTGAAGTGTACCTCTGGTGCAAATTACTGACCTCTGTCATCATTGTAGGTGGGGGAACTTGCACAATTGGTGGCTGACTAAATACTTTTTTGCCCCACTGTATTCTGGATCTGCTGTTGATGTACCAATTGCTTGTCTAATCTTTTGTATTTTTTCTGTGAAGAATTTGGCAAAGTCATTGCAGGCCATGGTCGACGTTCAGCTGCCACTGGCACAGGAGGGTTTGTTAGCCTGTCAACTGTAGAAAATAAGACCCGAGCATTATGGCTGTTTTTGGTGATGATGTCAGAGAAGTAGGACCTCCTTGCACTCCTCAGTTGTAAATTATAATTGTGAAGTTTCTCTTTATAATTGTCATAATGAACCTGGAGGTTTGTTTTTCTCCATCTGCGCTCAGCTTTCCTACACTCTTCATTTTTCACTAGTGTGGAGTTTCTCCATGGAGACTTTTTCCTTCCAGAGATAACCTTCACCTTAATGGGAGCAATAGTATCCATTATTTAACATTTTTGCATTGAAGCTATTGACGAGCTCATTGACTGACCCTCTGGACAGGTCAGGTGTTAATGGGAAGACCTGGTTAAAGATCTCACTACTGTCTTCAGTTATACACAGTTTTGTGATCACTGCTGTTGATATATTTGTGTGGGCTGAGATTTTACGGGGCGACTGTGGCGCAGGAGCTTGGGAAGCGCATCTGTAACCGGAAGGTCGCCGGTTCGATCCCTGGACTCTCTGTCCTGGTCGTTGTGTCCCTGGGCAAGACACTTTACCCTACCGCCTACTGGTGTTGGCCAGAGGGGCCGATGGCGCGATATGGCAGCCTCGCTTCTGTCAGTCTGCCCCAGGGCAGCTGTGGCTACAACTGTAGCTTGCCTCCATGAATGTGAGCGTGAATGAATAGTGGCATTGTAAAGCGCTTTGGGTGCCTTGAAAATCGCTATATAAATCCAATCCATTATTATTATTATTATTATTATTTTACTTTCAAAGAAAACACAGTAATGATCAGACAGGCCCACATCAGACACAGTAATGTTTGAAATGCTCAGGCTCTTGGAGATCAGTAGGTCAAGAGTGTGTCCTCTATTATGTGTGGCCTCTGTTACATGCTGAGTCAGCCCAAAGTTGCCCAGAGTGTTACTCAGGTCTTTAGTCCCTTTGTCCTGAGGGTTGTCCACATGGATGTTAAAATCCCCAACAATAATTACACAGTCGAAATCAACACAGATCACAGACAGCAGTTCACTGAGGTCATTAAAAAAGTCTGTGCAGTATTTGGGAGGCCTGTAAACATTAAGAAACACAACTTTGGATGGGGCCTTCAGCTGTAAAGCCACATATTCAAAAGACTGAAAACTTCCAGGAGATAGCTGCTTACATTGAAATGATTCATTAAATAAGACAGCAACCCCTCCTGCTCACCCTGGCCTCACTGATAAAACTGTAGTTAGGAGGGGTCGTCTCGATGAGAACAGCTCCACTGTTACTTTGGTCCAACCAAGTTTCAGTGAAAAACATAAAATCAAGGCTGTGCTCAGTGATTAAATCATTAATTAAAAGCGTCTGGACTTCTTTAAGTTACTTGAAGACGTTTCACCTCTCATCCGAGAAGCTTCTTCAGTTCTAAGGTCTGGGACTCTCCACCATTTGACCTTAGAACTGAAGAAGCTTCTCGGATGAGAGGTGAAACGTCTTCAAGTAACTTAAAGAAGTCCAGACGCTTTTCTTTGCAAGCTCCTTTGACTACGATGACCTGGATGACTGAGAAACTTCACAGATATTAATTAAAAATGTTTTCCCAGCTAAAGATCTAACATTTAATAAAGCCAACTTAAGTGTTTTAGAGGCATTACTTGTCCCCTCATGTTTGGGAGCAGTCTGTGGCACACAAGGTATGTTTACTATATTTAAAGATCTTTTAGAGTGCAGCTCTCTGTGTTTTGACCAGGCCACACGTCTCCTTCTGTCACCTAAAAGTACAGAGATTTTAAAACCTTCTAGTAAACAGGGTCCCAGCTTCTCCTGGGAAAAGTCACCACTGCCATAATCCTCGCAGCCCGGACCCTCCACACATCAGACTGCGGAGACAGAGCATGAAGGTGGTAAGGAGGAACTAAGGGGGGCGAGGCTGAGCAATGTGACTTCTATTGCTCTGTTGAGGGTGGGGCTCGATGGCGAACCTTTGACTGCTTTGGTGGGGGGTTTATGGGGGACAAAAAGGGATTGGGCCGGGGGGTAGATCTGAGCCCAGCATTGACCCGCTCCATCATCTCTTCAGTGAATTTCAGGTGTGGGGAGGAGGGAGAAAGGGAGGGGGAGGAGGGTGATGGCCTGTCAGGGGTTTGGGGGACTGGGGAAGATCGTGGTCCCTGGTCCTGGTCGTTGGTGTTGTTGAGAGAGTTGGAGGCAAATAGGGACCCCTCTTCTTGCCTCAGATGTCTCTCCTTTCTGAGGCTCTTCCCGGGTGGGGGCAGATGGAGCTCCTCCTCAAGGTTTCTGCTGGGCTTTGTCTGTTCTTGGAGTACTGTTTGTTCCTCTTTATGAGATAACTCCTCGTTTATCTCAGCCTTGGCACCATGCACAGATGGATGACGTATGGAATAAAACAAGTTGGAGGTGAACAGTTTCACCCCTGACTTGTTAAAATTAAATCCCTTTGCTTTAAACTGATGCCTGCGTTCCCAAAAAATATTAAAGTTGTTGATAAAATGCACTGAGTGGTCAGCACATGCTGATATAAGCCATTTATTCAGTGTAAACAACCTGCTGAATCTCTCGTCTCCTCCTCTGACGGGCGGTACAGGTCCACTGATGAATACAGCTGCATTCAGAGAGTTTACAGTATTTAATAATCCAGTAAAGTCCCGTTTCAGAACCTCCGACTGTCGTTTGGACACATCATTTGACCCTGTATGCAGAACAATGTTTGTCACAGTTGGATATTCATCTGCAATTTGAAGAATTCTCTCCTTCAGGTTGTTGACCATATCCTTAGGAAAGCAGAGGACTTTAGTGTTCTTACCGCACATCCTTTGTACATCCTTTACGGCAGAGTCACCCACAATCAGAGTTTCAGGCCTAGCCTTTAGCTTTCCCTGTGGCCTTTCACTTTTCAACAGATTTTCAGACCTTACTTCGCTACTTTTAGATGGATGGTTGCCCGATATAGATCCAGGGTCCTTTGATAGTGGAGCAAATCTGTTCTGCAGTTTCACATTCAGTTGTTTTGAAGGTTTGTTGTTAACCTTCCTATTCACGGTTGTCCAATCCTGTTTCCACTTGTATACAGGGGTAGAAGAGCTTCTCTGTCTCGTAGGAAGTGAAGGCCAGTCGGTTTCAGAGATTTCAGCTCGCTGTGCTCTGCCCGTGATACGTCCTCCCCCTTCCAGGAGACAGGATTTATGTCTTGGTTTTGCAACAAGACAGTCCAAGGGGGGATTATCGCTTGAGGATTTATAATAGTGCACAAAGTCTACGTTCTTGGTCATGTTATCCGTGCTCCTTAGCTGTGCACTAGCTTGCTCATCGCCATTGTTTTGAATCAAAGGCAAGGTTGTTTCATTTCCACACAGTCAATTTACCTCCACGTTTACTTCTAAGCAATGAATTTTTGTCTCCAGTACTGCAATCTTCTGCAGGAGGCTGTGGTAGTCATCTGTGGAGAGGGAAGGCATCTTGTTGCTAGTTAGCCTAGCGGTTAGCACCTTTCCAGGCTATTGAGGCTGCTCGGTGCCCAGACGCTGTAATCAGGCTTCAGCTGTGTCTAGGCCACAGACACATGGAGCGCTGAGGATAAGGTAACTATAAAAATGTTGCTGTTTCTGTTAAGAACACTTTAGTCCTAATGATCTATAAGTGTCCAGAAGCTATCGCAGGTAAGCTCATATAGAAAAAAGGGAAAAAATCAGCATAAAAATCAATAAAAGAAGCAAAGCATTTAAAGAGCAAAAAGATGAAGCGAGAGCAAAGATTTCATAATATATTTAATATTAATTTCTACTATCAGCTGATGTTTGCTGGAGCCACAGCTGTAAAGCTGCTGGTCATGATGTCGGTTTGGTTATCTGGTGAGAGGGAAACATGAAGGTGATACAAATCATACATATATACCAGGGTTCAGCAACCTTTCACACCAAAAGAGCCATTTGGACCCAGTTTCCACGAAAACACTGGGAGCCGCAAATACTTTTTAACATCTAAAATGAAGATAAAAAACAATATATACAGTGTTATCTTTATGCTTTGTGTGAACAACTAAGGTGTTTGCTTATGAAATCCATGAAGTGCTACAGAGAAAATTACAATTTATGTGATTAACACATCCATCCATCCATTCGCTTCCGCTTATCCTTTTCAGGGTCGCGGGGGGCGCTGGAGCCTATCCCAGCTGTCATAGGGCGAAAGGCGGGGTACACCCTGGACAGGTCGCCAGTCTGTCGCAGGGCTAACACATAGGGACACACAACCATTCACACTCACATTCATACCTAGTGGCAATTTGAATTATCCAATTAACCTATCCCCACAAGCTGCATGTCTTTGGACGGTGGGAGGAAGCCGGAGGACCCGGAGAGAACCCACGCAAACACGGGGAGAACATGCAAACTCCACACAGAAAGACCCTGGTCTGATGGTGGAATTGAACTCAGGACCTTCTTGCTGTGCGGCAACAGTGCTAACCACCGTGCCACCGTGCTGCCTGTGGGTGGTGGTGCATGGCCGTTCTTAGTTGGTGGAGCGATTTGTCTGGTTAATTCCAATAACGAACGAGACTCCGACATGCTAACTAGTTACTCGACCCCGTGCGGTCCGAGTCCAACTTCTTAGAGGGACAAGTGGCGTTCAGCCACACGAGATTGAGACGAGATTGATTAACACATTTTGAACTTTTTTTTTTTTTTTTTGCTTGCCTGTCCCGTTTGGCTCTTTTGCCATCAGAATTATTGTCTAAAGGCAAAGAAAGATGCCCAATGGATTTACTTTACCAAATTGACCATCCCAGCCTTGCTGTAATGGTCCATTTGATTCACCTTTTATTGTTTATTTTATTTTCACTTGCTGAATACGGGACAGACTTGACTGTGGGAAAGAAAGAGAAACAGCTGAGAAGAGGGACAGGGGAGAAGGGCAAAAAAACAAAAACCAACAGAATGGGCAGAAAAAGAAGAAAAAAATGCATATATCAATCACCTGGATCACCTGTTGAGAAAGGAAAAAAGAAAACAAGCAGAAGAGAACAAGAGTAATAGAATAAACAACATCACAATGATATATGGGAATATGACAGTAAATACTAAATATTAAACATTATTGTGCAGCACATAAGATCAACAGGACACAGTGTGCTTTGAGGTAGGAGCCAAAAAGGGTGTAGTTTGTGGGTGTGATCACCCGTGTGTACACCTGTGAGCATGGACGCGCTTGTTTTTGTTTTTTTAAAAGGTTCCTTCATGTAATGATCTGCTAGAGGGTGTGGGGGGGGCACAGCCCCGTCCTCCAGGGCTTGAAGCAGGTGTGGAGGAGATCAAAACTCCAGACATCCAGAGGCCCCCAGAACACAAGAGACCAAGGAAGACCAACAGAGGGGCAGCTGCGCCACTGTCCCAGTAAGAGCTGAGGAGAGTCCCAGATGAGGGCTCACTCAGCAGCCGCGGAGCAGAAGCCAGGGGGAGTTGCAGTGACGCGCCCGTGAGCTCCGCCGGCAGCCAGCTGTGCCTGAGTGACCAAGCCCCAGGCCGAGAGGCCGGGGGCACCCCACCTCCGAAGTGGCCCGAGCGAGCCCCAGGATCCAGGCCCCGATACGCGGCCGCCAAGGAGTGAGCCGGTGTGTACCTGGACGCCCATCCCCAGACACAAAGAACCACCAACGCACCGATGCCTGAGGGAGTCCGCCATTGGCAGGGGAAGTGGTGGTGGGGGGAGATAGGTCTCCATACCTTGGACGGCCTGAGATGTCCCCAGAGAGGTGGCGTCTGATACCCAACCTGACATATAGACACAGACATACAGGCACACACAGACACAAACATCTATTCCCACCCTCATGCTCTCATGTGCACTTACTCCACACTCAACCAACGTGGAGACAGACATAAAGAGACGCTGTACACACAATCACACTCCCCAAGCGTACTCTACGAACCGGGTCTAGGTACCCTTGCCCCTGGAGGGGGGAACTGCACCCAGACCCAGGTGGTGTTACCCTTTTCCCTGCGGTGGGGAGAGGCAGACCGCCCCGACTCCGCAGCAGCAGGGAGGCCCCACACTCCAGACCGCAGTCGGACGGCCAACTCCTCCTTCTAGCCCCCCCGCTCCAGCAGGCCGCAGAGAATGGGGGTGAGAAAAGACTCCAAACCTCCCTCCACCCGCTCATTGTAGTGTTGATGCATGTGTGTTCTAAGGTGCATTTAAAACCCAGGAGGGCATGGAGCTACCTGCCAGAGAGCAGCAGGTAAGCGCATAGTCCCTCCTGCTAGCCTTCAATGTCTACGTGTATTTAAAATTGAGAGGTGGGCAACGACGCCAGGGGTGAGGTGTACACCTTGATGGTAATTTGGATTCCGTGTATCGTGCCCACTCCCAAGATCCTATATGTATGTGTAATGAGAGTGTGAATAATGTGAATGTCTAAGTTGTGAGATAAAATTGAGGCAGAGGCAGCCAGAAGGGGACAGAGGGGGGGTAGCCTCCTCTGCACCCTGGTGACATACCCCTACTCCAAGGCCCTGCATGTGTGGGTGGTTGTGGTGCAGCGGGAAGAGGGAGGCAGCTGGAGATGGGGAGGGAAGGAAGGGAGGGGCAAGTGACCCCTCCCTGGGGCCAGCTCCCCCGCTGACCCCAGTAGGCACCCCCATACTCCGCGACCCACCAGGGAAAGGGGGCCCAGGCCCATCCAGACCGGGGCCCAGTGCAGCAGCGCCTCCCGGCCCCACAGAGCCCGGGACAGTCCACCCAACCCCACCACAGAGAAAACTGCACCCACCCCACCATCCACTCATCTTCCAGACTACATAAGACAATAGACGCCCAGGCTGAGATCTTCCTCCACCTCTCCTGTATCTCCCCCTCCTGCAGAGAGAGTTCCTGAAGAGCGGAAAGCTCCTGCAAGATGTGTCAATCTCCCCCACCAGTTGAAGAGCCCCCCCAGGTGGCTCGACACACCGGCGGCACCCTGCACCAGGGCTGGGCCCCCATGCACCACCTCGCCCACAACCCCGGCAACACACCTACGAGGACCCAAGCCCCCGAGGCCCGGCAAGGGCCCCAGCCCAGAGACGGAGCGCCCCCAGAACCTCACGCCCATCCCGGACCCACCCAGGGGCAGCCAGGCTACCAGGTCAGTAACCCACGACCGTCAGCACAGACTCTCCCCTAGCCCCGCTGCACGCAACCACAAGGAAACAGTCACCTGAGAGCCAACAGAGCCCCTAACCGGACATGACCGCTACCCCGGATTGAGCCCCCCAAGGAAGATGCCTCCGGGGAACCCCCCGACGCCCTAAGCCTGTCCCTACCCCCACACCAATCACAACAGTGAAGGCGGGACCAAACTATGACCCCCCCCCCCCCCCCCCCCCACACCCCCACTAGGTGATGGAGCTGATCAAAGGAGCCCAGAGCAATTGATCTGATGTGGTGGCAGAGGCTGTATCAAGACTAATGTAATCTAATAAATAATTTCTATATTGGTTAGAATTAAGATTATTTTTATTTTTCCAGTTCATGAGGACTGTTTTCTTGGCTATGCATAGGGCAGTGAAAACCATATGGGCTATATTCTTTTCTGAAGTGACATTATCTAATCTGCCCAACAAACACACTAAGGGGGAAGTTGGAATGTCACATTTCAGACACTTTGATAAGTCTTCACATATCTCGCGCCAAAACTTCTGAACTGGTGGACAGAACCAAAGAGCGTGGATATAATTGTCCGGTGAATTGGTTTGGCAGTGTGAGCAGTTGTTGGTAGACGTGAAGCCCATCTTGAACATCCGATGACCTGTATAGTGCACTCTATGTAATATTTTGTATTGAATTAACTGAAGACTGGGATTTCTAATTAGATGAAAGGTTTTTAAGCAAATCTGAGACCAGAAGTTTAGGTCTAAGTTAACTGATAAATCTGCTTCCCATTTTGCAATAGGAAGTGATATTGATTCATCTGTTTTAGAAAGCATTCTGTATATTTTGGATAGTAATTTGGGGGTTTTAAGAGTAAGAAATTGAACCACACTTGGTTGTGTTTGTAGTTCAACTTGACCCGGTTTGAATTTCTTTTTTACTATGGATTTAATTTGTTGATATTCTAAAAATCTTTTCCTGTTGATCCCATATTGTGTAACTAGTCTGTCAAATGAAATAAATTCTGTTCCTTCTAGTATATGTTCTAAGTATTTGATTCCTTTACCACTCCAATCTGAAAAGTTTATCATATTATTGTTTTGTAATATGTCAGGGTTGTTCCAGATAGGTGTACGTTTGCATGGGATTAATGAAGACGCTGTCAATTTTAGAAACTCCCACCATCCTGTCAGAGAAGAGCTGATGTTGATGCTTTTAAAGCATTCATGTCGTTGGATGTTTGAGCTGATAAATGGTAGGTCTGAGATCTCTAGATTATTGCAAAGTGCTTGTTCTACATCTATCCAAGGTTCATCTAAGAGGGTATGTTTTAGCCACCCTTTAGCCACACATTTTGAACTCTTAAAGAAATATAACAAAAGGAAAGCTGAACTAAAACGATCCATGTAGCAAACAAAAACTGTTGTGAGCCGAGCCTTGACCTGACTGGTCAATAAAGAGATGCTGAAAAGCCTGTTGATGGAATCACTTCTCAGTGAATTGAGTCAGCATTTCGATTTGTGCGTGCGTGCGTGCGTGCGTGTGTGTGTGTGTGTGTGTGTGTTCATCACTTTCCTGTTCTGGTGTTCTGGGTAAACCACGGCCTGAAGCGTGCCCTGGGGTCCTGCCCTCCTCCATTTCAGTCCGTTTGCATCAATCGGTGCTGCTGCTCAAAGTTCTGTCCATACTGGTTCTGGCCCCAATTGAGGCAGTCCTTTTCTCCAGTGTCCTGCATCTTCTCCTTGTCCAGCTCCTCCTTAACTTGACCCTTTTGCTTCTGTAGCTCCTTCAGGGCTTGCTCCTGCTGTTGGAGCTTCTCGTCCGTGCTCCAGCAAGCTCCGGCCTGATTTCAAGTCCTGTATCTGGGACTCCAAGCCTGACTGATGGGTTCGATTAGCAGCCAGCTCCTCCTGAGCCATGCTCAGTTTCTGCTCTGATGCCTTGAGCTCTTACTGAGGGCAGAAACCTCAGAGTCTTTTCCGTACACGTCAGATTGAAGTTTATTGATGTTTTCCTTGCTTTGCTCCACGGCCTTCTGCAGCTCTGCTGTCCAGCTCTTCTCAGAGGTCAGCTCCTGGCCGAGCCCCGACACCTGTGCCTTCAGCGTATTTTCTTCCGGTGCTTTTGTCCATTCTGAGGTGTCTCCTGACCTAAGTTACTCCTCCTGTCTCTGGCACACCCTTTTTGCTGCTCAATCATCTGTGTTGGTCACTGTCCTGCACAGTTTTAATGCAGAGTTGTTAAAGTCAGCATTCTTTTGCTTGGCTTAATGGGCGTCTCGTCACAGCTCTGTCAGCTGAAGCTGTCTGGAAATCTCCCCCGTGTAGTGAAACGGGCCTTGGATTTAACGCTCTCCGTCTCTGCTGCATGAGATCATTTTCCTGCAGCACTGTTGACATTTTCAATGCTGTAGCATTTGGTCAGGGTCACATCAAAGGTGGTAGAGGGGAGAGCCAAGATGGTAGAGGGGAGAGAAGGAGTCAAGGTCAGCCTCGGCTTTCAGGGCCGACAAAGCAGCCTGTAATTGAGCATAAAGAGAAAAAACAAAACAAAAACAGACGAACAGGAAAATGATGTTGTATTGGCTGTGTTATTCAGAGAGGGGATAAACACCGGGGCCAGGCCCTGTGTCAGCCTTCTCTCCCCCTTTTTTGTTTTTTCTCACCATATAATCAACTCATAACCCACCAAGTTGACAGGACAACACATGTACCTGTTAAAATTCTTAAGATCATGTTTAAAAGCCCAAAAAAGGAATTTTCTTTCATTCAGTAATCACTTGTACTAATCAATCAGCAGAAAACATGTCACAATTTGAATCTTTTAACCACTAAATTTGTCGTGTCTTCACTGGTTGGTCAGACCAGTGTCCTTTTTTTGAAGTTAAGTTGTTGTTGTTGTGATATTTTGATACCACGGTTAGCATTTACAGGATATTGTTTTATACAGGAAAACTGTTACTCAATAAGGCCCATCTACTAGTTGTTTTTCTCTTTCTCTGTGACCCAAGAATTAATGTGTAAGACTCACAAGCTGGTACCCCAAGGTCGAAAACACCACAGAGACGAGACCACTTCCTTACTCCCATCCTCCCTTCTTTATCTCTTAGAAAAAGGCTCGTTAAAGGCCAGGTGGTTTGTTTCAGAATTCACTAATGAAAGAACTCTGTATTTTATGTCTAGGAGTGTATTTTGCTGGGATGATCATAAATTGTAGCTGAACTGATAAACTACACAAGGGATACTTTGCTCAGAAGGCAGGAAGACGTTTCCTTATTTAGTCTGTACCGGTTTGAACTGGGAAAGCTGACACACGAACCTTTTTTTCTCTATATAAACTGCTGTGTACCAAATAAACCTTTGAGTTGATTCTGGGAAAGCAATCTGAACAGTTTCTGTATCACTTTGTTCTCCTAACTGCTCCCGATATCGTAACTAACCCAGCTGAACGGCATACCTGAGTGTTACTTTGAATAATTAGGAGTCTTATAAGGAAAGGACAAAACTCTGCTTATCGCTCACGCCACGGAGGAAACCCGGGACGGCAATTTCCTTCAATTTTGGTGTCAGAAGTGGGATCCGCTGACAGAAGGTAAATACACGTCTTTAATATTTATATGAGACCGTATTATGCCTCTCTCAGTGATCGATCCATAAAGAAACGGGATATGCTGACGAAGTTTCACTTAGTGATCCAGAGAGATACACTGACGACTTCCTCAGTCCCCGAATAAAGTAAATTAACCCTTGTGTGGTGTTGGTGGACACAGGAAGTTGCCTGTTGTCTTGAAACGTACGTTAAAAAGTGAGAAGTTGCTCACTCAGAAAAAGTGACACAGGAAGTTGCCTGTTGTCTTGAATATTTCTCGTTAAGTGAGAAGTTGCTCACCAATAAGTGACACAGGAAGTTGCCTGTTGTCTTGAAACGTACGTTAAAAAGTGAGAAGTTGCTTACTCAGAGAAAGCTAGTAAATAATTAAATTTAATTTTGTTTAAAAAAAAAAAAAAAAAAAACGAAAGAAAAGAAAACTGAAAACGGGTCTCACAGACCCGATTACCATACAAGGGTTAGAAGCAGTAAATTAAAAGCAGAAAGACACAGGAAGTTGCCTGTTGTTTTACGAGAAGTTGCTCGTTAAGCGAGAAGTTGCTCGCTATGTGAGAGTTGCTCACCCAAACAAAAAATTGCTAGCAATAAATTTAAAGTAACCTCAGCTGTGCCGCAGCGAAATACTAACATAAATCCTTCAAGCGTGTAAACCCCTCTGGAAATCACTGAACATGGGTCAGAATAATTCAAAGACCACAGACAAGTCCGATAAAAAATCAAAATTACCTGTAAAACCAAAAAAAATTAAATTTAAAGTCTCAAACAACAGCTCAGTACGACTCCCATTTCCGGTTACGTATAACCCACGTCCACGAATCGGCGAAGACTTCCATGATTACGTATCCAGAACATGCGGGAGTGCTTATGTGACTGACTTTGTTTACAACTTACGGACTGTAAGTTCAATGCATTCTAATTTATTTCCGGAGCCTTATCCCGAACGATTATCGCCAGAAAACAGGTCCGTAGAAATGTTGAATATCATTTGTGATAAGAAAAGTAGTCTGCTTAAAAAGTCCTGTAGAAAATATATGATAGAATGCCGCGACGTGATGCATCAAATGTTACCGCTATGGAAAAAGGGACCGGAACCAGGTGTAGATACTTTTACATCAAATAAAACTAGTGCAGGCTCCAGCATAGAAAATAAATCTACCGCGGGAAAAGCTAGTCTTGCATGCTCAGCCATTCAGCCCACAGCCCCGCCGCCTTACGAAGATGAGACCGAATTAATAGTTGCTGCCGCAGCCGCATGCAAACATCGTCAGCGCTTTGATCCAACCAGCTTAAAAGACAGTGACAAAAAACCTGAATCACATGCAACGGGTCTCAGCCACCTAATTGAACAAGATCAGGAAAAACAATATATACGCCGCGAGGAAGAATTAGCAGAACATAGAAAGAGAGAAAAACTTTTGAAAGAAGAATGTGAGGAACTTATGAAAAACAATTTAGACGTCTATGAAGAAAAACTTTTGCATCAGGCAGTGTCCACAATAGACACCCACATGAAACGCCACGATATCGTAGCTAGAGGTTTAGAGGTAGCTAAAGAAATACCTGTTACCCGAACTTTAATAAAGACTTATCTAAAAGGAAAAAAGGAAAAACAAAGCCGGAATGACAAAGGTCCTCACGCCAACACTCGCGGTAGTAAACAAACAGACCCAAAATCTAGTGACGTCAATGACGCTTACCCCTTTATGATAATAGGAGATCAGTGTTGTATTCAGCCCCCTAAAATCTCAGAATTAGTGACAACTATTAAAGAGCTTCCCGATCCTCTTAAAAATCCTACAGCCTTTGTCTCTGCACTACAGAGAAGTACCAGATATCACCATTTGGGTGGTCCGGATTACAGGTACATATTGTGTCAATGCATTCCTGGAGTAACCGAGTCACAACTCATAAGAGAGATAGGTGAATTAGACCCAAAGCATGATAAAGCATCCACAACTGTAGAGTTTTTGTGGGTAAATAATGACAAAGTCGCCGATTTCTTTAAGAATCTAAAGAAATTCCTGCTCACAATGTCCAGAGACAAAATTGACTTAAATGCAGTAACTATGTGTAAACAGAAGCCTGATGAATCTATCCTAGTATTCATAAAACGCTTTATGCACTGTTGGACTAATGAGGCATGCATGCCAGAGGATGGTAATGATCAGATTTTCATCACCACCTTTTTGAACAATATCCACCCTGAGTGCTCTCAGTTGCTAAAAGTGACAGCTACTGATAATCTCTACGAATTGAGTAAAGATGCTTTCTTAAAGCTTGTACAACTGAAGGCCAGTGCAGACCTTTTTCCTACTATCACAAAAGCTAACAGTGTTAAGATGATGTTGAATTTTGATGTTCAAGGCTCAGAGGAAAGTGAGAAATTAATGTATGCAGGATTACCCGCTCCAGCACAGCAAGGAAGTTTCAGAGGACGGAATGGTAAGAATAGAGATGTTTGTTTTTGCTGTGGAAGGGTAGGACACTGGTCCAGAGAATGTCGCTTTGCAGCCACCAACAGGGCACACACGCCTTGACCACAGAACGCAGTACAAGTTCCCGCCACTAGGCGTCAGCAGAGCTCTTCCAGTCAAGGTAACTGGCAACCACAAGAAACATGCAATAATGGCCCCACATCTAGGCTGCAGCCTTACAACCCACATTATAACCCACAAGGCAGACAAGCTAGAGGTGCAAATTTAGCTCAGTTTTCCAGTAACCGCAGACACCCAGAGCATGAATCAGAAAGGGAAAGGGTGCGTTACAATTCTCACCATGATCTTTTCCCATCACCTGATAATCCCCGGCTGGGTCGCTACTAGGGAGGCCCAGGTGAGGATGAGGGACAGCAGTGTGAAGCACTACACACGATGCTGCATCTGCAGCTGTCCCCTAACACAGAACATTTGCCCATGCTACAAGTAGAAATAGATGGTAAGAAATACCCATTTTTAGTGGATAGTGGAGCCACTAAAAGTTCACTGTCTGGGAAATTCTATAATGGGCCTGTGTCCTCTGTGTGCATCAACACTATGGGAATTAATGGAACTGTAGTGCAATGCCCTAAAACTCATTCTCTAAAGACACGTTGGGGCTCTAAACCAGATGAAATCACATATCATCCATTTGTAATTATTCCAAACTCGCCTGTGAATTTATTAGGCAGAGATTTAATGGCAAAAAGGAATTTGTGTATTTCATTTAACACAAAAGGTGAAATGTTTGCTGATACTGATAACAGCTATGTTTTCTCTGCCTTATGTACCATGGAGAAGGAACAGCCTCTGTGTCAGCTGGACGGCTCAGCAGAGAATGAACTCAACACCTTTTTGTCTGGTATTCCACGACACACACTGTGCCAAAGACGTGTTCAAAAACCACTGCCAGGTAATCCCATATCTGGGAGCCACACTTGTCTCTCTCACACTGTTCAACAACATGATAACTGCTCACACAAGTGAAGGTCAAACAGTGATTTTGTCACATAACTCAGACATAGGTTATGACATAACTACACCATATCGTCACATAGATCTAACCTACCCTATCCACTGTACTATTTCTGCACTTACGTTGCCAGCTGAATACCAGAATATGACATTGTGGTCTAAAGGTGAGAATGATGTAGGATTTATTGACTGCATACCTTATCACGCACAGCTAAAAAACAACAAGCCGGTATATGTCAAGCAATATCCCATTTCTGTCGAAAAAGCCTCAGCCCTAGATGTCATCATAGGAGATTTATTGACTACAGGAGTGATAAAGCCTACAGTATCTCCATATAATACTCCTGTCAATCCTGTGCCAAAGCCTAACAAACCTGGCGTATGGCGTTTTACACAAGACTTAAGACAAATTAATGCAGTCATTATCCCTTTGCCACCTCTGGTCCCAGATGTCCCCAGCATATTGACATGTATTCCATCCACAGCCACACATTTTACCGTGGTGGATTTATGCTCTGCCTTTTTCTCAGTGCCTGTGCATGAAGACACACAGCCGTTATTTGCATTCACACATAGAAATAAGCAGTACACTTGGACTCGTCTGCCTCAAGGCATGATAGACAGCCCTGCTGCTTTCTCAATGGTGATCCGTGCTACCCTGGACAGCTTTACTCCTCCTGAGGGCTGTACTCTGATCCAGTATGTGGACGATCTCCTCCTCTGTGCTCCGAGTGAAGAATTGTGTCAAACTGCTACACACATGCTTCTCCAGCACCTCCAAAAGACTGGCCACAAAGCATCTGCAAAGAAAATGCAGTACTGTCAGACTTCTGTTCAATATTTGGGATTCACACTGTCTCACGGAAAACGTTCCATGACTGCAGACAGGGTCAAAGCTGTGACCTCCGTCCCTCGGCCTACTACACAGAAGGAAATGCTGTCCTTCTTAGGCATGGTGAACTATTGCAGACAGTGGATACCAGACTGTTCTTTTCATGACCACATTCTGCGTGAATGCTGCAAAAAAGACAAGCTTCCTCGAATACTGTGGTCAACAGAAATGACTGCCTCTTTCAATGCATTGAAGGGAGCGCTGACCTCCGCCCCTTGTTTGGGTCTGCCTGACTACCACTTACCTTTCCATCTGTACGTTACAGAGAACGGCACGACCTGCACAGGTGTACTGGCCCAAGAGCATGGCAGTGGCTACCGTCCAGTAGCCTTCTATTCAAAGGTATTGCCAGCAGTAGTTCAGGGGATGCCGGCCTGCCTGAGAGCAGTAGCGGCTTGCTCTATCATGATAAGGGACTGCGAGAAGCTTACACTCTCACATGACACTATTCTACACACCAATCACCAGGTCACGACCATTCTAGCAAACATAACTACACAACACATGACCGCACAACGTCGCTCAGGTTATGAAGCTACACTGACCTCCACAGCAAACCTCACCATAAAAGCGAGCAGCACACCCAATTCGCCAGCACATTTATTGATCCATATGCTGTGTTCTTCTGACCGACAGGATGGCTCAGACAGGCTTGATGTTCATGACTGCATGACACGTATACAGGAATCCACAGCACCACGTCCAGATTTAGAACAAACACCTATCCCAGACTCAGCCACGGTTTATGTGGACGGGTCCTGTTCAAGGCCGAATGACAACTCATTTCTTTGTGGCTATTCAGTGGTGACATTGCCTGACATCATACTAGAGGCTCACTCATTACCATTTCACTCAGCACAAAAAGCAGAGCTCATGGCTTTAATACGCGCCTGTGAGCTCCATGTGGATAAGCGTGTGACAATTTACACAGACAGCCGCTATGCATTTGGCGTCGTACATGACTTTGGCACATTGTGGAGACAAAGAGGATTTAGATCTGCTGATGGAAAACCGATTGCTAATTCTGATCTTGTGCAGAGACTTTTGCAGGCTATACAGCTGCCATCGGCCGTTGCAGTTGTAAAAACGAAAGGACACAGTACAGCTGACACAGATGAAGCAACAGGTAATGCTCTAGCAGACGTGACAGCCAAAGCTGCAGCTGCATCACAGCTCCCACCTCCACAGGAAGTATTATCTGTGCCCCTACAGCTGCCACTTGTTACACTCCCAGACTATTTGGAAACAAATGTTGATTTAAAATTCATACAAGAGCAAGCATCTGCATGTGATTACACCTATTGGGAGAATAATGACTGTACCTTAGATGACAGAGATGGCCTATATAAAAACCTTGAGGGTTTGATTGCCCTCCCATCTTCCCTGCTGCCAGTCCTTGTCCGACATTTTCACGGTGTGAGTCATGTCGGACAAAGAGGGGTAATAGGGGCAATAAAATCAAGATTTGTAATTGAGAAAACATTGCATGCAGTAAAAAGCATATTAGCAACCTGTCTAACATGTGCACGAACTAATGTAGGAAAACCAAAAGCGAAACATCAGCATTTACCACAACCAGATTTTCCATTTCATACATTACAAATTGATTTCACACACATGCCAGCACAAGGAAGCATCAAGTACTTACTGGTAATAGTGGATCAATTTAGTAAATGGGTAGAAGCTTATCCAACCTCAAAAGAAACTGCACAAGTAGTCTGTCAAAAGTTGTGCAATGAAATAATACCCAGATTTGGAATACCTCACCAAATTAACAGTGATAGAGGACCTTCATTTACATCAGAAGTAATTCAAAAGTGTACTAAAACTCTAGGAATAGACTGGAAATATCATGTGCCATACCATCCTCAGAGTTCAGGAGTTGTAGAAAGAATGAATAGGACCATAAAAAATCGCCTGACTAAAGCAATGATAGAAACAGGAATGACCTGGATCAAACTACTTCCTCAAATCCTCTGTGAGATTAGAATGACTCCATCCGCAGCAACCAAATTATCTCCATTTGAAATAATCATGGGAAGACCATTTCCAACACCATGGTCAGCTTCCAGAGGGGCACCGCTATTGGAAGGGGACATAGACACTGCATTGTCCGACTATGTCCACAATCTGGTAGAAACACTGAATAATAACTATCAGAAAGTTTGTCTCTCCCAGCCTCTCCCCTCCACAGATCCAACCCACAAGTGGAGACCAGGGGATGCGGTGTTAGTGAAGTCACTAAAACCAAGGACACTCGGGGAGGCCGCGTTTTCCAGCCCCCAGACTGTACTGGCAGTGACGAGAACCAGCATCCTTACGGACGGACAACCTCAGTGGATTCATGCCAGCAGGGTTAAGACCAGCCCAATCGGACCATCTCAGGCGTCAGATCAAGCAGACGACATCTCCGGCGGGCCAACGCCCGGAACCAGAGCAAATAAACACACACGGGTAGATGACATCTCAGGCGAGCCAGCGCCCGGATCCAGTGTACATACACACACGCAATCACTGATTAACACACAACGTCTGAAAGAGCCGCAGCAAGGTACTCGAACATCCAGCAGGAATAGAAAGCCAAAAGTACCACATGATGTCTAACCTGATAAAGCTAGACTCACTCCATCCTGATAATGGAGAAAATGAAATGCCCATTGTCATCATACGGCGCTTACTGAATGTCTCTCGAACCTGGGACCAGGCCAGAAGACGACTGAAGAACTGTTTTTCTTATATATTTAGGTTATTTATCATACCTATCGCATTAACCTTAGGATTTTTCTTTGCTATTTTGTATTGTAAACTGCAACCATGTTCACATTTCTGCAGGTCATATTTTGCTGACGATACCTCATGCTCTATTTTGCGAGACACCTACTTAATGCACTCTTCACGTTCCCTAAAATCAGTAAATGACAACATAGACGCCACTAATAAACCATTTTATGCGCCCTCTAGAGTAGGAGTCAACTCCTGGTATGAAAATGCTAGAACAGCTGCTCGTGATTTAGGAAACAGCAATTGTTATGTCTGTTCAAAGGGTAATCCAGAACAGGTTATAGTAGGATACCCAATCTCAGGTTTTCCCCTGACAAGGATGCTATTCAAAAATGATGAAAAGGGGCCCTTAACAGTAACCCTGATTGAAGCGGTGCGAGTAGAACTAAGTCCTTTAGATTGTCTACTCATATACACAGGACAAGTCTCTAGTAAGGATGTTAGCATGATTAACGACTCTACCCACCCCTGTAACCCAATGAATCGCCCCGAAGACCGCACTGAACCTCTTTCGCCCCCAAAACAGGTGCGCCATCACCCAAATATCTTGATGACATGCATACACCGACCAAAACTTGAAAACATAAATTATGACGCGCAAAACTATACATTTTTTTCTGACTCTCCAGGAGCACGCTGTAACGAAACATGGCTAGCAGCGAGTGTTGACAGGACACAACATAGACATATGTTTTCTTATATATATGCATATATAAGTACGCATTCAGATAACTCCACAATCCTGCATTCGCCCAACACACTAAACGACTCGTACTGGGGAGGCATATTAAAAGGCTATACAGCTTCGCGCCTGACCAGACCAATCCCACATGCTTATTGGATGTGCAATAATACCCTTAGAGTGGCTTTACCTGTTAATTGGACCGGTACCTGCGGTCTAGTAACTTTAGCTCAAGAACTACTAATACAACAAACCTCAGATCTGCCTGTATCCAGCAGACGTACAAAACGCTCCACTTACTCACATAACGTTTACATAGATGCTATAGGGGTTCCACGCGGGATACCAAGGGAATTAAAGGCACAAGGGGAAATATCCGCAGGGTTTGCCTCACTAATACCGCATATACAGGTAAACAAAAATGTAGCCTGGATCAATTATGTTTATTACAATCAGCAAAGACTTACTAATTTGACCAATACGGCCCTTAAGGCCCTAGGAGAACAGCTGTCTGCTACCTCTTTAATGACCATGCAAAATAGGATGGCCTTAGACATGCTGTTAGCTGAGAAAGGAGGTGTTTGTGCGATGTTCGGAGATGTTTGTTGTACTTTCATTCCCAATAATACCGCCCCTAACGGTTCATTCACACAAGCTATGAATAAACTTGAAGCATTGCAGATAGAACTAAGAGCCAATGCAGGTCACGGTCAGTGGCTAGACAAGTGGCTGCAGAACACGTTTGGAAAATGGAAGGAACTAATTGTAGCTTTTGTAACCATTGTAGCATGTATTATTTTGTTTTTGATGATTATTGTCTGTTGTGTGGTACCCTGTGTACGTTCAATGATAACCCGTATAGCTACTAGTACAGCTACTTCAATGTATTTGCAATTGGCACAAATTGACCCAGATTATGTGTCAGATGTCATCGATGATGATCCTGATGTATGTATTGAGCATTAGATTGTGAATTACTCGATTGTCCAAGAAGAGAATGACGTTTTCTTCTTTTTCTTTTCTTCTTTTTAAAATTTTGATATTAAGCTTACTCGAAGGACTAGTTACATTTATGATTTGTTTCACATTTATGATTTGTCTTTATATTATGTTATTACATTCTGTCTTTATACTATGTTATCATTTCATGATAAAAGGGGAGAACTGTTGTGATATTTTGATACCACGGTTAGCATTTACAGGATATTGTTTTATACAGGAAAACTGTTACTCAATAAGGCCCATCTACTAGTTGTTTTTCTCTTTCTCTGTGACCCAAGAATTAATGTGTAAGACTCACAAGCTGGTACCCCAAGGTCGAAAACACCACAGAGACGAGACCACTTCCTTACTCCCATCCTCCCTTCTTTATCTCTTAGAAAAAGGCTCGTTAAAGGCCAGGTGGTTTGTTTCAGAATTCACTAATGAAAGAACTCTGTATTTTATGTCTAGGAGTGTATTTTGCTGGGATGATCATAAATTGTAGCTGAACTGATAAACTACACAAGGGATACTTTGCTCAGAAGGCAGGAAGACGTTTCCTTATTTAGTCTGTACCGGTTTGAACTGGGAAAGCTGACACACGAACCTTTTTTTCTCTATATAAACTGCTGTGTACCAAATAAACCTTTGAGTTGATTCTGGGAAAGCAATCTGAACAGTTTCTGTATCACTTTGTTCTCCTAACTGCTCCCGATATCGTAACTAACCCAGCTGAACGGCATACCTGAGTGTTACTTTGAATAATTAGGAGTCTTATAAGGAAAGGACAAAACTCTGCTTATCGCTCACGCCACGGAGGAAACCCGGGACGGCAATTTCCTTCAGTTGTCCTGCAACCCAGAGAGTTTATTTGTTAGTAGTGGATAAACTTTATCATTTAACAACATGCGGTTTTCGTCCTGGTCGCGGAACACTGGACCAGCTCTTTATCCTCTCGAGGATACTTGAGGGTGCATGGGACTTTGCCCAACCAGTCTACATGTGTTTTGTGGACTTGGAGAAGGCATTCGACCGTGTCCCTTGGGGTGTCCTGTGGGAGGTGTTGCGGGAGTATGGGGTGTCTGGCCCATTGCTACGGGCCATTCGATCCCTATACAACCGTTGCAAGAGCTTGGTTCGCATTGCGAAGTCGGACTCGTTCCCGGTGGGTGATGGGCTCCGCCAGGGCTGCCCTTTGTCTCCGGTTCTGTTCATAATTTTTATGGACAGGATTTCTAGGCGCAGCCAAGTGGGGGAGGCCTTTCGCTTTGGTGGCCTCAGAATCTCATCTCTGATTTTTGCGGATGATGTGGTTCTGTTGGCTTCATCGGGTGGTGGCCTCCAGCACTGGAACGGTTCGCAGCCGAGTGTGATGCAGCGGGAATGAGGATCAGCACCTCCTTTTCTCAGCCGGAAAAGGGTGGAGTGCCCACTCCGGGTCGGGGATGAGTTCCTGCCCCAATTGGAGGAGTTCAAGTATCTCAGGGTCTTGTTTGCGAGTGATGGGAGAAGGGAGCCGGAGATCGACAGACGGATTGGGGCTGCAGCTGCAGTAATGCGGACGCTGCACCGGTCCGTCGTGGTGAAGAGGGAGCTGAGTGTAAAAGCGAAGCTCTCAATTTACCGGTCGATCTACGTCCCTACCCTCACCTATGGCCACGAGCTGTGGGTAGTGACCAAAAGAACGAGATCGCGGATACAAGCAGCGGAAATGAGCTTCCTCCGAAGGGTGAAATAGGGTGAGAAGTTCGACCATCCGGGAGGGGCTCAGAGTAGAGCAGCTGCTGCTCCACATCGAAAGGAGCCAGCTGAGGTGGTTCGGGCATCTGACAAGGATGCCCCCTGAGCGCCTCCTGGATGAGGTGTTCCAGGCATGTCCCACCGGGAGGAGGCCCCGGGGCAGACCCAGGACACACTGAAGAGATTATATCTCTCGGCTGGCCTGGGAACGCCTTGGTATTCCCCGGATAAGCTGGAGGAGGTGGCTGGGCCTCTTTGCTTAGGCTGCTGCCCCCGCGACCCGGCCTCGGATAAAGTGGATGAAGATGGATGGATGGATTTAACAACAGGTGTACGTTAAGTTTCGCTGCTTTAACCTTGCTGGAAAATCTTCACGTGTTCATGAATGTAAGCTGTTTTTTCATTGCGTGTGTGTGTGTGTGTGTGTGTGTGTTTATTTTGTTTCCCAAATTTTGATTTCCCACCTTAAATAACAGCATTCCATGTCTACAGCCAGGAGTCAGAGCTTGCTTGTGAGATTTCAGGGACACATGGTGCCAATAACAATTCAGCCAAAAACTTGCCTGAAAATTTCCAGTGATGGTAACCGATAACTGGAGAAGATGTCCTTTATCAGAATCAGAATCAGAATACTTTATTGATCCCTAGGGGAAATTTATTTTTTGTTACAGTGCTCCATTATAAACCAACATTAAGACAAGACAGACAATACGCTAACTAAGAATAGTACAATATACATACATACATACATACATACATACATACATACATACATATGTAAGGTAGTGACTGGAATAAGTCACAAGGTGTCGCTGTTGAGCTGCATATATGGTGTAAATGTTAGCAATTTTGGCCATTCGTCCTCTGCAGGACACCGTACTTTAGATTTCTTGTTCGCGCGGGCGCCATCTTGGGTCAGTGTTTGCTGTGATTTGCGAAGGTAAGCACTGCCAGTGGCGAACTGCATCAGTTTTGTGTTGTATTCATCGCCGAGACCGTGGAATGTTGTAGAAGGCACGGTTATTGTTACTTAATGTGTATTCTGTGTATATGTGTTGTTGTATTTTGCAATGTTGATAGTCACGGAGTGTTTGCTGTGATTTGCGAAGGGCCAGCAGCAGAGTTGGAGTGGTGTTTGCCCCTGCTTCCGAATAAACGGCGCGGTCCGAGCCACAAATTGAACACCTGTGTCCGACTGGTCTCTCTGCGGTGCACCCCAATCCAACACAATTTAACACAACGCAGAGTCCGGGGTGTAGGGAGGCCCCTGCACTGGTTGGGTTACACATACATACATCAGAATCGTGTTTATTGGCCAAGTATATGTGCAGACACATACAGGGAATTTGGTTCCGGTAGATGGTGGCTCTCAAGCACAGCAATGTAAATCTCTCTCTCTCTCTCACACACACACACACACACACACACACACACACACACACACACACACACACGTGTCTATATATACACATTACACATACATACACAAAGCTGTGTAAACCAACTATAAATAACTAATCTAAACTTATATACATAAAATACAGAAATGAATGAGGTGGAATGAATACTACAAAATGTACATAAGGTGCAGTTGCAGTCTGGCAGTGGGAGCAGTGTGACAGGTCAACTGTTAAGAAGGGAGATGGCGAGGGGAAAGAAACTGTTCCTGTGTCGGGTGGTCCTGGTCTGCAGGCTTCTGTACAGTCTGCCAGAGGGCAGCAGATCAAAAAGTCTGTGTGCAGGGTGTGAGGGGTCTGCGATGATTTTCCCTGCCCGTTTCCTGTTTCTTGAGAGGTACAGATCCTGGATGGAGGGCAGGGGGGCGCTGATGATCCTTTCTGCTGCCCGTACAGTCTGCTGCAGTCTGCTCCTGTCCTGTTTAGTGGCTGCTCCATACCAGACTGTGATGGAGGAGCACAGGACAGACTCAATGACTGCAGTGTAGAACTGGATCAGCAGCTCCTGTGGAAGACTGTACTTCCCCAGTAGTCTCAGGAAGTACATCCTCTGCTGGGTCTTTTTGAGGATGGAGTTGATGTTGGTCTCCCACTTCAGGTCCTGGGAGATGGTTGTACCCAGGAACTTGAAGGTCTTCACAGTTGACACAGGGCTGTCTGATATGGTGAGGGGGAGCAGAGTTGAGGGAGGTCTCCTGAAGTCCACCGTCATCTCTACAGTCTTAAGAGTGTTCGGCTCCAGATTGTGCTGACTGCACCAGAGTGCCAGCCGCTCAACTTCCTGCCGGTATGCAGACTCATTACCATCTTGAATGAGGCCAATGACAGTGGTGTCATCTGCAAACTTTAGGAGTTTGACAGCCGAGTTCTTGGAGGTGCAGTCGTTAGTGTAGAGGGAGAACAGTAGTGGTGAGAGGACACATCCTTGAGGGGCACCAATACTGAGGGACCGGGTTTCAGAGGTGATCTCCCCCAGCCTCACTTGTTGCTTTCTGTCTGTCAGGAAGCTGGTGATCCACTGACAGGTAGCTGGTGACACGCTGAGCTGGGAGAGTTTGGAGGAAAGAATTTCAGGCACAATGGTGTTAAAAGCCAAACTAAAGTCCACAAACAGGACCCTGGCATAAGTTCCTGGGCGGTCAAGGTGTTGCAGGATGTAATGCAGCCCCATGTTCACTGCATCATCCACCGACCTGTTTGCCCGGTAGGCAAACTGCAGAGGGTCCAGCTGGTGGCCTGTAATGTCTTTCAGATGGGCTAACACCAGTCGTTCGAAGGATTTCATGACCACAGACGTCAAGGCGACAGGTCTGTAGTCATTCAGTCCTGTGATGGTGGGTTTCTTGGGAACAGGGATGATGGTGGAGCGTTTGAAGCAGGAGGGAACTTTACACAGCTCCAGGGATCTGTTGAAGATGCGAGTAAAGATGGGAGCCAGCTGTTCAGCACAGGTTTTGAGGCAGGAGGGTGAGACGCCATCTGGTCCGGGGGCTTTCCTGGGCTTCTGTTTCTGGAATAGTCGGCTCACATCCTGAGTGTGTATTCTTAGTTTCAGGGAGGAGGAAAGGGGGGTGAGAGGTGTGGTGGTGGTCGTTGAGTCTGGATTGGAGAGGGTGGTGGTGGTCGTTGAGTCTGGATTGGGGAGGGTGGGGGTGGTCGTTGAGTCTTGATTGGGGAGGGGCAGGGTGAAGGGGGGAGAGGTGGAAGGTGTGTTGGGGGTCAATGTCTGAAGCAATGTCCCTGGGGAGGGGAGGGTGGGGCGTGGGAGTCTGTCCGTCTCAAACCTGCAATAGAAAGTGTTTAACTCGTTGGCCAGGTCTTTGTTTGCTTCAATAGTGGGTGGGGGGCGTCTGTAGCTGGTGATTTCCTGCTGGCCCCTCCACACTGACGCAGGGTCGTTGGCTGAGAGCCGTTCTTCCAGCTTCTGGGAGTAGATCCTTTTAGCTGCTTTGATCTCCTTGGTCAGTGTGTTCCTGGCTTGCTTGTACAGGACCCTGTCACCACTTCTGTAGGCGTCCTCCTTGGCCTTACGAAGAAGTTGGAGTTTAGGAGTGAACCATGGTTTATTGTTGTTGTATGTGGAAAAGGTCTTTGTTGGCACACACACGTCTTCACAGAAACTGATGTATGATGTCACAGTGTCCGTGAGCTCAGCTAGGTTCTCAGATGCAGCTTCAAAAACAGTCCAATCAGTGGAGTCAAAACAGTCCTGCAGTTCCTGCTTTGCTGCGTTAGTCCACTTCTTCACAGTTTTGACTACAGGCTTGCCACGTTTGAGTTTTTGCCTATAAACTGGAATAAGATGGACCATGCAGTGATCAGAATGTCCCAAAGCTGCCCGGGGCACAGAGCGATAGGCATCTTTTAGAGTGGTGTAGCAGTGATCCAGTATGATGTTGTCCCTGGTGGGGCAGTCTATATGCTGTCTGTATTTAGGGAGTTCGTAGTTTAGGTTTGCTCTGTTAAAATCCCCAAGAATAATTGTAAAGGAATCCGGGAATTTCCTCTCCAGGGTAGTAATCTGGTCAGCCAGCTCGCACAGTGCGTTGTTCGCGTTGGCCTGTGGAGAGATGTAAACTCCGACCAGCATGAAGGAAGAAAACTCCCGCGGTGAATAAAAAGATTTACAGTTGATGAAAAAACTTTCCAAGTGTGGGCTGCAGTGTTTCTGTAACACTGTGACGTCAGTACACCAACCTTCATTAATGTAGAAGCAGACTCCACCACCCTTTGTTTTCCCTGAGAGCTCTGTTTCGCGGTCCGCCCGGTGAAATTGGAAGCCCGGCAGATTTAAGACAGCGTCTGGGACTCGCTCACTGAGCCAGGTTTCAGTGAAGCAGAGGGCAGCAGAGCGTGCAAAGTCCTTGTTAGTCCGGTTTAGAAGCAGTAATTCGTTGACTTTGTTTGGAAGAGAGCGGAGATTCGCGAGGTGAATGGAGGGGAGTGCCGTGCGGAATCCTCGCCGACGTAGTTTCACCAGCGCACCAGCGCGACTCCCCCGTCTACGTCTTCTCCAGGAGCCACAGAGAGCTGCTGCGCCTCCAACTAAAATCTTCAAAAAACTTTCCGGGTTTGTGAAAAATGGATAAGAACTATAGTGAGACGACTGCCTGATGTTAAGCAGTTGATCTCTGGAGAAAGTGATGTGGTCTGAGTGACCAAAAGCGCAGAAAATAAACAAAAACAATACATACATACATAAGTCACTCATAAATAAATAGCTGGAAAAGAAACATGTGTAGTTGTAGCAGTAAACAGTGTGTTAAGTGGATGCGTTGTACAGGGAGCCACAGGCAGGAAAGATTTCCTGTGTCGTTCAGTGGTGCTTTTCGGTAATCTCAGTCTCTCACTGAACGTGCTCCTGTGACTGACCAGCATGTCATGGAGTGGGTGGGAGGTGTTATCCCACATTGTCTTTATCTTGGACAGCATCCGCCTCTCCGACACCACCTTGAGGGAGTCCAGCTCCATCCCCACAACATTGCTGGCCTTACGGATCAGTTTATTAAGTCTGTTGGCATCTGCTACCCTCAGCCTGCTCCCCCAGCATGCAACAGCATAGAGGATCGCACTGGCCACAACAGACTCATAGAAAATCCTCAGCATTTTCTGGCATATGTTGAAGGACCTCAGTCGCCTCAAAAAATAGAGACGACTCTGGCCCTTCCTGTAAAGTGCTGTGGTGTTTTTAGCCTAGAGCAGGGCGATATGGCCAAAAATATTTATCACGATATATATTTGAAAATTTGCGATAACAATATAACCGACGATATAATTGATGCGAGACAAAATACAACTCCACAACATTACTAGCGCAAAAAGACAACCTTCCATTTATTTTCACTTAAACAAGAAGCTGGTTTTTATGTACATTAAAAGCTTTATAAAAATGTAACAGTGCAAATGCAAATTCCTTGCTGAAAGTTTAACCAAAAGGCATTTCCAGTAGAAATGGGCTGACATATCCTGAGCATAACCATGTATAATATCCACTGAAGTTAAAAAGAGGTGCTTTGCAACATTAAACTGCAGTATACAGTACGTATTTTTCGGACCATAAGGTGCACGGAATTATAAGGCACATTAAGTGAAACAAAGCAGTCAGACAAATCAAACTTTATTAAACTCATTCTTCTTGCTTCCTCCACTTCTGTAACATTGATTCATTAATGTTGAATTCTCTGGCAGCTGCTCTATTCCCATGTTGTTGCAGTATATTAATGACTAACCTCGTATTGTGGATGGATTATCTCAGTTGTTCTCCTGACTGAAGTTTGGTCCGTTTACAGCATCCTGCCATGTGATTGCATTTGTCTCTAACTATCAGGAACTTTAACGTTAACTTTTATAAGTGGAAAAGTGTTAGTGTTTGTCCTCCAGCTTCACTGTTTATGTTATGCTAACATAGCTGTGTCGCTAGTGATCAGGCAGCACAATTTTATATACCAGCTAGCCCAACTTCAGTAACCCTACAAACGTCACTGCTGTTTAGTTTCTTGTCTTCATCTATGTTGGACTGATAGCAGAGCTGTACGTTTGAATTTTTCCAGAAATCTGTGTCAGAACATGCTATATCATGCTTAGGTAACTAGCGAGCTAACTTCCGCTAGCTTCCTGCTAACTTCTAACTCAGTTAAATGTAATAAATTTTGTTTTCATGGATGCCTGGAAGTTAAACTTCATAGTTTGACCTGGTTAAGCAGCAATGCTGATCGTTTTATTAAAGATGAAAGAATTTAGACAGTTTTTAACTCTCAGTGATGCTGCAGTATTCGTTTGACCTGAAGCATACGGAGTTTAGGACCCAGATTACTTCCAGATTTAAGAGCATCTTAGTCCGACAATAACGACGGCCGCTTGCATGTTCTGCAAAAAAATGTGCTTTGTCGTGTGTCTGACGGACAAACACCAAACCAGTTCCACATCACTGAAGTTGCACCATTTTTACAAACCAATTCTGGTTCATCTGTTTCACTCAACAATCGGCCATGTGCGTATGAAAACAAAGGCACTGCGCATGCGCGTTTTACTCATTCTATCGCGATATTTCATTTTCCTATCGTTGCCTAACATTATACCGGTATTACCGTGAACGGTATAATATGGCCCAGCCCTATTTTAGTCCAGTCCAGTTTATTGTCAATGTGAACTCCAAGGTATTTATAGTCCTCCACAATGTCAACACTGATCCCCTGGATTGAAACAGGGGTCAAGTGTTTCCTGGTCTTCCTGAAGTCCACGATCAGTTCCTTGGTCTTTGCCATGTTGAGCTGCAGATGATTCTACGTAACAAAGGAGTCGACCACAGCCCGGTACTCTGTCTCATCATCCCTGCTGATGCATCCAACCACCGCAGACTCATCAGAAAACTTCTGAAGATGGCAGGTCTCTGTGCAGTGGCTGAAGTCTGTGGTGTAGAGGGTGAAGAGGAAGGGGGAGAGGACAGTCCCCTGTGGTGCCCCTGTGCTGCTGATCACCTTGTCAGACACACACTGTGGGAGACGTACATATTGTGGTCTTCCTGTCAGGTAATCAACAATCCAGGACACCAGAGAAGCATCCACCTGCATCGCTGCTAACTTATCACCCAGGAGGGTCGGCCTGATGGTGTTGAAAGCACTGGAAAAGTCAAAAAACATGATCCTCACAGTGCTCGCCGGCTGGTCCAGATGGGTGTAGACACGATTGAGCAGGTAGATGATGGCGTCCTCAGTTCCTAGACGAGGCTGATAAGCGAACTGAAGGGGATCCAGATGTGGTCTTACTATGGGTCGCAGCTGGTCCAGGATGAGCCTTTCCAGGGTCTTCATGATGGGCCTGTAATCCTGGGGGCCACTGGGACGTGGTGTCTTTGGTACAGGGACGAGGCATGGTGTCTTCCACATCACCGGGACCCTCTGCAGACTCAGCATAAACAGTTTATGAAAGACTCCACACAGCTGGGGGGCACAGGTCTTGAGGACGAGGGGACTCACTCCGTCTGGTCCAGCAGACTTGCCTGAGTGAAGTCTCCTCATTTGCATCTCAACCTGGTATTGAGTGAAGGTGATGGGTGGGGGAGGGGTGTCAGGAATCTCACAGGAGGCAACAGCGCCATGTGAAGAGAGAGGCTGGAACAGTGGTGTGGCTCTGGATTCCAGGCTGACTACAGGTGAGGTTGTGGGGGTGGGAACAGACACTGTGGTGTCGAATCTATTGAAAAACAGATTCAACTCGTTAGCTCTGTTCTCACCTCCCTCAGCTCCCCTGCTGTTGGTTGGCCTGAATCCAGTGATGGTCTTCATGCCCCTCCACACCTCTCTCATGCTGTTCTGCTGGAGTTTCCACTCCAGCTTCCTCCTGTAATTGTCCTTAGCCTCTCTGATCTTGTCCTTTAGTAACACCTGGACCTTCCTCACCACCTCTTTGTTGCCCCCTCTGAAAGCCCTCTTCTTGTTGTTGAGGAGGGCTTTGATGTCCTTAGTCACCCACGGCTTGTTATTTGGGTAACAATGAACAGTCTGAGCTGGAACAATGGAGTCGGTGCAGAAAGTTATGTAGTCTGTGATACACTCAGTAAGCCCATTGATGTCCTCGGCGTGAGGCTCACAGAGTGTTTCCCAGTTGGTCACCTCGAAACAGCCCTGTAGTTCTGCTATTGCCTCCTCTGACCACCTCCTAACAGTCCTGGTGGTCACAGGTTCCCTCCTCACAATTGGCACATAGCGGGTTGTGAGGTGAATCAGGTTATGATCTGACCTACCAAGTGGGGGGAGGGAGGAGGAGCTGTATGCATCCTTGACGTTAGCATACAGTAAGTCTAAAGTTTTCTCTCCCCTGGTGGGACAGTCCACATATTGTCTGAATGTTGGTGTATTGTCCAGTGATACATGGTTGAAGTCACCCGAGATCACAATAAAGGCACTCGGGTGCTGAGTCTGTAACAGAGCTATGGCAGAGTGGATAGTGTCACATGCAGCTGTGGGGTTAGCAGAGGGAGGAACATAAACAGCCACCAAGATGACGTGAGAGAATTCCCTGGGTAAATAATACGGCCTGAGTCCAACAGCACACAGTTCAGTGTCCGGGCAACAAATCCTTTCTTTGATTGTTATGTTGGCAGGGTTACACCACCGGTTGTTAACTAAAACAGCAAGCCCACCTCCTTTCCACTTACCGCTAGCGATGCTGTCCCTGTCTGCCCGAACAGTGTGGAAGCCTTCCACGGAAGCATTCTCATCGGGAATGTCCTGGTGCATCCATGATTTGGTGAAACACATCAGGCTACACTCTCGGTATTCCCTCTGACTCCGTACCAGTGCTGAGAGCTCGTCCATTTTATTTGCCAACGATCGCACATTTCCCATCACGATAGACGGCAGACACGGTTTATACCTCCTCCTCGCTTCGAGCCTCCGCTGTCTCACCGTCTCCTTTTTTCTTCTCTTCTGTCCTTGACCTCTGCATCCCCCCGATGTGTTTCCCTCCAAATTTCAGCTGGTACAGCGAGCCGGCCGGCATCAGGGCGATCAGATGATCTCTGGAGTAAACAGTCCGTGCATGTAGGAGATGTGCCGCGGTCCCGTTCCTTGATAAAAGTAACAGTTCCACGGCCACCAGAAGAACAAAAACTCTCACTCCACATGATTGAGTAAGAGCTAAACTAAGAGAAAAGCAGGAGTGACTGTAACAGGCTGCACGCTGGTTGGCGCATGCGCACATAAAGGGTGGGGACAAAGTGAGGTCAAGCTGTAAACTTTTGAGCCAAAGCTTGGTCTGTCTGTTGTCCCAATTCTGTTAATCTATCCATTTGTGTTGTGGTCTTGCGCATAGCGCATTGCACACTCGTAAGCAGGCATAAGTTTTGGAAGCTTGGTTTTGCCTTTGCTGGATACTGATCTGAAAACTCTTTTCTTGCTGCGTCACGACTGACTTTTTAGCTAACGTAAGCTAAAGTGGCAGTGTCTGTTTTTGTTTTTGACGCTGTCGCCGGTACGAGATTCCGGAATGGCACCACTTACCTCAACATCCAGCTGTGAAAGCTGCATCAACCTGAGCCAAAAAGTGATCGAGTTGGAACAAAGGATATCCACGCTATACCAAATCCAGGGGGCTGAATGCGAACTTGACACGATCCTCCTTGGCAAAGATCAAACCACCACTACTAGCGCTGAGCTAGCCGACACAGTGCACCATCCAGCCGCTGTGTCCCAAGATCCCGCCAACCGTCAACACAGGCTCTCAACTTGCGTCGCTGGTGCTTCTGCCAAGGACGAGAACTCCTGGTTTCAGCTAGGGGCCAGACCCAAGGCTCTGGTCAGCTCCACTCCACTCCAACCAGCACCATGGACCATGGTTGAGACACGTGGTGGCTGCAGAGGGGGCAGGAGGATCCGTCTCTCGCACCCTCACCCCTCCGGTGCGGTAGTATTGGAGAATAAATTCAATGTCCTGGATCCTGTGGACTTTCCTCCTCTGACCGCTAGCCCTCGCCATCCCGCTGTGTCACTGAGGTCTGCGCCATCTCCACCACTACGCCCCCGGAGCCGCGGCGGGCAACCAGACGCTGTGGTGCAAACTCACCGCGGAGAGCTGTGCTTTACCCCGGCTCCTCGGAGAAGAGGACCCACGGCGCGGCTACCTGGGAGTCACTCACGCAGTCCGGCTGGCGCATCTCCATCTGAACACCCCCGGTGTCGTGGCGTGGGCATCTCAGATGGCCAACAGCCCCCGGTGGCACCTCCTCTCTCCACGCTGGTCCTCGGGGATTCCATCGTCAGGAACGTGCGGATGAGGGGGGCTCACGCTGTCGTTCCCGGGAGCCACTGTTGTTGACATAGTGGACAGAATTCCCAACATTCTGGCATCCCACCCACAGGTTAACCGGCTCATCATCCACATCGGCACCAATGACATCCCCAAACAGCAATCTGAGCTGCTGAAGTTGGACTTCCTCGAACTCTTCAGCCTCCTTGGTCAGTTGCAGGTGAGTGCTTTTATCTCTGGGCCCACCCCCACCTGTGGCAGAGGGATAGGCCGTTTCAGCCGGCTGCTCAGCCTTAACACCTGGCTTTCCTCCGCCTGTGTCTCCCACGGCTTGGGTTTTATTAACAACTTTGATGCCTTCTGGGAGAGGAGGCATCTTTTTGGGGCAGACGGGCTCCACCTCAACGCCTGGGGACGCCGTTTGCTGTCCGCCAATTTGGCATTTGGCGTACAGCACTCCCGCACATCGCCCTGTCACTACCCCAAACTGACATTACCTGCTGATCTGTCTGCCACTGACTGATGTTCCCCTGGTCCCAGCTCCTATATTTGTTCCACTTTTAACAGTAATACACAAAACTCTGGACTAGGACCTTTCTCTCCCACAGTCAACACAATACCCGTCATAATCACAAACAGAGAGCAACAGAATTATCATAAATCCAGTAACTCCAAAAACATTAATAACCTCCGGCCTCTTCAAAAATATCAACATCCATTCAACTCTATTGTCAAAAATCCACCAGTATGGCACTTTTAAATGTACGCTCTCTGTCGAACAAGTCTTTTATTATTAATGATTTAATTTTATATAATAAACTTGACTGTTTATTTTTAACTGAAACATGGCTGGGTTCGGATGCACCAGTTGTTCTCACTGAGGCCTCCCCACCAAATTTTAATTTCTCTTTTTCTATTAGAAGTGGTAAGAGAGGTGGTGGGACTGCATCTTTAGCCAACAACACACTCACCACCAAACAAATTTTATTTGATCATTTTACCACTTTTGAATTCCATGCTATTGTTTTCAGCAGCCCTCCAGTTTTATCTGTCACAATTTATAGACCACCTAAAGACAGCGCTGCTTTTATCAAGGAATTCTCAGAATTTTTAACAAACATACATTCAAAATATAATATGATAATTTTAACCGGTGATTTTAACCTGCACATAGATAATCCTTCTGACCCTGCAACAAAAGAATTCTTAAACATTCTTCACTGTTTGGATTTTATCCAGCACGTCACGCAGCCGACTCACAACAGAGGACACACTCTGGACCTGGTCATCACCCATGGGCTGTCCACCAGCGTGTCCTCTGTTGTTGACTTGGCTGTCTCTGACCACTACTGTGTGTTTTTTAACATCACCGGTTTTATTCAGCGGGAGACCTCAGTGCGAACTGTGAGGAGGCGCTATCTAACCTCTGAAGTGGCTGCAAATTTTACCAGGGTTTTAGTCGAATGCCCCCCTGTGATTTTTACCTGCACCCTGCGATTTGATCTTTAGTTATTTCAACAGCAAACTGAAGAAAAGCCTTGACTCCGTTGCTCCACTCACCACCAAAAAGATTAACGTAAAACATGCATCACCCTGGAGAAACGAAGAAGTCAAAAAACTCAAAAGAAATTGCAGGGCAGCAGAAAGGAGATGGAGGAAAAATAAAAATACTATCAACCATTAAATATTTTCCGAGCAACTTAAAATGTACAATAATACATTAAGGAAGTCAAGAAATTCATACTTCGCCAAAATAATCAGTATTAACAAAAATAATCCCAAGGTCCTCTTTTCCACCATAGATAATTTATTTAACCCTGATTTTAAAAGCTCCAAAAGAACCCCCACAGACTCGCTCTGTGAGCAGTTTGCAGACCACTTCAGGGGAAAGATCAGCGCCATCAGATCTGATATTTTATCTAATCGCGATATGATTTTAAACACATCTGAGGGCTCGATTGTACCTGAGGAGACACTGGACAGCTTTGTCCTGGTTAATGCTGAGAACTTTCAGAAGGTTTTCTCCACAGTGAGACCCACCACATGTCTTTTAGATCCATTCCCTTCTTCACTCTTTAAAACACTTTATGGATTTTTTGAGGCTGAGCTTTTATGCATGATGAATTGCTCTCTTCAGTTGGGTGTCTTCCCTGCTGCCTTTAAAACGGCGGTGGTGAGGCCCCTTCTGAAGAAGAGCAATTTGGATTGTAATGATTTTAATAACTACAGACCTGTATCCAATTTACCATTTTTAAGTAAAGTCTTAGAAAAACTTGTTTTTACTCAGATTACTGATTTTCTCAATGATAGACAGATCCTGGAGATATTCCAGTCTGGATTTAGGGTGAACCACAGCACAGAGACGGCTCTCCTAAAGGTTTTAAATGATCTTAGATGTAACTGGGACGCCCAAAAGCTCTCAGTCCTGGTGCTACTGGATCTAAGCGCAGCCTTTGATACAGTAGACCACGCTATTCTTTTAAACAGACTGAAACACATGGTGGGCCTCTCTGGTGCTGTACACAACTGGTTCACTTCCTATCTCTCTGACAGATCTTTTATGGTGAGTATGGATACATGCTCCTCTAAGATCCATAAAATGACATGTGGTGTGCCTCAAGGGTCGGTTCTAGGCCCTGTACTTTTTAATTTGTATATGCTGCCTCTCGGCAGTGTCATCAGGAGGCATGGAGTGAACTTCCACAGTTACGCTGATGACACGCAGCTGTACATCTCCGTGTCTCCTGATGACACCAGACCAATGGATGCCCTTTTTAACTGTATTTTAGATATAAGATCTTGGATGGCAGAAAACTTTTTACAGCTTAACCAGGACAAGACTGAAGTTTTAATTGTCGGTCCTGAGGCTCAGAGAGAGAAACTCTTGTCTAAATTAGAGGCATTTTCACTATGTCCTTCGCTACAAGTGAAAAACCTGGGTGTTATTTTTGACTCTGAGCTTGGTTTTATCCCACATGTTAAACATGTAACCAAAATTGGATTTTATCATCTAAAAAATATAGCCAGAGTCCGCCCTATTCTCTCTCGGGCCAACACGGAGATGCTGATGCATGCTTTTATTACCGGTCGCATTGATTACTGTAATGCCCTGCTCTCTGGTCTTCCTAAGAAGAATATTTCAACTTTACAACTCTTGCAAAACTCGGCAGCTCGTGTGCTGACGAAGACCAGAGGGCGGGCCCACATTACACCGGTTTTAGAATCGCTGCACTGGCTCCCCGTGTGTTTCAGGATCGATTTTAAAGTTCTTTTATTGGTTTTTAAATGTCTTAATGGTCTTGGGCCTTCTTATCTCTCAGATCTGCTTTTACCATACGAACCCTCGCGGACCCTGAGGTCCTCTGGTACTGGCCTTTTGATTGTCCCTAAAGTCAGGACACATACTCACGGAGAGGCAGCTTTTCAGTGGTATGGTCCTCGTCTGTGGAACAGCCTGCCGGAGGAGCTCAGGGCCGCAGAGAACGTACATGTTTTTAAGAACAGGCTCAAGACCCACCTTTTTAATTTAGCTTTTACTTAGCGTTTATTTATTTTATGCTTATTTATTCTATCCTGTTATTCTATTATTAATTTAGGCTTTACCTAATATTTATTGATTTTATTCTTATTCATTTTTTAATCTTCTTACTCTATTTATATTTATATTTATATTGTATCCTGTTCTTATTTATTTTATCATTTTACCCTGTATATATCGTATTGCGTCATATCTCCAGTGTTTCCTCGGAGGGCGCTCTCTGCACCGTGGCTGTGATTGACCGTGGCTGCTGGGTCTCTGGGGGTCCTCTCAGCCTGGCTGGGGGGCTCCTTGGCCTCCCTCCTGCTGTGTGCCCAGCCTGGAGGCTGCAGTCTGTGACCGGCTCCCGGTGCAGACGGCTCCCTGTGATAGTGTTTCCTCACTTGGCTCATGCGAGCCCAGCCCAATTTTTACTCTTTAAGTGTGCGCGTGTGTGTATGTGTGTGTGTGGGTGGGGGGATATATGTGTATTGAGAGTGTGGGGAGTGAGTTGGAGGGTGGGGTGGGCTGCTTTTAACTATGTAAAGCACTTTGTGCTACATTTTTTCTGTATGAAAAGTGCTTTATAAATAAAGATTGATTGATTGATTTGCCGCTGTACTCAGGTTTCCAGGTTGAGAGAAATCCACCTGTATTAACACACTAAAACATTCACTTACTATTTCTTTTCTGAAAACATCGATTCGCTTTTAGATTTTACTCTCTTGGTGCATACTTCACGCAATCAGGCAGTTGCCTTTTATGGGCATGCAGAGTTCCTGTCACACACACAGCTACTCACTCCAGCAGCTGCAAAGCTGTCTTCACGTCCTCTCTCCACGCTCTCAGCCACAATCCTCCGTCCTCAATATGAATGTATAAAACCAGTAATAATTATCCCTAGAAACACACACTCAAGACAATTCACTGTATTCAGTCATTTATTCATACTCACTGTGACAAATGCAATTCATGTAAAGAAGATCCCCTATAGGTGAAACTTCAATTCGGCACGACCCCAAAATAAGCATGCCTTTTATCTAAATCAAATGAAATTACTACACCACCTCTAGTGCTGAAATTCGTGCTTGATCACACCCTATATTATGATAAAACCAACCGTAAATCAAATGTAACTGCCTATATTATTGAACTGAACCAAGAGTCACTTAAAAATCTTATAAATCCTGCTTCACACCACAAAACTGAAACAAATCACCCCCCGTATTTATCACTCAAACTCCTCCACTCAACTGAAATGCCCTGCCGACTGAAGTGCCGGTCTAAATCATGCACGATTTGTCTCTTCTATATCAAAACCCAGCCATATATCAAACATTCACAACTTTATTTGTAATATTATAATCAGCAAAATCAGCGTCTTATTTACAGGTCTTTAACAGTATTTGCAAATCATAATTATAAAACTCAAAAATACGCTAAACAGGAAGCGAAAGTCCTCTGTGCGCTTCACAGCAGCCACCTCATTTGCATGTTGACACACCGTCTAAAAAAAGCTAGCAGCGCGCTGACGTCACACACAGCCTCGTTTCACACCCAATTCTCTATTTTATATTACAAAGAAATCTTTTATATTTACAATCACTCTCAGGCCTGACAGCTTTAGCGCCTACACAATTTTGACCAATTTAAGTTAACGGGTCCAACCGAAGAAGGTCCAACTTTTTTGTAATCAATTAACCAGTATCAGACTCTAACTGTTTCTGGCCTAATCTCTAAAGTCCCTAACTCAATTTAAAAGTGTCCAAAAAGCACAGATAACGTTGCAAACGGTAGTTATTCTGGAGTGCCCCAAGCTCCACAGTGACCAACTGACTATCCCTCAAAGAGGACAAGGCCTAGGCGTCCCCGGCCTTGGCAAGCATTACCTCTGAGCACTGCGCTTCTTAGCGATTCCAACACCGTTCTATAATAATTTATAACACTTTGAAACAGCAGTCAACACCCCAAAACAAGAGTATGACTGAGGCAGGTGCAACCCTATGATCAACGGAGCCTCTAACTCACAAAATGACCAATTCCCTATTAAACTACTTGGGCTTCTGACCCAATTTCACTGTTTTCCTTTTCTTTGGGCCTCTAACCCAGTACTGTAACTTACAAACTTACTTCAACTTTCTAATCTCATGAGATTTTTTTCATCAAAATCAAAACAGGCCATCTACCAGTAATTTCAGTGAGTAGACTTTAATTTTTTTCATGTCCAATTTGGCACACTTTGGAAATAGATTCAACAGGTAGTGCCTTACCTTTGTATAAGCCGGCTTATGCCCACTCACGTCAGACCACTGGCTCGTGCCTGTCCGTTCGACAACCGCGGACCGTCCAAACCTCCAACTTCCACCCCAATACCACAGGACGAGCCCCCAAACTGTTGTGGATTCAAATATTGGGGATGGATACAAGAAGAAAAACCACAATAACAACACTGGTCCGGCCGGGTTGAGTCAAACAATGATTTTAATGAATACACGTGTGGGAGATGGACACCGTACGCAGACAGCATCAGATCTCAAAATGGTGGAGCATTGATCAAACTCTTATAGCCTCTGGTGCCCCCACCTTATCATAAAAGCTTAAACATTCACATGCTCTCACACAGCGCCTAAGCTACGACCTTGGCTCCCTGTTTATCTGCTCCTGCTGAGATGGGGCAGAAAACTCCAGTATGTTCTGTTCTCTTCTAATCAGACAAATAAGGCGATGACTTTCTGCGAACAGTATTTCTTATAACTCAGCAGTATAATGCATCATAAAACAATATCATTCATCCACAATAAATCAGCAGTCTAATGTAATGCAAATCAGTTTAACTAATGCAATAGTTATCAGCTTCTTCTAATTCAGGAGAATAATGCAAACTAAAACTACATAATAATTCACAATCTTTAATTAAGGGTCTAACATGGCATAAAATAATATTATAATCTAACACTATGTTTTCCCATCTGATGTTGTTAAACTGTAGCTGCTGCAGACCTCCAGACAAAGAGGAAGGTCTTTGAGAAGGTGATTGCTGTGAGGCGCCTGAGAGAGGAGGAGATTATCCTTTGCAGGGAGATGCAGCATCACTGGACAGTGTTGCGAATGCAATCTGTGGTGTTGGGGACAATCTCCTCAGACTGTAAGCACATTATTTATTTATTAATTTTTCGATGAATCGATTGAAAATAGGAGCAGATGCTAAAGTCTTACTGGATCTTTTACCTATATCTAGGTTGGTGGCTAACACTGCCTTCTCCCTTTAAAAAAAATGTTTAATTACAGGATCCTAATTCCTTGTGTTTATGAGGTGTGACAAAGTGGGTGAGAAGACCATTTGTCTATATTCTTAACATTCTTGTTTTGATTTAACCATATTTCACATATAATCTGCAATAGGCAAACATCTACTATCCCGGGTTTGTTTATGTTTTGCACTTTTACAGATTATATAATATAACATCTTGGTTTAAATCAATTCCTACAAGTTTGTTAAGTTAACATGTTCTTTATTTCAACTGTTAATTTGTATTGTTTAGAACTTACCTTACCTACCTGTCTTCCAGAAACAAAAGGAGGAAATATAGTTTTACTTCCTGCTTTATACCTTCTGGGTTCATCTGAGGTCACAGGAAGAGACCAAGTGCAGGAGGGGAAAAACTCTTATAATTTAATAAAGTTGATTTTAGAGGGTTTGTGAAGAAATAGATTTATTGTTGTAATATGTATTGATTACACCAGAGTTTATGTTGCCAGTGTCATGGTCCGCGGCCCGGCGTCCGAGGAGCTAATGGGATGCCCATGCCCACGGGCATGGCTGTTGCACCCCATCCCAGGCGATCATCAGGTGGACTATTTGATCCAGCCCAGCCTGCTGCTGCAGGCCAGTCCGTAGTCGTCTCACAGCGGTAACGTACACCTGCGGGAAAGCGATTGTGAGAACTCATCTGTCTGAACTAGCGCTGATTCTGTCCTGTGCACTCAGATAAACAACTCGGCGTGTTTTTGAGCCACCTGCCTGTCCACCTGCCCGTCTGGAATTTGGATCTCCTTCAGTACTCACCACCTCGACTTTCCTGGAGCTCCCCGCGGACCCTCACCCCTCCCTCCGGCTCCCACGGCCCCGTTGTCACCGTAAGACTCGTACTCTTCCCCCACGTATGCTGCTATTTCCCCGCGCCCCAATAATTCTTGTCCTTTTTCTGTTGCAGCCTCCCACAGTCCCGTTTTCGGCGTTCCTGCGCGACTCATCTCCCGGTCCCTTGGTTTCTCGAGTTTCACGCGTGTTTTCCTTCTACCCTCCCGGGACACCTTCAGTTAAAATAAAGTTTATTTTCTCGTACTCCTGTGTGTGTTGGCTCTGCTTCTGGGTCCAGCTTGTGCGCTGAACTTCGGTTCATGACAGCCAGTAAAGAGGAGTAGTAGAGGTTTGAATATAATCATGTTCATCTTACCTACCTACTGAATGGAATAGTCCAGAGGAGGAATTGTTTGGTTAAGTGGACTATTTAAGCAGAAGAACTCAGGTGTTTTGGGAGAAAGGTTCAGGTCGGTGTAGCTGTGTGCAGTTTGACCTTAATTTCTGTTGATTTAAGTTCAGTTATGTTTATTTGAATTGAGTTAATTATAGAGTTGAGTTTCTTATTTGTTTCTTTGTAAATATTGTTTGGGCCACAAAATGGTGAATAAATCACTTGCTACACTGGACAGCATTGGTCTCCTGCACTTCTTTGACCGCTTAAGTCGAGTCCTACCACATGAGGTGATGAGGTGAGGTTTTTTTTTTTTTGCTTTACTCATATTTATTTGTTTTGTTCTTTTTACAGCCTCCCTTGTTGGCATGTTGGAGGATGCACAGAAGGGACTCCGTAGCCTGGTTTTAAAAAAACGAAATGAACTGAAAGCTGAAATGCTCAAAGTAAAGGACACGTAAAAGAGAATCCTCAGCCACCAACCACTCCTGGAAATGGACTCGGAGGAGGAGGAAGACATTCCAGACGATGCCACTGAGAGTGATTTGAGCACTTCTGATGAAGACTGATTGTGTCATCATTGATGTTATGTTTGGAAAAATAAAAGTTAATCACATCTCTGTTTAAGGGGGTTAGGGTAACCTAACTCTAACCCTAACCCTGTGCTCCTCACAGATGAAAGCAGGTTCAGGACTTGTGACAGAGTCTGGAGACGCCGTGGAGAACCTTCTGTGGCCTGCAACATCCTCCAGCATGACGGTTTGGCAGTGGGTCAGTTTTGGTGTGGGGTGGCATTTCTTTGGGGACAACACAGTCCTCCATGTGTTCGGCAGAGGTAGCCTGTGTTGTGGAAGTTTTCCAATTAAATAAAGCCTGCAGACGAGCGGTGAGCGGTAGCTAACATTCTTTAATCCAAACACACAAAGAACAGAGACAACCAAGCTTGTGGAGAGCCTACATGACCGCGGGGCAGGGTCAGCAGTCTCACTGAGCCTAGCATGGCTCTCAGTTAAATACCTTCTCCAGGAACAAAAGGCAGTACACAGCTGTTTCACACCTTAAGGTTGACACTCCCTTGCTACCTCCCAGAGTTCTCGAAGAGACAAAAGACTCTTCCTGTGGAGTGTTTGCTTCCCCCCCAACTTCCTTACTAGACTCCCACCATTTGTCTTACTGTATGAGTGTCAGCCATGTTAAACTCCAGTGGCACCAAGGCATTATACAATAAAATAATGTGATTAATACATAAGTAAAAGAAATTCCTATACACCTGACTGCCATTAGGTGCTGAGATGAGATCCTCAGGTTCCTTGTGAGACCATATGCTGGTGCGGTTGACCCCGGGTTCCTCCTAATGCAAGACAATGCTAGACCTCATGTGGCTTGAGTGTGTCAGCAGTTCCTGCAAGATGAAGGCATTGATGCTGTGAATTATATCCCCTGTCAAGAATATAATATAATAGAATAATCCTTTAATTGTCCCACAAGGGGAAATTAAAGGATTGAAATGAAGACAGTTCCGAAAGCAAACATGGTTGGTCGATGCTAAGAGTGTTCCTGTTGCTGAGGTTGGTGTCATCCTGTAATCTCTTACGGACTACCTCCAACGCTTCCGTGACTGGGATACAAGTGAAGAGAGATGTAATGTCGTATGAGACCATGGTTTTATCTGCCTCCATAATGATATCTCTCACCTTCTCAACGAAATCCAGGGTGTTCTGGATATGGTGTTCAGAGCTGCCCACCAGCGGGTTGAGGATCGAAGCCAGAAACTTGGAAATGTTACTTTCTTCCTGTTGCCACTTCCTGGGTCTCGTTTCATTGTCTCATAAGTATTTTCACCACTGAGTAGTGACAACATTTTCTCATGATAGTCTTTCTGGTTTAGCAATACTGTGCACCTACCCTTGTCTGCTGGAAGGATGATAATGTTGTTGTCATCACTAAGTGATGTGAGTGCCTTCCTCTCCTCCATGGTGATGTTGGATGCTGGGGGATTTGCATTGCTGAGACAGGCCGAAACTTTCGTCCGTAGTTGATCTGCTTCCACTTCTGCAATATTGGTGTTACGAACTGTTGTTTCTGTGGCTGTGATCAGCATCACTAGTGGGATTTGTCTCGATGTGACAGCAAAATTCAACCCTTTGTTCCTTCAGTGGGCTGGTTTCAGTCATTATGCAAATGTACTGTTTATAAAGGGGAAACTGCAGTCAGCCGAGACTGAAGAAGTCACTGGGATGAGTGATGAAACGTTTCTCCCACAAAACGCTTTGTCCAGATGAACAGAATCAACTTTTGGAGATTTGCTTTCCTGGAGAATTGAGAATGCATCAAGGCGTTTCAGGATTTAAGTGTATATATTTATTTAGCATTAGTAGGAACAACTTAAAGTCAAATCCAGTTCATGAATAGTTGTAATGAATTTAATGATATCAGACCAATATGCTTACCTCAGCAGATTTGAAGAATACCTGATGAACAAGAACAAATAAACCTCAACATCCTTCCATATCACAGCTTCTGGAAACTCGTGCCGGGCAGTACAGCATGACTCATCCACAGCAGAAAGCCTTCACAAAGGCATTATTTTTAAATGACTTGAATATTGGTTGAAACCTGACCCTGTCTATTGTGGAAAAGAAGAGTTTTCAGCAGTTTCTGAAAGTAGTTGACTGCAAATAGAATCCGGTAGTAATAATAATAATAATAATGGATTGGATTTATATAGCGCTTTTCAAGGCACCCAAAGCCAGTGTTGGTCAAGTTACTTGAAAAAAGTAACCAGTAACTAATTACTGATTACGCCCCCCAAAAAGTAATCCCGTTACTTTACTGATTACTTATTTTCAAAAGTAATTAATTACTTAGTTAGTTACTTTTTAAAAACACGATTTACAACCTGAAGAGGTGATAAAGCGATAGATCTTCCAGCCCAATTCTACTTTTTCTACATAATCCATCATACAAAATCTAATCAAATGGAAAAGTCTCTTTTTTTTAACTTGTTTTATCAGTTTTAATCTTTTAACTTTATGCATCAAGCAAAAATATAATTATGTGCAACATTCTCTGACTTGAATAAATTAGTTTAACATTTAAACCTATTTTCTGCACATTCCAGCACATAAAATAAAATATTTTTTGTGTTTACACTCACTCTTTCAAATAGATGCAAGTAAAACACAGCAGAAAATAAATAAAGTCAAAGACTAGCAGGCCTTTTGCTCTATTTTCACCTGTAAAGCAGGCGGAGGTTTACCCTGGTACAGGTGTGCTGTGGTCAGTTGAAGAATCCGCGAGTTTCTCTGTGAGTTTCCCATTACGTCGTTGCGCACTCGGCGCTTGTTTGGAAGTTTAGGGGTTTTTTTCGCTGTAAAAAGTTTTCTTCCCACGCACAACGGACGCTAATGTTTTTGTCACTTTTTATGGAATCAAACTCAAAGTAAGGTCAGTACTTCCACGCTTTAAACGCTGCACGCTCATATTCTCTCCCACAATCGATATATGATCCATTGTTGATCTGCAGTAACGCGTTACAAGTAACGCGTTACTGCCCATCTCTGCCCAAAGAGCTTTACAATGCCACTATTCATTCACTCTCACATTCACACACTGGTGAAGGCAAGCTGCAGGTGTAGCCACAGCTGCCCTGGGGCAGACTGACAGAAGCAAGGCTGCCATATCGCACCATCGGCCCCTCTGGCCAACACCAGTAGGCAGTAGGGTAAAGTTTCTTGCCCCAGGACACAACAACCAGGACAGAGAGCCCGGGGATCAAACCAGCGAACCACGGTCGCCCTAGAAAAATTACATCAAAAACAGAGAACTTGTTAAAAACTCAGCTGAGCGACACTGATCATGTTTCAGTCACTGTGGACTTCTGGTTGGACTGAAGGATGAGGGGTTACTTTGGTATCACTGTGCACTGGATTCAGAAAGAGACATAGAGGATACGGCTGAAGTCCAAACTGCTTCATAGGCTTACACACACAGGTGAGAGAATCTGTGAGAAATTTGAAGTTATATGTGACGAATACAAAAATAAACTATATTATTATTGACAATGTTGCCAATATGCCGAAAGCATTAACTCTGTGCTTCCACGCCGAGCAAGGTGAGACACATGATGATGATCATCTTGATGACCCAGAGCTCTGGCATGACTTAACCTTGGAAGATCATGTTAAGTCGTGGTGCTGCTATGGCAAAGACAGCACCTGCAGTGTTTTGGTGGTTCTGGTGGCTTGTCAGAGACCAAAGTGACATCTACTTCTCTTTCAAAGTTATCTAAGCTCAGCTCTTTACTGCACACAAGCACAACATTCATAGATGTGTTTGAAGCTTAATTTGAACAGAAAGCAATCCCAGCGGCTGTGATCACAAGATCGAATTCAACACTGAGACAAGAGAAGGCAGTTCTCCAATGTGAACATCTTCAACTCTGTGCTGTTCTCAAAATGGCTGGGCAAAAGGAGTTATTATTCACAGCACAAGAGTGGAACCTGCTGAAGGAGATAGCAGACATCTGGAAGCCTTTCAGAGAAGCAACAGATTTGACACATAGTGAGAAAACAGTCACGATCAGTTGTGTTGTTCCATCCGTGCTGTCTCTCAATTACCACCTTGAGAAACTGACACCTCAAGTCCGTTTCCTGAATGGCCTGGTCAGGAGTCTCCAAGCATCATTCTATGTCTCATTGTGCACAAATGACTGCCAGACCTTTGGCCAGTTTGGTCTTTTGGAAATGCAATGAAATAACATAAAGTGCACATTATGTTCATTGTTTAATTCATATTTATTTATTTATTTATTTTCTGTCACTCACACTTGGACACATACAAATACATGTTCACACAGAGACTAGATAAGACAGACGGGACATGCTAATCACACTGCACTAAATTTACTGTGATGGTTCTTTGCTTTGTACAATCTCAGCACTTTTTGTCTGAAGAGAAAGTTCTGCTTTTGCATTTTTCATTGAATGTTTCTTCTGTGACTATTCTTGCAGCTAAGTTTCATTGAGCTGTACATTATAGAGGTACAATTTCAGAATTACTTGGTGTATATTTTGTAAGTTCACTTGTTTCATTATGTGTTGAGATAAATACAGATTAAGAAAGAGAAAACATGATCTATTATTTACATTTAATATGTACCTGCAACATTGTTTAAAAAAGACTTGAAAGAAATTCAAAGTTTAGGGCTTGAGAATTGAGGATAAAGATTGGAGACTTACTTGAGTCTTGGAAAACAATGACTTTGTCCCACATATGGCTCGTAACCACAAAGATCTTGAATTTTCTTACACACTGCTGGGGTAGCATTATACGATCTCCCAGTATCAGACCACACAGTATCAGACCACATGGTATCAGACCACACACTAGCCACTTGTTCTCTCTCAGAGTTCTGAGCACTGAACCCCAGACTGACTGAGGCCTTCTCCCATAGTATGACTGTCCGCTGTCACAGATTTTATCAATCTTCTGCAGCAGCTCTTTGACCTGATCCCTGTTTTCCATCTTGTTGTTGAATACGTGGTACACACCGCTGCAGCTTTGCAGCAGCTGCTGGATGTTTTTGTCCTCTCTGGTGAACATCTCAATGTCCATGTCGGTGTCTTCCAGTCGGTCTCCGTAGGTGAAAAGCAACATGGTGTGTTTGGAGACATTAGCGCTAAGCATCTTCTGCAGAGCTTTCAGTCCTTCCTGCTCCTGTGGAGTGAATCTTCCGAGCTGGAGGACGAGGATGAAGATGTGAGGACCTGGAGAGCTTAGCTGGAGAGCTTTTTCCAGCTCTGCTTTCACCTCGTCTGCAGATAGCCGAGTGCTGAAGAGTCCGGGGGTGTCGACCACAGAGACTCTATGATCGTCAATATCAACTTGTTTCTTCTCACTGCTCAAAGTCAGAGGGCTCAAACTGATCCTACAGTTAAACTCCTTCTTTCCCAGGATGGTGTTTCCTGCTGAGCTCTTCCCCACTCTCTCCTGACCCACCAGCACCACCCTCAGGTCAGAGCCTGAAACAACACACGGCATCAGCAAGGAGGTATGGATTGAATAGTGTGCATCAGTATCAGTGCAACCAAAAAAATGACAAAATTGGAATTTAGTTTCTTTAAATAAGTTCAGCTTTATTTTTATTACACCACCTCACAATTGCAGTCCTCTCAATTTAGAGACTCCACAGCATTAGAGAGAAACCCCAAAATCACATCATCACCTATGAGTGGCAATTGGTAACAGTGGGGAGGAAAACTCCCTTTCAACAGGAGGTAACCTCCAAGAGAACAAGGCTCAGGGAAGGGCAGCCATCATAGAGACCCATTGGAGAAAAAGGAGAGCACAGAGAAACAGGACAAACACAAGTTATGAGAGAGAACACAAAATGAAATGAGTGGTGTATGAACACCAGAGGACACTCTCAGAGCGTCATGGGAATCCCCCAGCAGCCTGGGATTCAGGCAAGGGCGTAGATTTGGCATGGATGGAAGGGACATGTCAGCATCAATAATTTGATTTCTTAGAGTAAAGAAAAACAAACCCGATAGTAAGAAAAAAACGATCTGTCAACGTCTCATTCACCCAGCGGTGCAGAAAGGGTTAAATTACGTTCTCTACTGGAGTCCTACGTCATATGACAAATATGGCCAATGTGATTGGCTGTGCTTTTCAGGGAGCTCTGTTTAGTTTTAGCAGAAGCAAGCCTGATCTGCGAGGAGGAGAGGAGGACGGCAGCACAAAGGAAGAACCTGGATCTAAGAAAGCATTTTTCAAAGAAACCTGTAAGTCACTTAAAGTCAATTTCACTCAACAAATGTGTGGCTATGGTAGGCTGTGGCCCACATCAGTCTAAAATTGTATGTAACCATGAATAACGTGTTTGGGAAACTAACTGCACAACAGGCAGCACTATTAGTTCTCTCAGTCTCCTAGAGTAGCATTTCTAATTTTGATTGAAACTGTCAGAGAAAACGGCAGCCTTGAGCAAGTCAGAATATTAGTTTACAGAGGCTGTTAAAATTATACGTCTAACGTTAAAATGTTGGTGACACAATAATTTCATCCTAATGGTACTGACATATTCATAGGGTTAATTCTTGAGACAAAATATCATGGAGTAGTCGTGATTTTGCAAATATTCCACCTTGTGGTGTAGTTTGCACAAATTGTTTTAAAAATGCACTCACCCTACAAACATTACTGATGAGTCAAGATCTGCACAAATTGACAGAAACACTGAAGTAGCTACCCATTTTGTACCATTGCCCGTACCCAATCATCTCCCTGGATACGGGCAATAGCCTAAAATGTTGCATAATTTTGCTGAGAGATCTTTTACTTTGTGGTAATCTTAGATGAGTAGTTTTATGGACAAAAACCACCAGGTCATTCAGTGTTCCCTTAGTGCTAATGTGTCAGAGATGTTGGTGTACTATATCTGAAGTAATGTTGTTAAGTCCTTAAAGTCATGTTCTTTTATTGTCATAACTGTATTTGAAGCTATTTTTTATTTTTGTATGATACATGATTGATATGGATTATGGCTGAAGTCATAGTAAAGCCTAAAATACTTTAGTCAGTCATTTGTTTAATACTAAATTAACATTATATAATTCACATATAAAACTGAATTGTTATTTTAAATGGTTTAAAAGCATGCAGAATAGCATATGTAGACAAGTATATTTCTCTTTTTTTTTTTATCAAGAAGCAAAGACAAAAAGGAAAAAAAAAGGAAACAGGGCAGGGTTCGATGGTTGAATCATCCGTCCCCACCAATGCCAAAACCAAATCTATGCCCTTGGATTCAGGGTTACCTGATCCAGCCCTAACTATAGGTCTGAAGCCTAATTGTAAAAGTACATAGAGCATTTTGTTTCAGAACATTTGTCTCATAAAGATTGTAATTTACAAGCCAATACCAAAAGAGTGATCACGTCCCTGCTCTTGATCAATAACGCATACACAACACCATGAGTTACAAACATCCATGACGACAATCGTCACGTTTTAATTTTAAATTTTTTCCTTTTCCTTTTATTGAAATATTTACAGTTACTATTTTTACAATCAAAACAGATGTCGGTCACATAAAATTACACAGCTGAAATATTTTCACACCTTAATTATTTTCTTGTATTTTATGATAATCTGGATTTAATCTTTTGCAGCTAAAGCAGATTATCACTGGGTAATGCATCCCATCTTTTTCATTACTAAAGCGGCTGCCAGCACAGCGCCCCCTGCTGTCACAACAGCACATCCACCTTTAATACAAGTCATAAAGCTCTGATTGAATGAGTTGTTTCTCTCCGCCTGTTTTTTTGCTTCTTCTGGCTTCATCTTTGGATTTTCTCTCAGAAGTCGCCTTATTTCTTTTTCTATGGCTTTCTGGGCCTCCGTGAAGAGTTCACTGGTGTAGTATCTTCCTTCATTTTTCTGAACCATTGCATTGATCTTCTTCAGCAGGTTAGAGACTTGAGTTGAGTCTTCATCTCTGTTGTCAATAACATGATATCCTCCATGGCATTGACGAATGAAGTCTTTAATTGGTTGATATTTGCTTATTAATTCTTCTATGGTGACTCCTTCAGCCTTCAGCTGGTCTCCATGTGTGAACAGGGCCATGGTGTAATCTCGTGCTGCTTCTCCAAATGTTTCCTTGATGACTTCCAGAGACTTTTGGTCTTCCTTTGAGAATCTTGTTGCCTGCACCACAACCAGGAAAACATGAGGACCAGGAGCAGCAAAGGAGATGGATTTAAGAACCTCTTTAACCACACTGTCGTATGGTCTTTTGGTGTCAGACAGACCTGGAGTATCAACTATAGCCAGTTTCTGACCATCAAACTGAGCTGTTTCCTTCTGACATACTGATGTCACCGAGGACAAAGACAGACGGGATTTAAACAGGTTTTCCCCTAAGATGGTGTTTCCTAATGCACTCTTGCCAATTCCAGTTTTGCCAGTGACCACGATCCTCAGCTCATCTGGTTTCTCTGAGTCTGTTGGAGAGAAACACAGAGCTCAAAGCTTTACACTTAACTAAACTGTCCTATCTCGACATCAGTGGGAGTTTGCTCGTGCTGGACTTTTAACTCACATAAAAAAATAAATAAAATATAATTTTGCTTAAAAAAATTGAAGGCCGAAAACTAAACAAGAAATTACAGCAATATGAAAATAGAAATATTCCCCAAAGACCAAAGAGTGTGTGATTTAAGAGGAATAGTTATGCCTGTAGCAGATTAGAAAAGGATTATTCGACTTCTCTCATGATTTCAACTAATAATCACTCCCTGACTGGTGAGTGAATGCTAACAATAAAATATGAGTCTGTTTGCTGTTTGCTTTGAGTGCTACAAAAAACAGTTATGGACTCATTACACTGGCCAACAAGTTTGGTTTGATTTAGATACAAATCTAGTCAAACAGAAGACCCTTATGAAAATTTCAGTTTACCCTGCCCAGGATAGGGTTACCGGAGCCCCGCCCTGGAGCCAGGCCCGGGGAGGGTGCCCGAGGATGAGTGTCTGGTGGTCGGGCCTTAGTCCAAGTGGCCCGGCCGGGCACAGCCTGAAAAGGGGGCATGGGCCCTTCCTCCTGCAGGCCCACCACCTGCAGGAGGCACCATAGGGGTCGGGTGCATTGTGAGACCTGGACGGGCGTGATTGGGATCAACGGCCTCCCTGATATGAACCCGAGTGTGTTTTGTTATTGGACTTCTGTGCAACCACAGTTTGGCCATAACGAACACCCTGTTCGAATATAAGAGTGTCCATAAGTGCACGTGGCACCAGGACACTCTAGGCCAGAGGTCGATGATCAATTTTGTAATCGTATCACCAGACCTGCGGCCATGTGCTCTGGACACTCAGGTAAAGAGATGGCCTGAGTTGTCAACTGATCACCACCTGGTGGTGAGTTGGATCAGGTGGCGGGGGAGGACGCTGGACAGACCCGGCACGCCTAAATGTATAGTGAGAGTGGGAATGCCTAGCAGCGGTCCTAGTCCGCGAGATCATCAAAGCACACCCTCGGCATAGCTTCAACAGCATCCAGAGGGAAACTAGGGTCATTGAGTCCGAGTGGTACATGTTCAGCATCTCCATTGCTGAAGCTGCTGCAATGAGCTGCGGCTGCAAGATGGTTGGTGCCCGGCGTGGTGGTAACCCCCAAACCAAATGGTGGACACCAGAGGGGAAGGGAGCCACCGGGCTGAAGGAGTCCTATTGGGCTTTGTTAGCCTGTGGGACTTTGGAGGCAGCAGATAGGTACCGACAGGCCAAGCAGAATGTGGCTCGGGCAATGGCTGAAGCAAAAACTTGGGTGGGGGAGGAGTTTGGAGCAGCCATGGAAAAAGACTTTCGGACTGCCTCCAAGAGATTTTGGCAAACCGTCAGGCGACTCAGGAGGTGAAATCAGTGCTCTACCTTTGCTGTGTGTAGTGCTGCTGACTTTGAATTTTTGGGCGGTGGAAGGAAAACATCGAGGACCTTAATCCCACTGACGCTTCTCTCGAGGAGGAAGCAGACACTGGGGATAAGAGGGATGACTCGCCAATTTCCGGAGATGAGGTCACTGGGGCAGTTAAACAACTTCTTGGTTGCAGAGCCCTTGATGTGGATGAGGTCCGCCCCAAGTTCCTAAAGGCTCTGGATTTTGTAGGGCTGTCCTGGCTGACATGCCTCTACAACGTTGTGTGGAGATCAGGGGTGATACCCCTGGACTGGCAGACTGGGGTGGTGGTCCCCATTTTTAAGAAGGGGGACCGGAAGGTGTGTTCCTTTTTTTTTTTTTTTGTCCCGTTTGGATCTATAGCCATCAGAATTGTTGTCTTAAGGCCAAGAAAGATGCCAAGCGGATTTATTTTACCAAGTGGATCATCATGGCCTTGCCATATTGGTCCATTTGATTGACCTTTATTATAATTATGAATTTATTTTATTTTCAGTTGCTACAAACGGGACAGGCATGACTGTGGGATAGGACAGGGGGAGAGAATGACAGAAAGAGAGGGAGAGAAAGAAAGAAAACCAAAGGGGAGAAGAGACGGTGAAAAGGGGGGGGAAGAGAGAAAAAAACAAACAAACAAACAAAAAAAAACACCTGGGTCACCTGTATGGAGGAAAAAAACAGAAGAGAAAGCAAACAACAAAGAGCAACATAATAAGAAAAAAAAGCACCATCACAATAAACTAGCTAGCAGTAGATATCAATAGTTACTAAATAATAAACGATATTGTGCAGCACGCAAGATAGACAGCGCACAATGTGCTTTGAGGTAGCAGCCAAGAAAGCTGTAGTCCGCGTCTGTGAATACCCATGTGTACACCTGTGTGCATACCTGTGTGGATCAGCATGCTTGCATTCCAAAGGTTTCTCCATGTAATGATCTGCTAGGGAGTGTGGGGAGCCACAGCCCTGTCCTCTATGGTATCAAGCAGGTATGGAGGAGATCAAAACTCCAGACATCCAGAGGCCCCCAGAACACAAGAGACCAAGGAAGACCAACAGAGGGGCAGCCGCGCCACTGTCCCAGTAAGAGCAGAGGAGAGTCCCAGATGAGGGCTCACTCAGCAGCCGCGGAGCAGAAGCCAGGGGGAGTTGTAGTGACGCGCCCGTGAGCTCCGCCGGCAGCCAGCTGTGCCTGAGTGACCGAGCCCCAGGCCGAGAGGCCGGGGGCACCCCACCTCCGAAGTGGCCCGAGCGAGCCCCAGGCTCCAGGCCCCGATAAGCGGCCGCCAAGGAGTGAGCCGGTGTGTACCCAGACGCCCACCCCCAGATACAAAGAACCACCAACGCACCGACACCTGAGGGAGTCCGCCACCGGCAGGGGAAGTGGTGGTGGGTGGAGATAGGCCTCCAAGCCTTGGAGGGCCCGAGATGTCCCCAGAGAGGTGGCGTCTGATACCCAACCTGACATATAGACACAGACATACAGGCACACACAGACACAAACATCCATTCCCACCCTCATGCTCTCATATGCACTTACTCCACACTCAACTGACGTGGAGACAGACATAAAGAGACGCTGTATACACGATCACACTCCCCAAGCGTACTCTACGAACCGGGTCTAGGTACCCTTGCCCCTGGAGGGGGGAACTGCACCCAGGCCCAGGTGGTGTTACCCTTTTCCCTGCGGTGGGGAGAGGCAGACCGCCCCGACTCCACAGCAGCAGGGAGGCCCCACATCCCAGACCGCAGTCGGACGGCCAACTCCTCCTAGCCCCCCCGCTCCAGCAGGCCGCAGAGAACGGGGGTGAGAGAAGACTCCAAACCTCCCTCCACCCGCTCATTGTAGTGTTGATGCATGTGTGTTCTAAGGTGCAATTAAAACCCAGGAGGGCATGGAGCTACCTGCCAGAGAGCAGCAGGTAAGCGCATAGTCCCTCCTGTGTTGGAACACACCGGAAGGTGTTTTGGTGACTTGGGGAAGGCAATCGACTGTGTCCCTTGGAGTGTCCGGTGGGAGGTACTGCGGGAGTATGGGGTGTCTGGCCCATTGCTACTGGCCATTCGATTCCTATACAACCGTTGCAAGAGCTTGGTTTGCATAGCCGGCAATAAGTCTGACTCATTCCCAGTGGGTGATGTACTCTGCCAGGGCTGCCCTTTGTCACCGATTCTGTTCATAACTTTTATGGATAGGATTTCTAGGTGCAGCCAAGTGGTGGAGGGCTCTCACTTCGGTGGCCTCAGAATCTCATCTCTGCTTTTCATGGATGATGTGGTTCTGTTGGCTTCATTAGGTGATGGCCTCCAGCTCCCACTGAAACAGTTTGCAACCAAGTATGAAGCAGCGGGAATGAGGATCAGCACCTCCAAATCTCAGGCCATGGAACACACCGGAAGGTGTGTTCCAACTACAGGGGGATCACACTGCTCAGCCTGCCTGGGAAAGTCTATGCCAGGGTGCTGGAAAGGAGAGTCAGTCCATTAGTCGAACCTTGGATATAGGAGGACCAATGCGGGTTTCATCCTGGTCGAGGAACACTGGACCAGCTCTTTATCCTCTCAAGGATACTTGAGGGTGCATGGGAGTTTGCCCAACCAGTCTAAATGTGTTTTGGTGACTTGGGGAAGGCAATCGACTGTGTCCCTTGGAGTGTCCGGTGGGAGGTACTGCGGGAGTATGGGGTGTCTGGCCCATTGCTACTGGCCATTCGATTCCTATACAACCGTTGCAAGAGCTTGGTTTGCATAGCCGGCAATAAGTCTGACTCATTCCCAGTGGGTGATGTACTCTGCCAGGGCTGCCCTTTGTCACCGATTCTGTTCATAACTTTTATGGATAGGATTTCTAGGTGCAGCCAAGTGGTGGAGGGCTCTCACTTCGGTGGCCTCAGAATCTCATCTCTGCTTTTCATGGATGATGTGGTTCTGTTGGCTTCATTAGGTGATGGCCTCCAGCTCCCACTGAAACAGTTTGCAACCAAGTATGAAGCAGCGGGAATGAGGATCAGCACCTCCAAATCTCAGGCCATGGTTCTCAGCTGGAAAAGGGTGGAGTGCCCACTCCGGGTCTGGAATGAGTTCCTGCCCCAAGTGGAGGAGTTCAAGTATCTCGGGTTCTTGTTCGCAAGTGATGGGAGAAGGGAGCTGGAGATCGACAGACGGTTTGGTGCTGCAGCTGCAGTGATGCGGACACTGCACCTGTCCATCATGGTGAAGAGAGAGCGGAGCGTAAAAGTGAAGCTCTCAATTTAATGGTTGGTCTATGTCCCTACCCTTACCTATGGTCATGAGCTGTGGGTAGTGATCACAAGAACGAGATTGCGGGTATAAGCGGCAGAAATGAACTTCCTCCAAATGGTGGCTGGCCTCTCCCTTAGAGATAGGGTGAGAAGTTCAGCCATCTGGGAGAGGCTCAGAGTAGAGCCCCTGCTCCTCCACATCAAAAGGAGCCAGTTGAGGTAGTTCAGGCATCTGACAAGGATGCCTCCTGGGCGCCTCCTGAGTGAGGTCTTCCGGGCATGTCCCACCGGGAGGAGGCCCCGGGACAGACCCAGCACACGCTGGAGAGATTATATCTCTCGGCTGTCTTTGCCTCAGAAGTCCCAAACTACCCTCACTATATGTTTAGGTGTGGCTGGTCTCTCCAGAATCCTTGCCACCACCTGATCCAACTCACCAGCATGTGGTGATCAGTTGACAGCTCAGCACCTCTCTTCATCTGAGTGTCCAGAACATACGGCCACAGATCTGATGATACGATTACAAAATTGATTAACGACCTCTGACCTAGGGTTTCCTTAGTGCCATGCGCACTTATGGATACTCTTATTGTCAAACATGCTGTTCGTTTGTTAGAGGTTCGGTAGAAGTTCAGTAACAGAAAACTACTTGAGTAAAGATCTGTCATTTTGTTCCTCCCAATAATGCCTCTCCAGGTCTCACTGTCATTGCCCATATGAGCATTGAAGTCTCCTAGTATGACACCATAGTCCCCAAGTGGGGAACCCCCAACCACCCCACACAGGGACTCCAAGAAGACTGTAAGTGCAGATGACAATCAGGATCCATACGTCGATCCAAAGGCGCAGGGAAAAAAAAAAAACCTCTTGCTGTCATAGCAGGGTACACTGGTGTCTTTGTAAAACGAACCCAAAAGCAGACACTACAGAGAGGAACTGCAGTTCTAAACAAAAAGCGAGACATTTATTATAGGCTGGTTGAACATGGATACAGAATAAAGCAAAGGCAACAGGGTGTAACTAAACTAAACTAAAACCTTTAGGAAAACAAAACAATGAATCATGAAGAACGAGATACCAGACATGACTTGGTGGGAGGGAAAACAGACGACCTGACACTGAACAAAAGAAGACAGAGGACGCACAGGAGGTGATCAAGGGAAGTGGAAACACATGGGGAAACAGCTGACGCAAATAAACATAACGACATCACAGGAAAAGAGTAAAACTAAACACATTGAACAAAGTAAACTCTAAACTCAAGACAAACAAATAATAATCCTATAACTCAACATTATCACAAAATTTACCATGGAGGGAAAATGGCGCCGGTGAGGTCGGCTGCCGTGCTGGATGCTCTGCCCCAACTTCTCTACTTTTTGCAGTTTTTCGTCACTTTTTGCTATATCTGCGATAATCTTGCATGGGCATCATGCAAAACACACAAATCCGCTACAGTAGAGACACTTTGGTTTCTATTGGTCTACAATACACGAACATTTCACCATGTTTAACTCCGGACTCAACCTGGCCAAAGGAGATCCTGAGGGAGAACAAAGGACGCGACCCTAAGCGACGGCCTCGAGGTAAAAGAGCCGGCATCAGGAACAGGCTACGGGCTCGCGCACACCGCGCACCCATGCCCAGTATCCTGTTAGCCAATGTTCAATCCATCGAGAACAAGCTTGATGACCTCAGAGCCAGAATCAAGTTCCAGAGAGACATTCGGGACTGCAACCTCCTCTGCTTCACCGAGACTTGGCTGAACCCAGCGATACCAGACCACGCCGTGCAGCCGACGGGGTTCTTTTCGGTTTACCGCATGGACAGGACAAGGGAGTCGGGGAAGAAAAGAGGTAGTGGAGTGTGTTTGATGGTGAACAACAGATGGTGCGACAGCACAAACATCTCCCCATTCACACGCTCTTGCTCGTCCAATCTGGAGCTTTTGATCGTTAAATGTCGCCCTTTATATCTCCCTCGGGAATTCACTGCGGTCATTGCCTGCACTGTTTACATTCCGCCTCACGCGGACTCAGACACTGCCTTATGTGAGCTACATGAGGCTCTCACACATCAACAAACACTTCACCAAGATGCCGCACTCATTGTTATGGGAGATTTTAACAGAGTGAATCTCAAACGGACATTTCACAACCTTCACCAGCACATCAACTGCCCCACCCGGGGCATGAGGACATTAGACCACTGCTACACCCCGTTCAAGAACTGTTACAAGGCTCAGCCCCTGCCGGCATTTGGAAAATCGGACCATGCCGCCATCTTCCTCATGCCTGCTTACAAACAAAGGCTAAAGCAGCAACCACCAATCAGGAGGGAGGTCGCTCGCTGGACGGACCAATCAGCACTGGATGACGCAGACTGGGACATGTTTCGGCGCAGCTCTGATGACATCAACATGTTTACGGAAGCAGTTGTGGGATTTATCGGGAAACTAGCGGACGACACAGCAGAAAGAACTATCATCCGAACGTTTCCCAACCAGAAGCCGTGGGTGGATAAAAACATCCGCGACGCTCTGAGATCACGCACCGCTGCCTACAATGAAGGGCTCGTCTCCGGTAATATGGACCTATACAAGGCTGCGTCCTACAACGTGCGCAGCGCGGTCCGAAAGGCAAAGCGGAGCTACGGGGAAAAACTAGAGTCACAGCTATGACAGTGCGACTCTAGGAGCCTGTGGAAAGGACTGCGGACTATAACGGACTATAAACGACCAGCTCCTTCAATGATGAATGCAGATGCTTCACTGGCTGATGAGCTGAACACGTTTTATGCTTGCTTTGACGCCGCAGCAATTAAAACAACAAACGGCTGCGCGCGCTCGGAGTGCACCAGTGAAGAAAATGCATTCATCATCACAGAGCATGCCGTGAGGAACACCTTCAAGAGGGTGAACACCAGGAAGGCAGCAGGACCAGATGCAATCCCTGGCCAGGTCCTGAGAGCCTGCACTGACCAGCTAGCACTGGTGTTTACGGAGATCTTCAACCTCTCCCTGGCCCAAGCTGTGGTTCCCACGTGCTTCAAACAGTCCATTATTGTTCCTGTTCCAAAGAAACAACAGCCCACTTGCCACAATGACTACCGTCCAGTAGCACTGACTTCAATTGTGATGAAGTGTTTTGAAAGACTGATGAGAGATCACATCACTTCTTCACTTCCTGCCACCATCAACCCACTTCAGTTTGCTTACCGGACTAATCGTTCCACAGACGATGCCATATCTCACCTGCTCCACACATCCCTGAGTCACCTGGACACTGGCAGAGGGAATTACGTTAGGATGCTGTTCGTGGACTACAGTTCAGCATTCAACACAATAATTCCCTCTAAGTTTTTCACCAAGTTGACAGATCTAGGACTCAGCTCATCACTGTGTCAGTGGATCCTCAACTTCCTCACAGACAGACCCCAATCAGTGAGGGTGGGAAAACAAGTCTCCCCCTCCATCTCACTCAGCACTGGAGTGCCTCAGGGCTGTGTTTTAAGCCCCCTGCTGTACTCACTGTACACTTATGACTGCGTAGCCACATCAGACACCACCTCCATTGTCAAGTTTGCTGACGACACTGCTGTTGTGGGCCTGATCTCCGACAACATCGAGACGGCCTACCTGGAGGAGATTAGGAACCTGGAGACCTGGTGCCAGGAGAATAACCTCCTCCTAAACATCAGCAAGACTAAGGAGCTGATCGTGGACTTCACTACAAAGCAGGCGAGGAATTACAAACCCCTCATCATCAGTGGCATGCCAGTGGAGAGAGTGGACAGTTTCCGATACCTGGGTGTCCACATCACTCGGGACCTGTCATGGTCCTGCCACATCAACTCCCTGGTTAAGAAAGCCCGTCAGCGTCTCTTCTTCCTCAGAAGACTTAGAGACTTCCATCTGCCACTGAAGGTGCTCAAGAACTTTTACTCCTGCACCATCGAGAGCGTCCTGACGGCAAACATCTGCACCTGGTTTGGGAACAGCACCAAGCAGGACAGACGAGATCTGCAAAGAGTGGTGCGCTCAGCCGAATGCATCATTCAATCAGAGCTCCCTGACCTGCTGTCCATCTACACCAAGCGGTGCAAGTCCAAAGCTAGGAAGATTATGATGGACCTCTCCCATCCCAACAATGGACTCTTCTCGCTGTTGAGGTCTGGGAAGCGCTTCCACTCCCTTAAGGCCAAAACAGAGAGAATGAGGAGGAGCTTCTTCCCACAGGCTATTCGGGCCCTGAACCAGGTGTAGGACTGGACTCTCCCACACACGTCACTATAAGACTGGACTCTCACACACATCACCACACGCACCACCACACATTTCCTATAATCCTATAATTCCTATAATTTATAATCTTTATAATCTCTTCTGCTATTTGCACATTCTTTACTGTAAATTCCTAAGTTAATTTGTAAATTCTATAGTAAACTGTAAATTGTAAATATTGTAAAACTTTTCTTCTGTCATTTAATGGTCAGGCATTGTACAGCTACAAGCATTTCACCCCATGTCATACTGTGTATGGTTGTGTGTGTGTGACAAATAAAATTTGAATTTGAATTTGAATGAGAACTCAAAACAAATTCAGAACACTGGGACACAGACATAGCCCCTGAAACCCATCCACTGAGGAAAAACTCCAATGTGTAGGCAGCTGGCTGAATGGATAGCAGCATACCAAGCATACCATATTGCCAAAACCCTGATAAATATTACTTGTAGGATATTTTAACGATCTTAAAAAGCATGCAACCTTACTTTCCTGCTACTACAAACTCAGTATCATAGAAGAGGTCAAAGATCAAATGAGGATTTAAATTTTATGGACTTTCAGTTCATAAAACATTAACTGCATGATAGGAATAGAAACAATTTGAAAATTAGCACTTTTCCCATTTGGGCTTTTTTTTTATTTTTAACAAAATTCAGGTCAAAATGTATTTTAGTCATTTTTGATTTCAATTAAGAACTTTTGATCTTAGATCTGACCTCTGACCCTTGCATCAGTTTCACTTTCACACATATAGTTAGTAAAGTTTGACTGAATGTATTCTAGAAAGATTCTGGCTGGAAGCCATGTTATTTGCTCAAAAACAAGGAAGAGACATGTTGAATAATCTATCTTTATCTAACACCTACATACAGTGTGATTTGTGACGAGCAACAATCCCAGTAATGATAATTCAAGCTTGAGGCCTGATGCAGCAGAGGATTTGCCTGTTTGTCATTTACATTTGGCGTTGTTTGTTACATAATGCTGGTTTCTGGTTCCTACTAGGTGGTACTATGACTGTGCAACTCACTGTTGCACATTGATCCCCTGATGCAAGACGTGAGTGAAGGATGAGGCGGATAGAATGGGATGTCTCTGTCTTCTGTAGCCCAAATTGACATCACCTCAATTTTCTATCAGGTGATGTCAATAGGTCACATGACAGGGCGTGTTTCACTCCAAACCTCTGTACAGTACAAAAGACTAACTTGTTTAGCTGGTTCAGCTGATTTCATGACTAATAGGAGTCACCCAACTGAACTGAACATTTGTATAGGGTCAGGAAATACATTCAGGGATTTGATTCCCATTGAAAACAGTTTTAGAAATTATGCCAGTTTTTGTTTTTATTTTTTAATTTATTGTTGTTTCTGTAAATCTACATTTTACAATAATGAAACTCAAAAATAAGACTGAAAGTTTCTGTCAGTCAGTTTTAGAACATATAAAAAAGTAAAACTTTAGTTGTTTGATATTTTATCCAAAGCTATGATTAAAAGTGTCACAGCAAATTTGTGTGTGTTTTTAAAACAAAAGTCTAACATTTGTAAATGTACTTACATTGCTGTGAAGAGGCCATGTATTTCTTTCTCAGGCAGTTGAGCTGTGATGGATCAGTGTGACTTTTACTGAATGGTTTTAGTTTCACCTCCACCCTTTTATTATCTGTCTCTAGTCCCCTCCCTTTAAGGTGGTGTCACAGAAGGACTCTGTGTGGATGTCAAATTTTGTCTCTTCTCGGGTGACATTAATGCCCAAGCTTCAGTTGCATTACCAGCAGGGGGGTGATAGTTTATTCAAAGCCAACAAACGCTACTGACAGAGGGAGGTGTGAAGTAGAGTCCAGGCACCATGTTTGATACAGTATGTTTTTACCTTTAAATGTGTGACTGTTGGTTATTTTAAAGGTTTTAGTTTCCTGTGACTGAATATGTTTGATCATTATACATGCAAGGTTAACAAGCTAGCTCCATTAGCATGTAGCTGTAGCATATAGTTGTAGTCCACAGCAGGTGGGATATCCAATCTTTAGATGATGACCTGATGTAACGTGCTTCCAGGTCCAAACTACTCTGCATTTATTAAGGCTGTTGTGTTTTTAACATGTTTTAATGTTTTGTATTTTGTTCTATTTAATCTGAAAAAGCCCCTAAAGAAGTCAGTGACCATGGTCGGTCTCTCTCGATTTTTATCATCACTATTCATTTTAAAGCTCAGTTTTGGATAATTTTGCTGAAAAAAGACGGCGGACGGCTGAAGTGGGCGAAGAGTAAACTTTTAAATAAGTAAGTACGGAATATTTTGTGACTTCCTTATGTGCAAATGTTTAATAACGAAGAACATTAAAACATTACTGTTAGCCAAATGTCGGCAAAGTTATGTAACATTAGCAATGTCAGTACTTTCAGCGTCAGCGTGGTTTTAAAGCATTTACTTTAAAATATATGCAACTCAATAGTTGACCTTAATCTTACAGAGAATGTGCCGATTTCATGGATGATTAAAGTCAATCATATATCCACAAACACAACAAGCTGTCAGGGTAGGTGTAGAAAAGAGGACTCGTATGAAGGACTCCTTTGGGAGAAGACAGTGGACTTATTTACTGTGCGGTAAAGGTGCAACAGTTCAATTATATATATATATATATATATATATATATATATATATATATATATATATATATATATATATATATATATATATTAGTGCTGTCAAAATTATCGCGTTAATTGTTAAGATCAACGCGAAATGTTTAATGCATTAAAAAAATTTAACGCTGATTTTGTTTTTTTATTAATTTCCTGTAATCTAAGACCTTTAAATTCATGAGCACCTCTGGAGGAGGGGGCAACAGTGTGCTATGCTGGCGTTTGGCCTGACAGAAATGATTAGAAGAAGAAGAAGAAGTGACACCATGCTACTATCTAGCTAACACTAGCTAACACACGCAAGCATGGACGAGGGCGGACTTTTGGGTGGAAAGTTTCTCTTTAAGAAGTTGCCTGATGGCTTGTTGGACAAAATGAGAGTAAGATGCACAATTTGCAACGCTGAATTCAAGTACCACAGAAGCAGTTCATCACTGGCGTATCACCTGAGAGCAAAACACCCAACTGAATCCACCTCTACGGGACCTCGCCAGTCTACGCTTCAGGAGTATGGTGCTTGTGGACGAATAACAAAAAATGTGAGAGAAAAGGTAACCAATTCCTTGGTTGTTTGGATAGGAGAAGGTAAGATGGGGGCTCGATTGCCGAAGGCAATCGGGCACCAATGCACAGGCCATTCCTGCTCCCGACTCAAGGAATCATGTCCCCAACTTGGTGTCCTGAAAAAGGGATTATGTTAGTATCCTGGACATGAGGTTTACACTGTGATCAGCCCCAGATGGGGGAGGGGGGGAGGGGGAAAAAAAAAGGAAGAGCGAGGGAGAGCGAGGGGTAAGAGAGAGAGAGTGAGAGAGGGAGAGAGAGAGAGAGAGGGGGAGGGAGGGAGGGAGGGAGGGAGGGTGGAGTTTGGAGTTGAGGGTCATTCCAATATAGGGTTAAAGGTGGTTAGGTTTAGGATTGAAACCAGGGTTGGGCTTCAAGGATAAGAGGGTTAGGGGAAGGTAAGATGAGGGCTCGAGGGTTAGGGTTTAGGAAAGAGAAAGGGGACCCAGCAGCCGCTGGACCCCCTTGGAGGCACGCTCACGACGAATGAAGTGGGCAGATGTCCCCCGGTCAAAAAATTGCCCATATAGGGTGATAATTGGCCAACTGCGCATCGTTGGGCCGTCGCGACGTTTCGGCGTAACTGTGCCTTCCTCAAGCTGGCCCAACGTGTCCTCTGTTTGTGTTGCATGCCTGTCTCGGCTTTTATACTGTCTGTCTCCACCCACTTTGGGTTTTCTGTTTTTCATTTAACTTTCTTTTCTTTCTCAGTTTGCTCTTTAACTTTTCTCTGTTTGTTCTTTAACTTTCTTTGCTTTATACTTCTTTTTCTCAACTTGTTCTTTTTCTCTGTTTGTTCTTTAACTTTCTTTGCTTAATACTTCTGTTTCTCAACTTGTTCTTTTTCTTACTGTGCTCTCTTTGTTTCTTTCTGTCCTTCTGTTGTTGTTTATCCTTTTTATATTTTTAAATGGCACCCCCTGCTTTATAGACATCCCGTCCTGTATTTTTCCTTTTTTGGCACCCCCTTCTTATTTATCCTTTCCAGTTCTGTGGCTTTTACGTGTTTCCATTATTTTTTGGCTTTTTTTAATTTTTAATTTTTAGGAGGGAGGGAGGGAGGGTTTTAGGGGTTAGGGTAAGGGTTAGGGGTTAGGGTTTGTGAGAGAGAGGAAAAGTGTTCCGGCCCCTGAAGGGACGCGGAGGTGCACGGTCCTTCCCTTGGGCCCTCCCGCTACTCCACTGCCTGTTACGGCCACCAGGCACAAGACGCCGTCCCCGGTACCGTACAGGGATCCAATCCTGGTCCTCATCCAGGTAGACCATTATTGTCTTGTCTGTGATGAAGCCTTTGTTATCTAATAATAAAGTTTTGTGTGGATGATGCAGCCTTTGGTATTATAATTTAATAAATTTTGTTTGTTTGTTATTTATGAATGTAGGTATGAATGATAATGTATCTAATTTATAGTGCAAAAAAAATAATAATGAGAAAAAAAGAAAGCGTTTGGTTTTTATAAAAAAATAAAGAAAAACTGATTAATTTTTAATAAATTCAAAATAGGCCAAATGGTAGTGTGCCCGGGGCAACGTTTCGACCCCACCGGGTCTTCTTCAGGCCAGGGCACACGCGGTACAAAACGAAAAAGTGGCTGCTGTGAATAATCTGGAGATGTTGCTCCTTTGGCTGTCAGGGCTAGAATGAGGGTGTTCAGCACTCCTCTCCTTATATAGCCTCTGACGAACTAAACTAAAAATGCAGTTTTCAATGAACTGATGTTTTAAAGTTATGCAGCCTTGCCTATAATAATGAAAAAACACAGAAAATGGAAAATATGTACATAGTCAAATAATACAAAATTGTTTTTAACGTATTTTTTAATCCTTTTTAACCACTCTAAATGTTGTAGATAAAACTATGTTTTAAATTGTTTTTAGTATTTCATGAAATGATTTTAAATGTTTTTTTTGTTGTTTTTTAATGGTTTTTTAATTTTTTTTGTTGCTTATTCATTTTTGGTGCTTTTATTTACATTTGTAAACATGACAAAATTGTTTTTAACGTATTTTTTAATCCTTTTTAACCACACTAAATGTTGTAGATAAAACTGTGTTTTAAATTGTTTTTAGTATTTTATGAAATGATTTTAAATGTTTTTTTTGTTGTTTTTTTATGGTTTTTTTTAATTTTTTTTGTTGCTTATTCATTTTTGGTGCTTTTATTTACATTTGTAGACATGAAGTTTGCATGTTTTGAAGATAAACAATGCTTCAAACAGGAAAAATTATTTTTAACTATTTACAACCGTATGAAACATTGAAAAGAAATTTTAACTAATGTGAAAAAATTGAAATCAAGATTTTTAATGTTTTTAAAGATATGTGATGCGTTTTTGTGTATTCCTTTGTGTTTTTAAATAGTTTTGCGTGTGGTCTTAATAATGTTAGTAACACAACAAACATGAGGGTTCCCCATGTGAGTGGGGGTTGGGAAATAAAAAGTAAAGACCCCCATGGTTAGGGTTAGGGCTTGTGAATCGGGTTGGGGTTAGAGACAAAAGATCAAAATGGTTAGGGTTAGGGCTTATGACTGGGTCGGGGTTAGAAATAAAAGATCCAAATGGTTAGGTTCAGGGCTTGGGGTCGGGTTGGGGTGTGGGGAAAGAATAGGCCCGGCTATGCCGGAACCTAGGTGCACGGTCCATCCATGGGACTGGTATTGGTGCCCCCTGATCAAAAAATTACCCTAAGCGGGTGTAGTGCACTGTGGTGGGCCATTCGCGACGTTTCGGCTTCTCTGAGCCTTCTTCAGGCTTGGCCCACCCGCTTCTTGTGTTCAATTTCGCCACTCTGGGCCTTTTATACTCTTGCTTTTCATTTCTGTTTTTCTTAACTTTTTCTGTTTCTTATTTTTTCTTGTTCTCAGTTTTTTCTGCTTTAGCTCTCCCTTTTTCTATCTTTTTCTGTTGTTCTTTGTTCTTTCTGTTTTTCTTTATCTTTCTCTTTGTATTTCTGTTTAGGGTTAGGATGGGGAAGATAATCCCTTCTCCGAAAGGAAAAGGAGCGTGCACGGTCCATCCCTCCCTGCGGCCCTCCGTACCCGTCCCAGAAGACTTGGCGGTCACGTCGGCGGCGGCGGCCATAGCGTACCACCGTCCAGCCACCGTCCATGGCGTCCAGAATATTTTTTTGTCTTTTTTCTTTTTTCTTTTTTCCAAAAAAAATTAAATGTGCTTCAAAAAATATTTATTTAATTTTAATGTGAACAAAAAACGCTTTCCAAAATGTGGAAAGGAAAAAGTCACGTAAAAAAATAAACAACAAAAGAAGGTGTGCCAAAAAAACTGTTTATTCAAAAATAAACACAAAAAACACAACGTTTCGACCGTACACGGTCTTCTTCAGGTGTGGCACACAGAAAACTGTACGCTAGGTTAGCTGGCAACAGTTGGACTGGCAGAGATGTGCTCTCATCGAGTGCCGAGTGGAAAATGAGCTCCTGTGTGAGCTCCGCCTTTTATATTCTCCCCTCGGCTGTGTAAAATCCCATTCGTCTTTTTTAACTTTGGTTCGGTAAAAATGAATTTGGTCTTTATTTCTTAATCTACATTACATTTTAACTGTTTTTTAGCCAAAAATAACTTATTTGCACCCCATGAAATTACTGTTAATGAATTTTAAAGCCAAATTAATTTAATCACTGTTTTTATTCCCAATTTGTTTTTTAAGTCATTTTTAACTGTAAATAGTCTTGCAAACCCTATGAATTGTGCTGATAAATTTATGAACCCTGGTTTTTAGAATTTTTAAGCCAATTTTCCAATTCCTCACTAATTTAATTCCCCCTTTATTAAATAATACATACCGAGGGTCAGGAGGTGGGGATAAAGTGGTTAGGGTTAGGGCTAACATACAGGGCTGGGGTTAGGGTCAGGATAAGACAAAGGACTGGGGTTAGACTAACATAGGGCTTACATTGAGGTTAGGTTTAGGGATGGGGCTTGGGTTGGGGCTAGGGTAGTGTAAAACATTGGAGAACAAAAAGGGGGGGTTTTTGGGGTCAAAACTAAATCGGGTTGAAATTAACATACTGAGACAAATAGGGTTAAAAAGGTTGAGGTTAGGGTGGGATTAAGGGTTGGAAATTAACCAAAACCTTCCCCAATAAAAGTCTAATTCCATTTTATGTTAAGTCCCAATGGTTCTTTAGTTCCCAATGTATAAATCCAATATCTCTCCCTCTTTTTTCGTTCCCAATCTGTCCAATCCATGCCTTGTTGTAGTCCAGCCATTCTCAGCGAATCCCAGCCATGCTTAAGAAAATGTACAACTAAAGGTGCATCAGGTTCCTTCTTCTTCCTGATGTTATACACATGTTGGTACAATCTACTGTACAAATCATTTCTAGTTTCACCCACGTACTTCATTCCACACTTTGAGCAAAAAATAACATAAACACAATTCTTTGTTTGTGGGCTGAAACTTTGCGTAACTGAAATAATAGTCCTGTCCTTGACATTCCTAACAAACTCCAGCTTCGTAAACAGGGCCTCCAAGTACCTCGGTTTGCTCGAGTCGAGCCGTGGAAGTCTGGCCCTTACAAGCAGGTCAGCTAAGTTCTTGTTCCTCCGAAAGGCCGAAATGACCCTTGAATTTGGGATAAGAGCTGCCTGACCTATGACCTCATCAAAATGATTCTTCATATGTCTGTTGAAATACCTGCTATTGGAGGAAAATGTGCTAATGAGTGGGAGTAAGTCCCCCTTGACCTTCTCACTGTCCTCCTGAAAGGTCTTAAGACATTTCTTCAAAAAAGGTCGAGAATATCCCCTTTCACGCAATGCCTTAAATAAGGTGATTACTGCCTTTCTAAAGTCCGTCGGTTGGGTACAAATCCGCCGAAATCTAAGAAGCTGGGACTTAACGATACCACGGAAAGTGTGTTTTGGGTGGAAACTAAATTTGTGTAACAGGGCGTGCGTGTCTGTACTTTTGAAGAAAACTTTGACATCGAGTTTACGGGTGATGTTAAACATCGGCCCTTTGAACACCGTGGTGTCCAAAAAGTCTATGGCCTCCCTATTGATTTCAAATTTTAATTGAATTGATGGATCATGGGAATTCAACGTTTGCACAAATTCTGTAAATTCCAATTCAGAGCCGGTCCAAATCCCCCAAATATCATCCAAATACCTCAAATAATGGGCCGGCTTCTTTTTACACTTCGGGAGCACTTCTGCTTCCCAATTGGCCATGAATATATTTGCATACGCCGGTGCAAATTTCTTGCCCATTGCGGTTCCTTTAACTTGCAAATAAAATCGTTCATCAAACATGAAATCATTCTTTGTCAAATTAATTTCCAGCAATTGTAGCAATTCCTGATCAGGCCTTCTAGGATCTGGAAATTTCTGAAAAATATTCCTTACAGTAGCGATTCCCGCCTCAATTGGAATATTAGTGTACAAGTTGTCTACGTCCATGGAGAAAAAATAAAAATCCTCAGCAATTTTTAAGTTTTTAACTATGTCAATGAAATGATATGTGTCCTTCACATATGCAGGATGCTTTACAGATAATGGATTCAAATAAAAATCCAGAAATTCCGCTGTACGATAAGTCTCGCTCTCGCAATCCGAAACAATGGGCCTTCCCGGGGGGATCTCGTACGGGATGGTCCATTTGTCTGGAGCTTTGTGTATTTTCGGCAATATGTAAAACCGCCTCTCTCTAGGTTGCGAACTGCCCAATAGGTATTTGTACTGCTTAGAATTAATGAATTTTTTGTCCTTTAATGATTTAAGTATATTTTTAACAATAGGGATTGTGTCCAAATACAATGGTTTGTCCAACTTCCTGTAATATGTGGTGTCCTGTAATTGTCGTTGTACTTCAAACGTGTATTGTTCCCGACTTAAAATTACAACCGCCGATCCTTTATCGGCTGGCTTTATTACTATATGTTTAGCGGTTTTTAGCTCTCGCAGTGCTCTGACTTCTGCCAATGAAATGTTCTGTTTTTCTCTAATTGGTTTATAACACCTTTTAAACTTTTCCAAATCTCTATGAATTAAAGTTTCCACTTCTGGTGGAAGCTCCTGCACAGGCGGTGACCAATCCGACGGCCCCGTAAAAGGCATTTTATCCCTCCTTTTTGAGTTTCTAAAATACGTAGCTAACTTAACTTTTCTATGGTAAGCTTGCATATCAAATTCAAACTTAAGCTTTTCATTCTTACCTATATACAATGCTGGAACAAAGAACAGTCCTTTTCTCAACAGTTCCCGTTGTGGCCTCGAGAGTCTAAAGTTCTTTGCCAAGACCACCACGTCCTGACCTTGAAGGCCCAGTCCACTGTCGTCCCCATACTGGTCCAGACTCAGGGGGTGTTGCAGTTTAAAAAGGACGTCCAATGTTGAAACATGGCCACGCCCGTTTCCGCCGTCCAATGGATGTCATCTTCCTCGGTATGGAACAAGTCCTCGTCCAAAAGGGGAATGTGAACCCTATTCCGGTAGATATAGTCATTCAGGACCTGCAGATTCGACTTGTCTTCAGCTGGCAGGTTCTCCGAGAAATTAATCTGGGGAACCCAAATTTCTGCATATGGGAACCGCGTCCTCGCAGCCCTCACTGCCGCCTGCACATTCTTGATGGTCGTTTCCTTAGGCTTGTTGGCCCTGCTATTGATCCCAAAGGACAAGACCACCTTCTCCACCACCAGACCCTGTGGCGGTACCGTTTTCCTCAACAAGGCTTCTGCGTGGCGGAAGTCCGCCCCTGGAAAGCTCTCCACCTGCAAGTCCGTGTTGGAGAAGTCAGGGAATTTGGTGAGGTTCGAATCTCCCAAGAAAATCCATTTGCGATTCGCCACCCAGCTCCAATCAATCATCTTTCTTGTGGTGTTCTGATGGCGATTCACCCGGAAACGAGGACCCCTGGAACTCTCGACCTCATCAAACAGATCCCCTGAAAGATCAATCCACGGCTCCTCACCCTCAGAGCCTTCGTGATGGACCTGGGCTTGAACTTGCACATCCCGTGTTGAAGGCTGGGAAGATTGTCCCCGCTCCTCTGCTGCTTGGGCCTCTCTCTCGGCCTCTTCTTCCGCTCTAGCCCTGGCCTCATCTCGTGCCTCCTCTGCTCTCATCTCATCAAACATGGCCTCCAACTCCAACTGGGAGGCTGTACGTTCTGGAGGAAACACGAGGTCAGAGTCTGACAGGTGGTCCTCCTGCACGTCTTCCAGAAAAAGATCCTCTTCAGGAAGAACATCTTCCTCAGGAAGAACCACCCCTTCGGGTCTCCTCTTCCCCCGTTGGACTTCCCTCCTTCCGAGGGGAGATGGCATCCAGTCCGCCATGTTGGGGCTTGACCAGCTAGCCGCTGCATCAGGGACCCGGTCCGTCATGGTGGCCACCGAGGCCTTTGGCGCTACCCGCCGACGAACCTGAGGTGATTCACCCGCGAGCTTAGTTGAGATGAGAGCCTCAGCGTGGTCAATGATGCTCCGCGTGATCCGTCTTAGGTTCCGCTTGGCCCAGCGGGAGGCCACCTCAAAGGCCTTTCTCCATTCACGAGTGTCCATGCTGGAGAGTTCTTCCAGAAACCTCTCCAAGCATCCTTCATAATGTTCCATCAAAATCTGGAGGGTCATCTGACCCCAATTTCTTGCATTCCCCACGATCATGTCTGCTGTATCCCGCCGTGGGTATGCCGGCTTAATCATCCCAGCTAGGATATCCACCATCTTAACAATCATCCTGGGCTCCGGCCTGCCTGGCTCTGGAGCCACGTTCTGGAGATGGTGCACCATCTTTATGATGCCATGCAGCTTACGAATCAGCCTTCCAAAATCGGGACTTGCCGCTTCTCTTATTACATCATCCTCTCTGGTCCTGGAAGAGCTCCCTCTTCGGGCCGGTTGGAAACGTCCCTGCCGGACCACAGCTGCATACGAGCGGGATGGGACTTGGGGACCAAAGTACCGGGGGACCCGGGGGGGAGGCACTGGCGGGTTAGGATGGGGAAGATAATCCCTTCTCCGAAAGGAAAAGGAGCGTGCACGGTCCATCCCTCCCTGCGGCCCTCCGTACCCGTCCCAGAAGACTTGGCGGTCACGTCGGCGGCGGCGGCCATAGCGTACCACCGTCCAGCCACCGTCCATGGCGTCCAGAATATTTTTTTGTCTTTTTTCTTTTTTCTTTTTTCCAAAAAAAATTAAATGTGCTTCAAAAAATATTTATTTAATTTTAATGTGAACAAAAAACGCTTTCCAAAATGTGGAAAGGAAAAAGTCACGTAAAAAAATAAACAACAAAAGAAGGTGTGCCAAAAAAACTGTTTATTCAAAAATAAACACAAAAAACACAACGTTTCGACCGTACACGGTCTTCTTCAGGTGTGGCACACAGAAAACTGTACGCTAGGTTAGCTGGCAACAGTTGGACTGGCAGAGATGTGCTCTCATCGAGTGCCGAGTGGAAAATGAGCTCCTGTGTGAGCTCCGCCTTTTATATTCTCCCCTCGGCTGTGTAAAATCCCATTCGTCTTTTTTAACTTTGGTTCGGTAAAAATGAATTTGGTCTTTATTTCTTAATCTACATTACATTTTAACTGTTTTTTAGCCAAAAATAACTTATTTGCACCCCATGAAATTACTGTTAATGAATTTTAAAGCCAAATTAATTTAATCACTGTTTTTATTCCCAATTTGTTTTTTAAGTCATTTTTAACTGTAAATAGTCTTGCAAACCCTATGAATTGTGCTGATAAATTTATGAACCCTGGTTTTTAGAATTTTTAAGCCAATTTTCCAATTCCTCACTAATTTAATTCCCCCTTTATTAAATAATACATACCGAGGGTCAGGAGGTGGGGATAAAGTGGTTAGGGTTAGGGCTAACATACAGGGCTGGGGTTAGGGTCAGGATAAGACAAAGGACTGGGGTTAGACTAACATAGGGCTTACATTGAGGTTAGGTTTAGGGATGGGGCTTGGGTTGGGGCTAGGGTAGTGTAAAACATTGGAGAACAAAAAGGGGGGGTTTTTGGGGTCAAAACTAAATCGGGTTGAAATTAACATACTGAGACAAATAGGGTTAAAAAGGTTGAGGTTAGGGTGGGATTAAGGGTTGGAAATTAACCAAAACCTTCCCCAATAAAAGTCTAATTCCATTTTATGTTAAGTCCCAATGGTTCTTTAGTTCCCAATGTATAAATCCAATATCTCTCCCTCTTTTTTCGTTCCCAATCTGTCCAATCCATGCCTTGTTGTAGTCCAGCCATTCTCAGCGAATCCCAGCCATGCTTAAGAAAATGTACAACTAAAGGTGCATCAGGTTCCTTCTTCTTCCTGATGTTATACACATGTTGGTACAATCTACTGTACAAATCATTTCTAGTTTCACCCACGTACTTCATTCCACACTTTGAGCAAAAAATAACATAAACACAATTCTTTGTTTGTGGGCTGAAACTTTGCGTAACTGAAATAATAGTCCTGTCCTTGACATTCCTAACAAACTCCAGCTTCGTAAACAGGGCCTCCAAGTACCTCGGTTTGCTCGAGTCGAGCCGTGGAAGTCTGGCCCTTACAAGCAGGTCAGCTAAGTTCTTGTTCCTCCGAAAGGCCGAAATGACCCTTGAATTTGGGATAAGAGCTGCCTGACCTATGACCTCATCAAAATGATTCTTCATATGTCTGTTGAAATACCTGCTATTGGAGGAAAATGTGCTAATGAGTGGGAGTAAGTCCCCCTTGACCTTCTCACTGTCCTCCTGAAAGGTCTTAAGACATTTCTTCAAAAAAGGTCGAGAATATCCCCTTTCACGCAATGCCTTAAATAAGGTGATTACTGCCTTTCTAAAGTCCGTCGGTTGGGTACAAATCCGCCGAAATCTAAGAAGCTGGGACTTAACGATACCACGGAAAGTGTGTTTTGGGTGGAAACTAAATTTGTGTAACAGGGCGTGCGTGTCTGTACTTTTGAAGAAAACTTTGACATCGAGTTTACGGGTGATGTTAAACATCGGCCCTTTGAACACCGTGGTGTCCAAAAAGTCTATGGCCTCCCTATTGATTTCAAATTTTAATTGAATTGATGGATCATGGGAATTCAACGTTTGCACAAATTCTGTAAATTCCAATTCAGAGCCGGTCCAAATCCCCCAAATATCATCCAAATACCTCAAATAATGGGCCGGCTTCTTTTTACACTTCGGGAGCACTTCTGCTTCCCAATTGGCCATGAATATATTTGCATACGCCGGTGCAAATTTCTTGCCCATTGCGGTTCCTTTAACTTGCAAATAAAATCGTTCATCAAACATGAAATCATTCTTTGTCAAATTAATTTCCAGCAATTGTAGCAATTCCTGATCAGGCCTTCTAGGATCTGGAAATTTCTGAAAAATATTCCTTACAGTAGCGATTCCCGCCTCAATTGGAATATTAGTGTACAAGTTGTCTACGTCCATGGAGAAAAAATAAAAATCCTCAGCAATTTTTAAGTTTTTAACTATGTCAATGAAATGATATGTGTCCTTCACATATGCAGGATGCTTTACAGATAATGGATTCAAATAAAAATCCAGAAATTCCGCTGTACGATAAGTCTCGCTCTCGCAATCCGAAACAATGGGCCTTCCCGGGGGGATCTCGTACGGGATGGTCCATTTGTCTGGAGCTTTGTGTATTTTCGGCAATATGTAAAACCGCCTCTCTCTAGGTTGCGAACTGCCCAATAGGTATTTGTACTGCTTAGAATTAATGAATTTTTTGTCCTTTAATGATTTAAGTATATTTTTAACAATAGGGATTGTGTCCAAATACAATGGTTTGTCCAACTTCCTGTAATATGTGGTGTCCTGTAATTGTCGTTGTACTTCAAACGTGTATTGTTCCCGACTTAAAATTACAACCGCCGATCCTTTATCGGCTGGCTTTATTACTATATGTTTAGCGGTTTTTAGCTCTCGCAGTGCTCTGACTTCTGCCAATGAAATGTTCTGTTTTTCTCTAATTGGTTTATAACACCTTTTAAACTTTTCCAAATCTCTATGAATTAAAGTTTCCACTTCTGGTGGAAGCTCCTGCACAGGCGGTGACCAATCCGACGGCCCCGTAAAAGGCATTTTATCCCTCCTTTTTGAGTTTCTAAAATACGTAGCTAACTTAACTTTTCTATGGTAAGCTTGCATATCAAATTCAAACTTAAGCTTTTCATTCTTACCTATATACAATGCTGGAACAAAGAACAGTCCTTTTCTCAACAGTTCCCGTTGTGGCCTCGAGAGTCTAAAGTTCTTTGCCAAGACCACCACGTCCTGACCTTGAAGGCCCAGTCCACTGTCGTCCCCATACTGGTCCAGACTCAGGGGGTGTTGCAGTTTAAAAAGGACGTCCAATGTTGAAACATGGCCACGCCCGTTTCCGCCGTCCAATGGATGTCATCTTCCTCGGTATGGAACAAGTCCTCGTCCAAAAGGGGAATGTGAACCCTATTCCGGTAGATATAGTCATTCAGGACCTGCAGATTCGACTTGTCTTCAGCTGGCAGGTTCTCCGAGAAATTAATCTGGGGAACCCAAATTTCTGCATATGGGAACCGCGTCCTCGCAGCCCTCACTGCCGCCTGCACATTCTTGATGGTCGTTTCCTTAGGCTTGTTGGCCCTGCTATTGATCCCAAAGGACAAGACCACCTTCTCCACCACCAGACCCTGTGGCGGTACCGTTTTCCTCAACAAGGCTTCTGCGTGGCGGAAGTCCGCCCCTGGAAAGCTCTCCACCTGCAAGTCCGTGTTGGAGAAGTCAGGGAATTTGGTGAGGTTCGAATCTCCCAAGAAAATCCATTTGCGATTCGCCACCCAGCTCCAATCAATCATCTTTCTTGTGGTGTTCTGATGGCGATTCACCCGGAAACGAGGACCCCTGGAACTCTCGACCTCATCAAACAGATCCCCTGAAAGATCAATCCACGGCTCCTCACCCTCAGAGCCTTCGTGATGGACCTGGGCTTGAACTTGCACATCCCGTGTTGAAGGCTGGGAAGATTGTCCCCGCTCCTCTGCTGCTTGGGCCTCTCTCTCGGCCTCTTCTTCCGCTCTAGCCCTGGCCTCATCTCGTGCCTCCTCTGCTCTCATCTCATCAAACATGGCCTCCAACTCCAACTGGGAGGCTGTACGTTCTGGAGGAAACACGAGGTCAGAGTCTGACAGGTGGTCCTCCTGCACGTCTTCCAGAAAAAGATCCTCTTCAGGAAGAACATCTTCCTCAGGAAGAACCACCCCTTCGGGTCTCCTCTTCCCCCGTTGGACTTCCCTCCTTCCGAGGGGAGATGGCATCCAGTCCGCCATGTTGGGGCTTGACCAGCTAGCCGCTGCATCAGGGACCCGGTCCGTCATGGTGGCCACCGAGGCCTTTGGCGCTACCCGCCGACGAACCTGAGGTGATTCACCCGCGAGCTTAGTTGAGATGAGAGCCTCAGCGTGGTCAATGATGCTCCGCGTGATCCGTCTTAGGTTCCGCTTGGCCCAGCGGGAGGCCACCTCAAAGGCCTTTCTCCATTCACGAGTGTCCATGCTGGAGAGTTCTTCCAGAAACCTCTCCAAGCATCCTTCATAATGTTCCATCAAAATCTGGAGGGTCATCTGACCCCAATTTCTTGCATTCCCCACGATCATGTCTGCTGTATCCCGCCGTGGGTATGCCGGCTTAATCATCCCAGCTAGGATATCCACCATCTTAACAATCATCCTGGGCTCCGGCCTGCCTGGCTCTGGAGCCACGTTCTGGAGATGGTGCACCATCTTTATGATGCCATGCAGCTTACGAATCAGCCTTCCAAAATCGGGACTTGCCGCTTCTCTTATTACATCATCCTCTCTGGTCCTGGAAGAGCTCCCTCTTCGGGCCGGTTGGAAACGTCCCTGCCGGACCACAGCTGCATACGAGCGGGATGGGACTTGGGGACCAAAGTACCGGGGGACCCGGGGGGGAGGCACTGGCGGGTTAGGATGGGGAAGATAATCCCTTCTCCGAAAGGAAAAGGAGCGTGCACGGTCCATCCCTCCCTGCGGCCCTCCGTACCCGTCCCAGAAGACTTGGCGGTCACGTCGGCGGCGGCGGCCATAGCGTACCACCGTCCAGCCACCGTCCATGGCGTCCAGAATATTTTTTTGTCTTTTTTCTTTTTTCTTTTTTCCAAAAAAAATTAAATGTGCTTCAAAAAATATTTATTTAATTTTAATGTGAACAAAAAACGCTTTCCAAAATGTGGAAAGGAAAAAGTCACGTAAAAAAATAAACAACAAAAGAAGGTGTGCCAAAAAAACTGTTTATTCAAAAATAAACACAAAAAACACAACGTTTCGACCGTACACGGTCTTCTTCAGGTGTGGCACACAGAAAACTGTACGCTAGGTTAGCTGGCAACAGTTGGACTGGCAGAGATGTGCTCTCATCGAGTGCCGAGTGGAAAATGAGCTCCTGTGTGAGCTCCGCCTTTTATATTCTCCCCTCGGCTGTGTAAAATCCCATTCGTCTTTTTTAACTTTGGTTCGGTAAAAATGAATTTGGTCTTTATTTCTTAATCTACATTACATTTTAACTGTTTTTTAGCCAAAAATAACTTATTTGCACCCCATGAAATTACTGTTAATGAATTTTAAAGCCAAATTAATTTAATCACTGTTTTTATTCCCAATTTGTTTTTTAAGTCATTTTTAACTGTAAATAGTCTTGCAAACCCTATGAATTGTGCTGATAAATTTATGAACCCTGGTTTTTAGAATTTTTAAGCCAATTTTCCAATTCCTCACTAATTTAATTCCCCCTTTATTAAATAATACATACCGAGGGTCAGGAGGTGGGGATAAAGTGGTTAGGGTTAGGGCTAACATACAGGGCTGGGGTTAGGGTCAGGATAAGACAAAGGACTGGGGTTAGACTAACATAGGGCTTACATTGAGGTTAGGTTTAGGGATGGGGCTTGGGTTGGGGCTAGGGTAGTGTAAAACATTGGAGAACAAAAAGGGGGGGTTTTTGGGGTCAAAACTAAATCGGGTTGAAATTAACATACTGAGACAAATAGGGTTAAAAAGGTTGAGGTTAGGGTGGGATTAAGGGTTGGAAATTAACCAAAACCTTCCCCAATAAAAGTCTAATTCCATTTTATGTTAAGTCCCAATGGTTCTTTAGTTCCCAATGTATAAATCCAATATCTCTCCCTCTTTTTTCGTTCCCAATCTGTCCAATCCATGCCTTGTTGTAGTCCAGCCATTCTCAGCGAATCCCAGCCATGCTTAAGAAAATGTACAACTAAAGGTGCATCAGGTTCCTTCTTCTTCCTGATGTTATACACATGTTGGTACAATCTACTGTACAAATCATTTCTAGTTTCACCCACGTACTTCATTCCACACTTTGAGCAAAAAATAACATAAACACAATTCTTTGTTTGTGGGCTGAAACTTTGCGTAACTGAAATAATAGTCCTGTCCTTGACATTCCTAACAAACTCCAGCTTCGTAAACAGGGCCTCCAAGTACCTCGGTTTGCTCGAGTCGAGCCGTGGAAGTCTGGCCCTTACAAGCAGGTCAGCTAAGTTCTTGTTCCTCCGAAAGGCCGAAATGACCCTTGAATTTGGGATAAGAGCTGCCTGACCTATGACCTCATCAAAATGATTCTTCATATGTCTGTTGAAATACCTGCTATTGGAGGAAAATGTGCTAATGAGTGGGAGTAAGTCCCCCTTGACCTTCTCACTGTCCTCCTGAAAGGTCTTAAGACATTTCTTCAAAAAAGGTCGAGAATATCCCCTTTCACGCAATGCCTTAAATAAGGTGATTACTGCCTTTCTAAAGTCCGTCGGTTGGGTACAAATCCGCCGAAATCTAAGAAGCTGGGACTTAACGATACCACGGAAAGTGTGTTTTGGGTGGAAACTAAATTTGTGTAACAGGGCGTGCGTGTCTGTACTTTTGAAGAAAACTTTGACATCGAGTTTACGGGTGATGTTAAACATCGGCCCTTTGAACACCGTGGTGTCCAAAAAGTCTATGGCCTCCCTATTGATTTCAAATTTTAATTGAATTGATGGATCATGGGAATTCAACGTTTGCACAAATTCTGTAAATTCCAATTCAGAGCCGGTCCAAATCCCCCAAATATCATCCAAATACCTCAAATAATGGGCCGGCTTCTTTTTACACTTCGGGAGCACTTCTGCTTCCCAATTGGCCATGAATATATTTGCATACGCCGGTGCAAATTTCTTGCCCATTGCGGTTCCTTTAACTTGCAAATAAAATCGTTCATCAAACATGAAATCATTCTTTGTCAAATTAATTTCCAGCAATTGTAGCAATTCCTGATCAGGCCTTCTAGGATCTGGAAATTTCTGAAAAATATTCCTTACAGTAGCGATTCCCGCCTCAATTGGAATATTAGTGTACAAGTTGTCTACGTCCATGGAGAAAAAATAAAAATCCTCAGCAATTTTTAAGTTTTTAACTATGTCAATGAAATGATATGTGTCCTTCACATATGCAGGATGCTTTACAGATAATGGATTCAAATAAAAATCCAGAAATTCCGCTGTACGATAAGTCTCGCTCTCGCAATCCGAAACAATGGGCCTTCCCGGGGGGATCTCGTACGGGATGGTCCATTTGTCTGGAGCTTTGTGTATTTTCGGCAATATGTAAAACCGCCTCTCTCTAGGTTGCGAACTGCCCAATAGGTATTTGTACTGCTTAGAATTAATGAATTTTTTGTCCTTTAATGATTTAAGTATATTTTTAACAATAGGGATTGTGTCCAAATACAATGGTTTGTCCAACTTCCTGTAATATGTGGTGTCCTGTAATTGTCGTTGTACTTCAAACGTGTATTGTTCCCGACTTAAAATTACAACCGCCGATCCTTTATCGGCTGGCTTTATTACTATATGTTTAGCGGTTTTTAGCTCTCGCAGTGCTCTGACTTCTGCCAATGAAATGTTCTGTTTTTCTCTAATTGGTTTATAACACCTTTTAAACTTTTCCAAATCTCTATGAATTAAAGTTTCCACTTCTGGTGGAAGCTCCTGCACAGGCGGTGACCAATCCGACGGCCCCGTAAAAGGCATTTTATCCCTCCTTTTTGAGTTTCTAAAATACGTAGCTAACTTAACTTTTCTATGGTAAGCTTGCATATCAAATTCAAACTTAAGCTTTTCATTCTTACCTATATACAATGCTGGAACAAAGAACAGTCCTTTTCTCAACAGTTCCCGTTGTGGCCTCGAGAGTCTAAAGTTCTTTGCCAAGACCACCACGTCCTGACCTTGAAGGCCCAGTCCACTGTCGTCCCCATACTGGTCCAGACTCAGGGGGTGTTGCAGTTTAAAAAGGACGTCCAATGTTGAAACATGGCCACGCCCGTTTCCGCCGTCCAATGGATGTCATCTTCCTCGGTATGGAACAAGTCCTCGTCCAAAAGGGGAATGTGAACCCTATTCCGGTAGATATAGTCATTCAGGACCTGCAGATTCGACTTGTCTTCAGCTGGCAGGTTCTCCGAGAAATTAATCTGGGGAACCCAAATTTCTGCATATGGGAACCGCGTCCTCGCAGCCCTCACTGCCGCCTGCACATTCTTGATGGTCGTTTCCTTAGGCTTGTTGGCCCTGCTATTGATCCCAAAGGACAAGACCACCTTCTCCACCACCAGACCCTGTGGCGGTACCGTTTTCCTCAACAAGGCTTCTGCGTGGCGGAAGTCCGCCCCTGGAAAGCTCTCCACCTGCAAGTCCGTGTTGGAGAAGTCAGGGAATTTGGTGAGGTTCGAATCTCCCAAGAAAATCCATTTGCGATTCGCCACCCAGCTCCAATCAATCATCTTTCTTGTGGTGTTCTGATGGCGATTCACCCGGAAACGAGGACCCCTGGAACTCTCGACCTCATCAAACAGATCCCCTGAAAGATCAATCCACGGCTCCTCACCCTCAGAGCCTTCGTGATGGACCTGGGCTTGAACTTGCACATCCCGTGTTGAAGGCTGGGAAGATTGTCCCCGCTCCTCTGCTGCTTGGGCCTCTCTCTCGGCCTCTTCTTCCGCTCTAGCCCTGGCCTCATCTCGTGCCTCCTCTGCTCTCATCTCATCAAACATGGCCTCCAACTCCAACTGGGAGGCTGTACGTTCTGGAGGAAACACGAGGTCAGAGTCTGACAGGTGGTCCTCCTGCACGTCTTCCAGAAAAAGATCCTCTTCAGGAAGAACATCTTCCTCAGGAAGAACCACCCCTTCGGGTCTCCTCTTCCCCCGTTGGACTTCCCTCCTTCCGAGGGGAGATGGCATCCAGTCCGCCATGTTGGGGCTTGACCAGCTAGCCGCTGCATCAGGGACCCGGTCCGTCATGGTGGCCACCGAGGCCTTTGGCGCTACCCGCCGACGAACCTGAGGTGATTCACCCGCGAGCTTAGTTGAGATGAGAGCCTCAGCGTGGTCAATGATGCTCCGCGTGATCCGTCTTAGGTTCCGCTTGGCCCAGCGGGAGGCCACCTCAAAGGCCTTTCTCCATTCACGAGTGTCCATGCTGGAGAGTTCTTCCAGAAACCTCTCCAAGCATCCTTCATAATGTTCCATCAAAATCTGGAGGGTCATCTGACCCCAATTTCTTGCATTCCCCACGATCATGTCTGCTGTATCCCGCCGTGGGTATGCCGGCTTAATCATCCCAGCTAGGATATCCACCATCTTAACAATCATCCTGGGCTCCGGCCTGCCTGGCTCTGGAGCCACGTTCTGGAGATGGTGCACCATCTTTATGATGCCATGCAGCTTACGAATCAGCCTTCCAAAATCGGGACTTGCCGCTTCTCTTATTACATCATCCTCTCTGGTCCTGGAAGAGCTCCCTCTTCGGGCCGGTTGGAAACGTCCCTGCCGGACCACAGCTGCATACGAGCGGGATGGGACTTGGGGACCAAAGTACCGGGGGACCCGGGGGGGAGGCACTGGCGGGTTAGGATGGGGAAGATAATCCCTTCTCCGAAAGGAAAAGGAGCGTGCACGGTCCATCCCTCCCTGCGGCCCTCCGTACCCGTCCCAGAAGACTTGGCGGTCACGTCGGCGGCGGCGGCCATAGCGTACCACCGTCCAGCCACCGTCCATGGCGTCCAGAATATTTTTTTGTCTTTTTTCTTTTTTCTTTTTTCCAAAAAAAATTAAATGTGCTTCAAAAAATATTTATTTAATTTTAATGTGAACAAAAAACGCTTTCCAAAATGTGGAAAGGAAAAAGTCACGTAAAAAAATAAACAACAAAAGAAGGTGTGCCAAAAAAACTGTTTATTCAAAAATAAACACAAAAAACACAACGTTTCGACCGTACACGGTCTTCTTCAGGTGTGGCACACAGAAAACTGTACGCTAGGTTAGCTGGCAACAGTTGGACTGGCAGAGATGTGCTCTCATCGAGTGCCGAGTGGAAAATGAGCTCCTGTGTGAGCTCCGCCTTTTATATTCTCCCCTCGGCTGTGTAAAATCCCATTCGTCTTTTTTAACTTTGGTTCGGTAAAAATGAATTTGGTCTTTATTTCTTAATCTACATTACATTTTAACTGTTTTTTAGCCAAAAATAACTTATTTGCACCCCATGAAATTACTGTTAATGAATTTTAAAGCCAAATTAATTTAATCACTGTTTTTATTCCCAATTTGTTTTTTAAGTCATTTTTAACTGTAAATAGTCTTGCAAACCCTATGAATTGTGCTGATAAATTTATGAACCCTGGTTTTTAGAATTTTTAAGCCAATTTTCCAATTCCTCACTAATTTAATTCCCCCTTTATTAAATAATACATACCGAGGGTCAGGAGGTGGGGATAAAGTGGTTAGGGTTAGGGCTAACATACAGGGCTGGGGTTAGGGTCAGGATAAGACAAAGGACTGGGGTTAGACTAACATAGGGCTTACATTGAGGTTAGGTTTAGGGATGGGGCTTGGGTTGGGGCTAGGGTAGTGTAAAACATTGGAGAACAAAAAGGGGGGGTTTTTGGGGTCAAAACTAAATCGGGTTGAAATTAACATACTGAGACAAATAGGGTTAAAAAGGTTGAGGTTAGGGTGGGATTAAGGGTTGGAAATTAACCAAAACCTTCCCCAATAAAAGTCTAATTCCATTTTATGTTAAGTCCCAATGGTTCTTTAGTTCCCAATGTATAAATCCAATATCTCTCCCTCTTTTTTCGTTCCCAATCTGTCCAATCCATGCCTTGTTGTAGTCCAGCCATTCTCAGCGAATCCCAGCCATGCTTAAGAAAATGTACAACTAAAGGTGCATCAGGTTCCTTCTTCTTCCTGATGTTATACACATGTTGGTACAATCTACTGTACAAATCATTTCTAGTTTCACCCACGTACTTCATTCCACACTTTGAGCAAAAAATAACATAAACACAATTCTTTGTTTGTGGGCTGAAACTTTGCGTAACTGAAATAATAGTCCTGTCCTTGACATTCCTAACAAACTCCAGCTTCGTAAACAGGGCCTCCAAGTACCTCGGTTTGCTCGAGTCGAGCCGTGGAAGTCTGGCCCTTACAAGCAGGTCAGCTAAGTTCTTGTTCCTCCGAAAGGCCGAAATGACCCTTGAATTTGGGATAAGAGCTGCCTGACCTATGACCTCATCAAAATGATTCTTCATATGTCTGTTGAAATACCTGCTATTGGAGGAAAATGTGCTAATGAGTGGGAGTAAGTCCCCCTTGACCTTCTCACTGTCCTCCTGAAAGGTCTTAAGACATTTCTTCAAAAAAGGTCGAGAATATCCCCTTTCACGCAATGCCTTAAATAAGGTGATTACTGCCTTTCTAAAGTCCGTCGGTTGGGTACAAATCCGCCGAAATCTAAGAAGCTGGGACTTAACGATACCACGGAAAGTGTGTTTTGGGTGGAAACTAAATTTGTGTAACAGGGCGTGCGTGTCTGTACTTTTGAAGAAAACTTTGACATCGAGTTTACGGGTGATGTTAAACATCGGCCCTTTGAACACCGTGGTGTCCAAAAAGTCTATGGCCTCCCTATTGATTTCAAATTTTAATTGAATTGATGGATCATGGGAATTCAACGTTTGCACAAATTCTGTAAATTCCAATTCAGAGCCGGTCCAAATCCCCCAAATATCATCCAAATACCTCAAATAATGGGCCGGCTTCTTTTTACACTTCGGGAGCACTTCTGCTTCCCAATTGGCCATGAATATATTTGCATACGCCGGTGCAAATTTCTTGCCCATTGCGGTTCCTTTAACTTGCAAATAAAATCGTTCATCAAACATGAAATCATTCTTTGTCAAATTAATTTCCAGCAATTGTAGCAATTCCTGATCAGGCCTTCTAGGATCTGGAAATTTCTGAAAAATATTCCTTACAGTAGCGATTCCCGCCTCAATTGGAATATTAGTGTACAAGTTGTCTACGTCCATGGAGAAAAAATAAAAATCCTCAGCAATTTTTAAGTTTTTAACTATGTCAATGAAATGATATGTGTCCTTCACATATGCAGGATGCTTTACAGATAATGGATTCAAATAAAAATCCAGAAATTCCGCTGTACGATAAGTCTCGCTCTCGCAATCCGAAACAATGGGCCTTCCCGGGGGGATCTCGTACGGGATGGTCCATTTGTCTGGAGCTTTGTGTATTTTCGGCAATATGTAAAACCGCCTCTCTCTAGGTTGCGAACTGCCCAATAGGTATTTGTACTGCTTAGAATTAATGAATTTTTTGTCCTTTAATGATTTAAGTATATTTTTAACAATAGGGATTGTGTCCAAATACAATGGTTTGTCCAACTTCCTGTAATATGTGGTGTCCTGTAATTGTCGTTGTACTTCAAACGTGTATTGTTCCCGACTTAAAATTACAACCGCCGATCCTTTATCGGCTGGCTTTATTACTATATGTTTAGCGGTTTTTAGCTCTCGCAGTGCTCTGACTTCTGCCAATGAAATGTTCTGTTTTTCTCTAATTGGTTTATAACACCTTTTAAACTTTTCCAAATCTCTATGAATTAAAGTTTCCACTTCTGGTGGAAGCTCCTGCACAGGCGGTGACCAATCCGACGGCCCCGTAAAAGGCATTTTATCCCTCCTTTTTGAGTTTCTAAAATACGTAGCTAACTTAACTTTTCTATGGTAAGCTTGCATATCAAATTCAAACTTAAGCTTTTCATTCTTACCTATATACAATGCTGGAACAAAGAACAGTCCTTTTCTCAACAGTTCCCGTTGTGGCCTCGAGAGTCTAAAGTTCTTTGCCAAGACCACCACGTCCTGACCTTGAAGGCCCAGTCCACTGTCGTCCCCATACTGGTCCAGACTCAGGGGGTGTTGCAGTTTAAAAAGGACGTCCAATGTTGAAACATGGCCACGCCCGTTTCCGCCGTCCAATGGATGTCATCTTCCTCGGTATGGAACAAGTCCTCGTCCAAAAGGGGAATGTGAACCCTATTCCGGTAGATATAGTCATTCAGGACCTGCAGATTCGACTTGTCTTCAGCTGGCAGGTTCTCCGAGAAATTAATCTGGGGAACCCAAATTTCTGCATATGGGAACCGCGTCCTCGCAGCCCTCACTGCCGCCTGCACATTCTTGATGGTCGTTTCCTTAGGCTTGTTGGCCCTGCTATTGATCCCAAAGGACAAGACCACCTTCTCCACCACCAGACCCTGTGGCGGTACCGTTTTCCTCAACAAGGCTTCTGCGTGGCGGAAGTCCGCCCCTGGAAAGCTCTCCACCTGCAAGTCCGTGTTGGAGAAGTCAGGGAATTTGGTGAGGTTCGAATCTCCCAAGAAAATCCATTTGCGATTCGCCACCCAGCTCCAATCAATCATCTTTCTTGTGGTGTTCTGATGGCGATTCACCCGGAAACGAGGACCCCTGGAACTCTCGACCTCATCAAACAGATCCCCTGAAAGATCAATCCACGGCTCCTCACCCTCAGAGCCTTCGTGATGGACCTGGGCTTGAACTTGCACATCCCGTGTTGAAGGCTGGGAAGATTGTCCCCGCTCCTCTGCTGCTTGGGCCTCTCTCTCGGCCTCTTCTTCCGCTCTAGCCCTGGCCTCATCTCGTGCCTCCTCTGCTCTCATCTCATCAAACATGGCCTCCAACTCCAACTGGGAGGCTGTACGTTCTGGAGGAAACACGAGGTCAGAGTCTGACAGGTGGTCCTCCTGCACGTCTTCCAGAAAAAGATCCTCTTCAGGAAGAACATCTTCCTCAGGAAGAACCACCCCTTCGGGTCTCCTCTTCCCCCGTTGGACTTCCCTCCTTCCGAGGGGAGATGGCATCCAGTCCGCCATGTTGGGGCTTGACCAGCTAGCCGCTGCATCAGGGACCCGGTCCGTCATGGTGGCCACCGAGGCCTTTGGCGCTACCCGCCGACGAACCTGAGGTGATTCACCCGCGAGCTTAGTTGAGATGAGAGCCTCAGCGTGGTCAATGATGCTCCGCGTGATCCGTCTTAGGTTCCGCTTGGCCCAGCGGGAGGCCACCTCAAAGGCCTTTCTCCATTCACGAGTGTCCATGCTGGAGAGTTCTTCCAGAAACCTCTCCAAGCATCCTTCATAATGTTCCATCAAAATCTGGAGGGTCATCTGACCCCAATTTCTTGCATTCCCCACGATCATGTCTGCTGTATCCCGCCGTGGGTATGCCGGCTTAATCATCCCAGCTAGGATATCCACCATCTTAACAATCATCCTGGGCTCCGGCCTGCCTGGCTCTGGAGCCACGTTCTGGAGATGGTGCACCATCTTTATGATGCCATGCAGCTTACGAATCAGCCTTCCAAAATCGGGACTTGCCGCTTCTCTTATTACATCATCCTCTCTGGTCCTGGAAGAGCTCCCTCTTCGGGCCGGTTGGAAACGTCCCTGCCGGACCACAGCTGCATACGAGCGGGATGGGACTTGGGGACCAAAGTACCGGGGGACCCGGGGGGGAGGCACTGGCGGGTTAGGATGGGGAAGATAATCCCTTCTCCGAAAGGAAAAGGAGCGTGCACGGTCCATCCCTCCCTGCGGCCCTCCGTACCCGTCCCAGAAGACTTGGCGGTCACGTCGGCGGCGGCGGCCATAGCGTACCACCGTCCAGCCACCGTCCATGGCGTCCAGAATATTTTTTTGTCTTTTTTCTTTTTTCTTTTTTCCAAAAAAAATTAAATGTGCTTCAAAAAATATTTATTTAATTTTAATGTGAACAAAAAACGCTTTCCAAAATGTGGAAAGGAAAAAGTCACGTAAAAAAATAAACAACAAAAGAAGGTGTGCCAAAAAAACTGTTTATTCAAAAATAAACACAAAAAACACAACGTTTCGACCGTACACGGTCTTCTTCAGGTGTGGCACACAGAAAACTGTACGCTAGGTTAGCTGGCAACAGTTGGACTGGCAGAGATGTGCTCTCATCGAGTGCCGAGTGGAAAATGAGCTCCTGTGTGAGCTCCGCCTTTTATATTCTCCCCTCGGCTGTGTAAAATCCCATTCGTCTTTTTTAACTTTGGTTCGGTAAAAATGAATTTGGTCTTTATTTCTTAATCTACATTACATTTTAACTGTTTTTTAGCCAAAAATAACTTATTTGCACCCCATGAAATTACTGTTAATGAATTTTAAAGCCAAATTAATTTAATCACTGTTTTTATTCCCAATTTGTTTTTTAAGTCATTTTTAACTGTAAATAGTCTTGCAAACCCTATGAATTGTGCTGATAAATTTATGAACCCTGGTTTTTAGAATTTTTAAGCCAATTTTCCAATTCCTCACTAATTTAATTCCCCCTTTATTAAATAATACATACCGAGGGTCAGGAGGTGGGGATAAAGTGGTTAGGGTTAGGGCTAACATACAGGGCTGGGGTTAGGGTCAGGATAAGACAAAGGACTGGGGTTAGACTAACATAGGGCTTACATTGAGGTTAGGTTTAGGGATGGGGCTTGGGTTGGGGCTAGGGTAGTGTAAAACATTGGAGAACAAAAAGGGGGGGTTTTTGGGGTCAAAACTAAATCGGGTTGAAATTAACATACTGAGACAAATAGGGTTAAAAAGGTTGAGGTTAGGGTGGGATTAAGGGTTGGAAATTAACCAAAACCTTCCCCAATAAAAGTCTAATTCCATTTTATGTTAAGTCCCAATGGTTCTTTAGTTCCCAATGTATAAATCCAATATCTCTCCCTCTTTTTTCGTTCCCAATCTGTCCAATCCATGCCTTGTTGTAGTCCAGCCATTCTCAGCGAATCCCAGCCATGCTTAAGAAAATGTACAACTAAAGGTGCATCAGGTTCCTTCTTCTTCCTGATGTTATACACATGTTGGTACAATCTACTGTACAAATCATTTCTAGTTTCACCCACGTACTTCATTCCACACTTTGAGCAAAAAATAACATAAACACAATTCTTTGTTTGTGGGCTGAAACTTTGCGTAACTGAAATAATAGTCCTGTCCTTGACATTCCTAACAAACTCCAGCTTCGTAAACAGGGCCTCCAAGTACCTCGGTTTGCTCGAGTCGAGCCGTGGAAGTCTGGCCCTTACAAGCAGGTCAGCTAAGTTCTTGTTCCTCCGAAAGGCCGAAATGACCCTTGAATTTGGGATAAGAGCTGCCTGACCTATGACCTCATCAAAATGATTCTTCATATGTCTGTTGAAATACCTGCTATTGGAGGAAAATGTGCTAATGAGTGGGAGTAAGTCCCCCTTGACCTTCTCACTGTCCTCCTGAAAGGTCTTAAGACATTTCTTCAAAAAAGGTCGAGAATATCCCCTTTCACGCAATGCCTTAAATAAGGTGATTACTGCCTTTCTAAAGTCCGTCGGTTGGGTACAAATCCGCCGAAATCTAAGAAGCTGGGACTTAACGATACCACGGAAAGTGTGTTTTGGGTGGAAACTAAATTTGTGTAACAGGGCGTGCGTGTCTGTACTTTTGAAGAAAACTTTGACATCGAGTTTACGGGTGATGTTAAACATCGGCCCTTTGAACACCGTGGTGTCCAAAAAGTCTATGGCCTCCCTATTGATTTCAAATTTTAATTGAATTGATGGATCATGGGAATTCAACGTTTGCACAAATTCTGTAAATTCCAATTCAGAGCCGGTCCAAATCCCCCAAATATCATCCAAATACCTCAAATAATGGGCCGGCTTCTTTTTACACTTCGGGAGCACTTCTGCTTCCCAATTGGCCATGAATATATTTGCATACGCCGGTGCAAATTTCTTGCCCATTGCGGTTCCTTTAACTTGCAAATAAAATCGTTCATCAAACATGAAATCATTCTTTGTCAAATTAATTTCCAGCAATTGTAGCAATTCCTGATCAGGCCTTCTAGGATCTGGAAATTTCTGAAAAATATTCCTTACAGTAGCGATTCCCGCCTCAATTGGAATATTAGTGTACAAGTTGTCTACGTCCATGGAGAAAAAATAAAAATCCTCAGCAATTTTTAAGTTTTTAACTATGTCAATGAAATGATATGTGTCCTTCACATATGCAGGATGCTTTACAGATAATGGATTCAAATAAAAATCCAGAAATTCCGCTGTACGATAAGTCTCGCTCTCGCAATCCGAAACAATGGGCCTTCCCGGGGGGATCTCGTACGGGATGGTCCATTTGTCTGGAGCTTTGTGTATTTTCGGCAATATGTAAAACCGCCTCTCTCTAGGTTGCGAACTGCCCAATAGGTATTTGTACTGCTTAGAATTAATGAATTTTTTGTCCTTTAATGATTTAAGTATATTTTTAACAATAGGGATTGTGTCCAAATACAATGGTTTGTCCAACTTCCTGTAATATGTGGTGTCCTGTAATTGTCGTTGTACTTCAAACGTGTATTGTTCCCGACTTAAAATTACAACCGCCGATCCTTTATCGGCTGGCTTTATTACTATATGTTTAGCGGTTTTTAGCTCTCGCAGTGCTCTGACTTCTGCCAATGAAATGTTCTGTTTTTCTCTAATTGGTTTATAACACCTTTTAAACTTTTCCAAATCTCTATGAATTAAAGTTTCCACTTCTGGTGGAAGCTCCTGCACAGGCGGTGACCAATCCGACGGCCCCGTAAAAGGCATTTTATCCCTCCTTTTTGAGTTTCTAAAATACGTAGCTAACTTAACTTTTCTATGGTAAGCTTGCATATCAAATTCAAACTTAAGCTTTTCATTCTTACCTATATACAATGCTGGAACAAAGAACAGTCCTTTTCTCAACAGTTCCCGTTGTGGCCTCGAGAGTCTAAAGTTCTTTGCCAAGACCACCACGTCCTGACCTTGAAGGCCCAGTCCACTGTCGTCCCCATACTGGTCCAGACTCAGGGGGTGTTGCAGTTTAAAAAGGACGTCCAATGTTGAAACATGGCCACGCCCGTTTCCGCCGTCCAATGGATGTCATCTTCCTCGGTATGGAACAAGTCCTCGTCCAAAAGGGGAATGTGAACCCTATTCCGGTAGATATAGTCATTCAGGACCTGCAGATTCGACTTGTCTTCAGCTGGCAGGTTCTCCGAGAAATTAATCTGGGGAACCCAAATTTCTGCATATGGGAACCGCGTCCTCGCAGCCCTCACTGCCGCCTGCACATTCTTGATGGTCGTTTCCTTAGGCTTGTTGGCCCTGCTATTGATCCCAAAGGACAAGACCACCTTCTCCACCACCAGACCCTGTGGCGGTACCGTTTTCCTCAACAAGGCTTCTGCGTGGCGGAAGTCCGCCCCTGGAAAGCTCTCCACCTGCAAGTCCGTGTTGGAGAAGTCAGGGAATTTGGTGAGGTTCGAATCTCCCAAGAAAATCCATTTGCGATTCGCCACCCAGCTCCAATCAATCATCTTTCTTGTGGTGTTCTGATGGCGATTCACCCGGAAACGAGGACCCCTGGAACTCTCGACCTCATCAAACAGATCCCCTGAAAGATCAATCCACGGCTCCTCACCCTCAGAGCCTTCGTGATGGACCTGGGCTTGAACTTGCACATCCCGTGTTGAAGGCTGGGAAGATTGTCCCCGCTCCTCTGCTGCTTGGGCCTCTCTCTCGGCCTCTTCTTCCGCTCTAGCCCTGGCCTCATCTCGTGCCTCCTCTGCTCTCATCTCATCAAACATGGCCTCCAACTCCAACTGGGAGGCTGTACGTTCTGGAGGAAACACGAGGTCAGAGTCTGACAGGTGGTCCTCCTGCACGTCTTCCAGAAAAAGATCCTCTTCAGGAAGAACATCTTCCTCAGGAAGAACCACCCCTTCGGGTCTCCTCTTCCCCCGTTGGACTTCCCTCCTTCCGAGGGGAGATGGCATCCAGTCCGCCATGTTGGGGCTTGACCAGCTAGCCGCTGCATCAGGGACCCGGTCCGTCATGGTGGCCACCGAGGCCTTTGGCGCTACCCGCCGACGAACCTGAGGTGATTCACCCGCGAGCTTAGTTGAGATGAGAGCCTCAGCGTGGTCAATGATGCTCCGCGTGATCCGTCTTAGGTTCCGCTTGGCCCAGCGGGAGGCCACCTCAAAGGCCTTTCTCCATTCACGAGTGTCCATGCTGGAGAGTTCTTCCAGAAACCTCTCCAAGCATCCTTCATAATGTTCCATCAAAATCTGGAGGGTCATCTGACCCCAATTTCTTGCATTCCCCACGATCATGTCTGCTGTATCCCGCCGTGGGTATGCCGGCTTAATCATCCCAGCTAGGATATCCACCATCTTAACAATCATCCTGGGCTCCGGCCTGCCTGGCTCTGGAGCCACGTTCTGGAGATGGTGCACCATCTTTATGATGCCATGCAGCTTACGAATCAGCCTTCCAAAATCGGGACTTGCCGCTTCTCTTATTACATCATCCTCTCTGGTCCTGGAAGAGCTCCCTCTTCGGGCCGGTTGGAAACGTCCCTGCCGGACCACAGCTGCATACGAGCGGGATGGGACTTGGGGACCAAAGTACCGGGGGACCCGGGGGGGAGGCACTGGCGGGTTAGGATGGGGAAGATAATCCCTTCTCCGAAAGGAAAAGGAGCGTGCACGGTCCATCCCTCCCTGCGGCCCTCCGTACCCGTCCCAGAAGACTTGGCGGTCACGTCGGCGGCGGCGGCCATAGCGTACCACCGTCCAGCCACCGTCCATGGCGTCCAGAATATTTTTTTGTCTTTTTTCTTTTTTCTTTTTTCCAAAAAAAATTAAATGTGCTTCAAAAAATATTTATTTAATTTTAATGTGAACAAAAAACGCTTTCCAAAATGTGGAAAGGAAAAAGTCACGTAAAAAAATAAACAACAAAAGAAGGTGTGCCAAAAAAACTGTTTATTCAAAAATAAACACAAAAAACACAACGTTTCGACCGTACACGGTCTTCTTCAGGTGTGGCACACAGAAAACTGTACGCTAGGTTAGCTGGCAACAGTTGGACTGGCAGAGATGTGCTCTCATCGAGTGCCGAGTGGAAAATGAGCTCCTGTGTGAGCTCCGCCTTTTATATTCTCCCCTCGGCTGTGTAAAATCCCATTCGTCTTTTTTAACTTTGGTTCGGTAAAAATGAATTTGGTCTTTATTTCTTAATCTACATTACATTTTAACTGTTTTTTAGCCAAAAATAACTTATTTGCACCCCATGAAATTACTGTTAATGAATTTTAAAGCCAAATTAATTTAATCACTGTTTTTATTCCCAATTTGTTTTTTAAGTCATTTTTAACTGTAAATAGTCTTGCAAACCCTATGAATTGTGCTGATAAATTTATGAACCCTGGTTTTTAGAATTTTTAAGCCAATTTTCCAATTCCTCACTAATTTAATTCCCCCTTTATTAAATAATACATACCGAGGGTCAGGAGGTGGGGATAAAGTGGTTAGGGTTAGGGCTAACATACAGGGCTGGGGTTAGGGTCAGGATAAGACAAAGGACTGGGGTTAGACTAACATAGGGCTTACATTGAGGTTAGGTTTAGGGATGGGGCTTGGGTTGGGGCTAGGGTAGTGTAAAACATTGGAGAACAAAAAGGGGGGGTTTTTGGGGTCAAAACTAAATCGGGTTGAAATTAACATACTGAGACAAATAGGGTTAAAAAGGTTGAGGTTAGGGTGGGATTAAGGGTTGGAAATTAACCAAAACCTTCCCCAATAAAAGTCTAATTCCATTTTATGTTAAGTCCCAATGGTTCTTTAGTTCCCAATGTATAAATCCAATATCTCTCCCTCTTTTTTCGTTCCCAATCTGTCCAATCCATGCCTTGTTGTAGTCCAGCCATTCTCAGCGAATCCCAGCCATGCTTAAGAAAATGTACAACTAAAGGTGCATCAGGTTCCTTCTTCTTCCTGATGTTATACACATGTTGGTACAATCTACTGTACAAATCATTTCTAGTTTCACCCACGTACTTCATTCCACACTTTGAGCAAAAAATAACATAAACACAATTCTTTGTTTGTGGGCTGAAACTTTGCGTAACTGAAATAATAGTCCTGTCCTTGACATTCCTAACAAACTCCAGCTTCGTAAACAGGGCCTCCAAGTACCTCGGTTTGCTCGAGTCGAGCCGTGGAAGTCTGGCCCTTACAAGCAGGTCAGCTAAGTTCTTGTTCCTCCGAAAGGCCGAAATGACCCTTGAATTTGGGATAAGAGCTGCCTGACCTATGACCTCATCAAAATGATTCTTCATATGTCTGTTGAAATACCTGCTATTGGAGGAAAATGTGCTAATGAGTGGGAGTAAGTCCCCCTTGACCTTCTCACTGTCCTCCTGAAAGGTCTTAAGACATTTCTTCAAAAAAGGTCGAGAATATCCCCTTTCACGCAATGCCTTAAATAAGGTGATTACTGCCTTTCTAAAGTCCGTCGGTTGGGTACAAATCCGCCGAAATCTAAGAAGCTGGGACTTAACGATACCACGGAAAGTGTGTTTTGGGTGGAAACTAAATTTGTGTAACAGGGCGTGCGTGTCTGTACTTTTGAAGAAAACTTTGACATCGAGTTTACGGGTGATGTTAAACATCGGCCCTTTGAACACCGTGGTGTCCAAAAAGTCTATGGCCTCCCTATTGATTTCAAATTTTAATTGAATTGATGGATCATGGGAATTCAACGTTTGCACAAATTCTGTAAATTCCAATTCAGAGCCGGTCCAAATCCCCCAAATATCATCCAAATACCTCAAATAATGGGCCGGCTTCTTTTTACACTTCGGG
>NC_140564.1:35842216-35862216 GCF_057381845.1 Rhamphochromis longiceps
GTTGCAAGTGCACTCACATGTATTTTTTGTGTAAAAGAGACACACACACACACACACACACACACACACACACACACAAGCTGGTCAGCTGCTTTGCAACTCAATGCGGTACAAATCGACTTGTGTGCCTCTTTTTCTCTTTGGGTTTTCTGTGTGTTTTTTTAAATTTTTAAATCCACAGCAAGTGTCTCTCTCTCTCTCTCTCTGTCTGTCTCTCTGTCACACACACACGCACACACACACGCTCAATGGAGTATAAAATAAAGACCGGGGCAGTTCTCTCACTGGAGTCTCTTAGAGTGGAGGCTGCCCTTGCTAGCAAGAAGTTCTGTGTGTTTCTCTTCTCTGAGTCTTTACTGAAGAAGTGTTTTATAACATTTTCCTTAACAACTGACATGTGTTTTTTGTGTAAAAGAGAGAGAGACACACACACACACACACACACACACACACACACACACACACACACACACACACACACACACACACACACACACACACTCACACTCAGCGGCTCAGAGATGAGGGAAAAACAACAGAAATCAGGATAGATTTTAATGTCAGGAGATGCCCTGTGATGCTGGGGCCATTGTGTAAGATTGGAATGTGTACCAGTGGCTGGTGGGTGGTCCTTGAAGGTCCCGGGAGGAGGCGGCGAGGAGGCAGCGGGTGGCTGGGCTTGAGCTGTGGATCAGGGACGTCATTAATTCTGCCTGGTGCTGCGTGTGCCCTGTGCAGCTTGGATGTCTGCCGCTGACGCTCTGTGGTTCCTGTTCCTGTCATAAAAGGCCCTGTACAAGGGGAGAAGAAATGCATCATTGGTTACCAAAATAAAACAGTGTCTTTCTGCCTGTGTCATTCTGTTTGGTTTCTTTGAGCGTTTGTTTCTTAAATACACAGCAAGTGTCACTCTCTCTCTCTCTCTCTCTCTCTCTGTCTGTCACACACACACACACACACACACACACACACACACACACACACACACAGACACTGTGAGGTTTGCAGTGCAAAATTTGAATTTTAGTGCATGGTGATTTGTCTCCCTCCAGTGGCCCACGGCAGGTATGATGAGGCTTAAATGATAGGGTTAGGTTATGGGGAAAAAGCCAGGAGAGGATGGGACAAAAGTGGAATAACTGAAAAAGTAAGAGGTGTAGAGGGCTGATGTTGGTGTCTAGGTGGGGGTTTTGGTGGGTGCCGGACGCTGTGGCGAAGAGGCCACGCCGATGGCTTCTTCGGTTCTGGAGATATGGCGAATCGGACCAAAAAGGATGGGACAAAAGGGTCCCAGTCGGAGAAAGGAAGGTGCAGAGGGCCTGGTTCCACTGGCATTGCGTTGCCCGTGTGCGGGCGCATCCGCAGGTGCCCAACATGGCATGGTTCAGAGTACCTTTGCAGGAGGCTTAGGGATAGGTTAGGGGGTAATAGCCAGAATTTGACGGAATAAAATGGAATAACTGGGAAAGTAAGTGTCGTAGAGGGATGAAAGTGGTGTCTACGGGGGGGTTTCGGGGTGCTCCGGACACCCTGGTGAAGACCCCATGTCGATAGCACCAACGGTTCTGGACTTGGTGTAAATGGGTCAAAATTTGACGGAATAAAAAGGTCAAAGTGGCAGATAGGAGTGTCCGATCGGGCCGATTCCACCACCACTGTACTCAGCAGGCCCTGCCGGGTCGTTAGACACGCAGCATGGCAGGGATCGGTGACATAACATGTAGCAGTTTCCCTTCACAGAAGCGTCTGCAGCAGGTGGGTGGAGGAGGAGGCAGCAGAACCAGGCCTTTGGAGCACTGTGTCATCTCCTGGTCCTGATGCTTTGAATCTCCCTCTCTGTCTGTCTGTCTGTCTGTCACACACACACACACACACACACACACATACCTGTTTTTCCTACATCGTGGGGTCCAATGAGTGACAGGTGCCTGATGGGATCCACCCTTTCCAAAGGGTGTAAAGACATGATTTTCACTCCTAAATTCATAATAAATTCATCTAAACTTAAAAATGACTTGAAAAGTCAAACACTCTCAAATAAATTTTAAACCTGAATTTTTGTTTTACTGGGGACCAGACATGACCCGTCTACTGATACTGGGGACCAGTCATGTGTCTATGAGCATACAGTCAACAACACTGATCCATGAAACCTTACCATCATATTACATAATGACTGAGACCCTGAATTGGTTTAGTGGAAGAAAATGGATGGATTGTTTTATTAATCTCATCCTGACTGCCAGATACTTATTTTATTAATTTATTTTTTTTAAATCTGATTCTAAAATATTAGTTAGGAAGTTATGAAATTACACAAACACTACTTATGAAATTTAAGAATGTTGTAAAAGTTGAGCAAAAGGTAACATTTTCTATAGTGTTTTACTTGGTATGACTGAACATATGCAAATAAAATAATTTTAAATCAATTCAGTTTGTCAGTTGATTTTCATCAGATATTAAGCATCAGATCTGCTTTAACAGAAAAAAACCCCAATATTTTTACCAAACCACATTTGACGGTTAAAAGAAGTCACCTACTGTACGAAATGGGCAGACAATCTGAGTTTATGCCTTCACATAACATTTATTTCAGCCTTTTAAAGTCAGACCTTCAGCCCCTTACATCCAACAAACAGTGTATGTGTTTATCTATATACGCACACATACATATATCTCTCTCTATATATCATATTATATACAAGTATAAATATAAGTATATATAAGACAGTACTCCCTGATAAGCAAGGTGGCATTTTTAGACATGTCCGAACAGGAATGCCTTTTCCTTTTCAAAACATAATTAAAACTAATTCAAATGGAACATGAATCTTTCCAAACGTTTTTTTTTTTTGACGTCCAAAAACATTGGTCTATCACAGAACGTAAAAACATTGCAAAGGGGCAAACAAGGCACAAATGAACAATTAAGAACAGGCTGTTAAACTCTTTTTGCAGTTTTACGCTGCATTGCAGCGATTCGATTTTTTACATAGAACTTTACCCCTGTCCAGGTTCTGTTTTTAAGTGCTTTCGGTGAAGCCTCAATACAGGCAACGCACTCCGACTTTCCTGGTACTTTACCAGACTCAATGAAGGACATTAGTGTCTTTTCCACAGCATGGACCTCAGCTGATGTCCAAGTCCTCTTCTTTGATGTTCCTAAAATAGAAAAGAAAGTGACTTAATACAGTTGTAATAATTAATTTAAGATAAATTAAGGCAAAACTAAAAACGGTAGACGCTTCAGTTTTAGAGTAATCACTTTTAAATTTTGCACTGTTTCCTCTTAGCTGTTGAGGGTCCAGTTAAATCATTAATTTTCAGAATATTAATAAAATAAATCTGTCAGTGAACAGGCAAATTACACATTAGGTTCTTTATCACAGTTATATGTGGATACATCCTAGGTCCCTGAAACTGCCTACACTTTTCTATCATTTGCATTTTTTCCTTGCTTCTTAGTACCTCCTAAGAAGGATGGAGGATAGATACAAGAAAATCTAAGGCAACATCCACTTCTAACAAGTGAGGTAGCTAACCACAGTTCAGTTGTCAGTCAGCTTTAACAGTTGAGAATAACAATAGAAACACTTGAAAGCAGCATTGTTTTCTCCCTGTAGCCTGCTATCACTTTAGCACCTGTAGATAAGTAACAAGCTGCCATCTGGATTCATACTGCATCCTGCTCAGAGACAGAATCCACTTACAGAATTAGTGTCAGTATGTACTTAAGTTCTAATTGTGAACTTAATTTTTTTTAAATAATACAAAATATTCTAGTATATTCATAATACTAGAAACCATTTAATTTAAATGGTTGACAAAAATGAAATTTCAAAGATCAAATCAGATGCTTAGAAACGATCTGCCTGTTAGTAGAAATAACAAATAACTTAGTTATCAGTGTTTCTTGCTGACAGACTGACTTTATCCAACACCCCATCATTTGTATGAAATTCAGTGATTATGTGATGGATTAGACCAGTTTGCTCAGCCACTTCAAAAAAATAAATAAATAAAAATATCAGTAATATATAAATAGGGTGGCTTGTCAGATGGAAAACTACTTTTGTGAAGCCTGCTTCTGTGAATGTTGCCTCACTCATCAAATACGAGCTTTGAGATGGCCTGCAAGAGTTAGAATCAAACCAACTTTCAATTTAAAAAAAGAAGAAAATTAGTGAATTAGGATTCACCCAGTGTATTTATTTGCATCAGTATGAGATCTTTGTCATCAAAAATGACATATTGTGTCGTGTCATATCTGATGACACTCACTACATGGTATTAAAAAGATATTTTTAAACAGTAACGCACAGGAAATGTTTGAATACATGGGAACTACCAGCCTAACAGCTGTACTACCATCCAGAGTTAGAAAATGGGCTATAAATTTCATCTTTAACTGATAGTAAATCTGATGTCATTTCTGTTTCCATTCTTACATTGGTAAATCATTATAAAATGCGGTCTTGTTAAGTACAAACTATTATCTCACTACGTCTCCCAATGACTGTAAAAATGTACATTTCTGCAAAATAAACCACTCAACTATGACCTTTGATGGCAACTTTATGGATGAGAAAAAGAAAAAAAAATGCAAGTCAGCCAGTTCAGATACACCAGGACAAGGAGAGGAGTCAAAGAAATCCTGCAGGTTAGGTTTACAGGGTCTGACTCAGCATCCACCCTCACTCTGAAATGGAAAACCTGGATTACCTAGTTTTAGCCAAACATGTTTTCTGCCACAGAGCCCTGATTCCTGGAATGATCTTGTCCAGAATTAACATGACATAAAGACTTTTGTATGAATTTGGTTGCTTCAGGTAAAAGTATTCACCTACTGGAGCTCTCAAAAAAGAGCTGACAGAGGAAGAAGTGTTTTTCTGTTAAGTAACAACAGTAAATTCTTTGACCAGTAACAGTCATTTTGGACAAGAGTAATAACCAGCTAATCACCCATAAGTAGTCAGCCTTAATAAATTTGGCACACATTTCACCTGCTGTAACGCTGATGAAAGCCTTGAACTGAAATACCTCCGTTTTTTCTTACTGCCTTGTTACATTAATCATTACTAATTCATCATCATGTCATCATCAAGTCTAGATAGGTTGTACTAAGAACATTTGTACAACTTTGAAATAAAAGAATTATTAGGGTGAGAAAGCAAATCAGTACTTATTTTAGTATAGCCTTTTTAGCTGTTGTGTGGAAAAGGGAATGGGTAAAGAAGAAATGTGGGCAAATGCCAAGCCTCAGAGTCTGTGGGATACCTGCAGTAGGGTGGTCACCATCAGGCTCATCTGTGGTCCACTGTCCTTGCTTGAATCCTGGTGGTCCTATGAGAAGAAGAGTAAACTGTGTAAGTAGAAAAAATATGTACCTTGTGAGCCTGGAACAGAGAAGACAAATACTGAAAAACATGCAAAATTGTGACTCCAATGCAGTACAGTCTTATCACCCTGCTACATAACTCATCTGTGCTAAAATTTAAAATATTTGAAAAGTTTCAATATTACACTGTCAGTCAAATACCTAGTCCAGTCTCCTTCAGTTAAAGAATGTGCTTTTTTTTGGCAGAGCTCTTGAAGGAAAACAATCACAAAGGTTGAAACAAACGATTTTACCCATTCATGGTTCTCTATATACAGAATTAATGCCAACTGAACTGACGTGGCTTGAAAATAAAATGGTGGGCAATCAGCTAGCAGCAATAGAAAAAGCTAACAGTAATAAGCACGCAAGGGTACAAAGAAGGTTACACAATACAGGCAACAATAGTGCTATCAGGCTCTTTGGTAGGGGATACTGAAAATGATCAGTCTAAAAAACTTCTAACCTACTTTTTAAAGTACATTCAGTACATCCAGTTACAATTACAGAAATTGTGTTTTTCTTGTGGATTATGTGAAATCTGCTCTAGACAGTCATACCAATCAAAAGGTTTTCAGGTTTGCACAACTGAAATATACCCAAAAGAAGAACATCTATACTCTCTGTGCTCCTGTTTGGTTTAATTCTACCAATTTGTAAAAGCAGCTTTCAAAAAAAGGAAGGGGGGGGGGGGGGGGAGACTTAAAGTCCTGTAGTTTGTGTGCAAATTACCCATTTTAGTGGCATCAGTGTCAGACTCCTTTTCTGAAGTTCCTGTTAACAAATTGAGATACCGCACAATCAAAATTCTGTAATTGTTTTTTAGGTTTTTGTGAAGCTTGCTTAGAGGCTAAATTAAGACAGGTACCTGAGGCAAAACAGGGTGTGCGGTGGGTGTGAGCTGTACCCTCTTTAGGGTCATCAATGTCAGATCCTGTCTTCTTTCTTCTCTTAGGTGTTGAGGATCCTGTTAAAAAATTTTAAATTTCTGTGTTTATAAAACCCACAAAATAATTTAAAAAGGTACCATCTGGTTATTCTGCTGGATACCTGTGGGTGTTTCATCAAACTCAGTGGTTGGCTGACTTCTCGATCTTTGGGATCCTTTGACAAAAAAAGTCAAAAGTCAAATTTGTCAGTAATGGTATATGGTTGAACTCTGTGCCCATTCAGCCTTCACACTATGCAATGTATTTTTTGTTAGAGTTATTAACTGTATGTAAAGATGAATGGCATGTCTCCACATCTTTGCACTATTCAAATATTAAGCCATAACAACAAGCGCAGACATCTGTTGCTTGTCATTTGGATCAAGTGTCTGCACAATAGTGATGGGGCAGTGCAGCAAGGGATACAGTTCTTGTCCATCTGCCTGCCAGCAACTAACTGAAATCAGCTGTCAATACTGACAGATCACAGCCTTTTTATAACATTTAAGTACACTTCAAACCAAACTGATCAGAAAATTTAACAATTGAACATACATTCATGTGATAACTAAGTAAAATGAGAGAAACTCTTTCGGAACAATTTGACATGTACTTTGAGGTTTTAGTTTGTCCCCTCTGTTAACAGTCTGCCACTATAAGATTCCACGTTTTTTGCTACAAATTTAAAAACCATCATGTCATCTATTTTTATATGCAGTAAATGGCTGGATGATAAAAACAGTTAAACCTGTCACCTACTCGATGTTGAGGAACTGAACGATGACTCCTTTGATGAATCTGTCTCTGAAAGATCACTTTCCACATCTTCCTGCATTTCTTCTGTAAAGCAGTGATAAGAAAACCATGTAGCACAAAAGACATTTACTCTGAAATAAAAAAATATAAGAACATTTTGTTTACCATTGGGATTAATTTGGATTTGATCGAGGCTCATTCCCTTGAAGTCTGACAGTCGGCCTTGTTCTAGAGCAATGAGCACTTTGCTGACTTTAGCCAACTCAAGTGTTCCTTCAGGCAGTCTATAGTACTCCCTATGGACTCTGATATCATGGCCTAGAAAATTTGCGAGGATGTCCATCTCATTGTCTCTCAGGTTTAGGACTGTGGACAGTGTGGACACATGCTTTCTCAACTTAGTTGAGGACAGTGTTTCTGGATTCTTCGCTCCACATTCCTTTGCAATCTGTCTGATGGCATCTGATCCCCTAAAGTGAGTGTCTGCTTCAGGTCTAGAGAAGAAAAAGGGATTTTCATCAGACACACCACAGGCCCGCCGATGTGAAACCAAGGCTTCCATTGAGGACAGCATGTCTGGTGTTAAGAGGATAGGAACTTTTCTGTTCCTTTTCCCTCTTATTTCAATGCGCTGGAAATGGCGACAAAGTTTTTGTTCCAACTCTGAAAGTCCTACTGCCAAATCCGAATGGACTCCTGAAGTGTCTCGCAGGGTGAATGCAGTTAGTGGCATTTTTGATACCTCACCCTCTCTCCTCCGGTTAAACAGTATCACTTCGCAAAGAGTCAAATTGGCCAGCATTGACCAGTTCTTCTTATTGGGATCACTGGCAAGTCTGGTTTGGTATTCTTTTCTGTACCTATCAAGATACATGTGCATGGTTTTTACATCCTCGGTGAAAGGGAGGAGTTGAGGAGTGTTCCATTTTCCTTCTTTTAGAGTTTGCAGGGCACGAGATGAAACACACACATCCCATTTCTTCTCATAAAGATCCCGGCTTCTCTTCAGATTCTTAAGAAATTCCTCATCATGAAAATCTGCCATCTTTGCTTCACACTCAAGAATATCTGCAATCTTCTTGAGACTATGGCCCAGTTTCAGAGCCAATGATGGAGCTCTGTAGATGTTTTTGTCTTCATCAAAGCCAGCCACATCCTTTACTGCTTGAACCACAAACTTGAAATTTGAAGGTACATAGAAATCCTCCATTTTTTTCAGTGTCCCTGCTTCCCGTGAGCGCAGAAGTAACCGTCCCATTTCTCCCATTTTTTGTCTGATGTACTCATGTTTGGTCTTGTCATGTCCATGTTTTGAATACAAGTGTTCTCCTAGTCGCAAGATACTTTTCTCCTCTCTGATGATGTTTCTGACTTCATCCTGATGCATAGCATTCACCAGTTCCCAAACCTTTCTGCTGACACCATCTGGGACAGGCTGTGCAAAGGCACAAAGTGACTGGATCCGACTTTTGCCTGGTTTTGCTGTGCTGCACTTCTGTGAAAGCTTGCATCTTGACATGTGTCTCCATAATGAATGTCTTTTCAGCAGTGCCTGGCAGTTAACACAGTGCATGTAGTCATTTGGCTTCACTGGTTTTTTAGTTTGCTGACTTGGGATTAGTGTTCCACAGCCCGCTTTCAGAACCTCAATATTATGTGCACGGTTCCCCTTGTTTCTAATGAGGTCAAAATGTAGTTTGCGCTCCTTTGATTTCAAAGGAAAACTGATTGCTTCTGCTACAGCCAGTTCACTGCTGTGCTTGCGTATTAAGTGCCTTGCCATTTTATGGCACTCCTGTGGACAGTATAAGCAGTGATGCTTTTTACTGTATACTCTAGCCCCATTTTTCTTTTTTTGCAGCTTCATCACAAAAATATTTCCCTGGTTAGGTTGAGAGCTTTCACTTTCTACTGTCTCATGGTCCTTACCCGAAGATGTACTTGGAAGTGCTTTTCTTCTGGAAGTCTTTTGTGACTTCTTTGTTTTCTTAATTTTCAACAATGGGACCCTGTTTGCAGGACTGTCAGATCCCTCTGAACTGCTTTCATTCCGTGAGTCTTTTGATGGAATATATTCATCAGTGCTTTCAATACAACTTCCAGAAGCTTCTGAGGTGTCAGCCACCTTGGAGATTGACTGCAGGTATTCACTGGTAAGCTGAAAAACCAGATAGAGACATTTATAGCTAAATTTGCAAGAATAATTACCCAGGTGTGAAAATCTTACACCGTCTGTGAGACCCCTTTAACAGCTTCATTAAAGTGAACTTTAATTTGTTAGAACTGTTACCAGGTTAAAGGGTTATAGGATTTAGTCATTTTCATCAACAACTTTAGCTTTGTATACAGAAAGACTTGTTTACCGATAGTTTCAACCCAACCATAAAATTAACAAGTAAAAATTAGGGCTGGATGATACCATTTCAGCACTACCATAAGAATTCACAGCTGACAACCAAATGTCAAATGTTTGTGTCAAACAAGATACAAAAAACCCCTCAAAAAACAACCTGTAAAATAATTGTTGAACAGAGCTGTTCAAATAATTGGATGAAAACTCCTGTATTTTTTCCTCTCTCTCATTACTTTACATTTTTACTCCAAGGAGGCAGACTTGTAATTTCTAAAGTGCTCTTGAGCAATAGTTCTCCAGACATTCGGAAGGTCTTTCGAAGTTTTTCTTTGGACATTGGCTACTTTTTCACTCATTTGAGTCCAGTCCTTGTACCTGACCATTTTCAGAGGAATGTTTTTGTTTGTTAAGCTACTTAACAATGACCTATGAATCATTCAAAGAAAAGAAAAAAAAGTCTCCTAACTTGAGAGATGAACCAGTGTTGTGTCCCCACATAGACAACTTAGAAAACAAAAAATTTTTTAAATGTTATCTGTAGGTAATTTCTTTCTAGCAGACTGTCACTAAAACATCACTTGACTTAACATTATTGAAGCAGTGTGGAGTCATCTGACTGAACAGAACAAAATGCAGAAACAGCCAAAGAGGACCTTTAAATGTCCTTCAAGAAGCCTGGAGAACTATACCCATATAGCTAGTAAAATACAAAGAATGAAGAGTGGCCCAAGATTTTTCTTAAGTACATATAGTTCAAAAATTGCAATGCTGCAATGCCAGTCTTCTACAGTAAGTTACAGCCCTAATAAAAGTGTGGAAATGACCAGAATTATGCAAACTTACAAATATGCTGTCAGTTCGTTTGAGTGATGGCACATCTGGGTCAGCAGCATCAGAGTATGAACTTTCAGGAGTGATTATATCGATGTCAGTATCAGCATCAACATCAACAATTATTTCCTATGGAGAGAGGGGAGATGTAAGACATTGACAGCAATGACTGTAATACATCGAGAAAGATATCAAACCTGATTTTTAACTTCTCAACCCTTCTCAAGCGAATTAAGAAAGAAATTTTTACATTTTCAGTTCTGCAAGTAAACTAACAACCTCATGAGTTTGATTTGAATAACATATCTAGAAATTTTAACTTCCCATACATTTGCAATCCTGTGTAGACTTATGCTGACTTCACCACACCAGGAAAACAGTTAATTTTATGAAAAATTCAACTCCAAGATTGCAAAGCATGAAAGCTGAAGCAAAGCCACCCATAGGCCAGATTGAACCTCCTGTTGTTCACTTCTCTGCCGGGCCACGTGTGACAGTATGTGACATAAAGACAGTACATGCTAACAAAAGTGAATGCATGGTCAGGGCTGTGTTTGCTGGTTCTCTTTAAAACTGACAGCTTAACTCACTCTAGCAAAAACCTGCAAGTTATGAAAAAGTTTCAGAGCTACTTATGGCCATATGGGATAAGCTAAAAGTGCTTATTTGACACATACCATGCTCTCAGATGATGTTGGTAGCTCAAATGAAAGATCTGACGATGAGGTCTCCCCCTCTTGATTAAGACTTGCTGAGGGCTTTAAAATAAAATTAAAAGGACACATGTATTACCATGTCTACATACATAATGTTAATGAGGAACATGTTAGATAAGATGTGTGGTAAAGCATACTTGCAATTTTGAAAGTCATGCAAGTCAATTCAGCAATTTGCACCTTGAAAACACTAAATATGAATGACATCTAATCCACATCAGAAACAGTGCAGACAATTCTGGCTCTCCTTCACCTCTCACACAGGATGGGTAACAAGAACTGGTATTGAAGTACTGCCATTGGCTTTTATTATTTGTTTACTCAATCCTAAATGTTGAATGTGGATTTTTAAAATTCCTAACAATCCTGAACTGAAAAATAAGCATTCTATAATTAAGAAGCAGTACAGCGCAGAAGTACGTAGCTCATGACCACAATAATTATATCTTAGTTATGAAAAAAGTTACAGAATCACTCCTGTATGTTGTTTAACCATGTCAAGTCTTTGTTCCACATATCGATATGATAACCGAACATATAACATATCTAAGCCAAATGTAAACACTTAAAATCATGGAAATATCTGCCTTAAAACAATACAACAGAGCTTGCCTTTAAACTTATTAAAATGCTCTTCAGGGTCACTGGACTAGTACATTTTCAGGTAAATGAGAGATGCGTTTGGTTTCTTGTCCTGACTGGCACTAAAGCTGGCACCCAAAACGTCAGCTGCATCCTCCTGAGGCCGCATTTGTAGACCGATTACATCACAGCGACGCCACGAAGGCTGTCCCAATTCGTAGACTCCTCCGAATCTGGCCGACAAATGCGTCCTCCTTTTCCCCAGATTTGAAGGATGGGTCGGGTGTATCCTTTGTGCCCCACCATATCCCAGAATTCATAGCGCGGCCGAGCCGATTCCAGTTTCTAACAATGGCGGCCGCTACTAACTTTTAATATTAACCTTTTTACTCTTTCTGGGTCACAAAATAAATTTTTAACATTTTCAGGTGAGACTGTAGCTGTGTAAACTTCAGATATCTGCTCAGTTTATCAAGAGATCGCATATTTGCAAAAGTGTTCAGACGTTTTCAGAGATTTCTGTTACCCAGCCACTCGATAGCTGACCGGAGGGTTCAATGGTCACTCGAGCAGGTGAGACGGCTGAGTTTATTAAACGCCAACGAGACAGCTGGTGACGCAAATCTAATGCTAGACCGTCCCGTTTTACAAGCCTCGCACTTCCGGCCTTTTCGGTCTTCGAAGGATCCAGCCTAGGTTTTGGGACACAGCTTGAGTGTCAACATACTTTGCACACCATCTTAATATACAACCAATTTCTAAAGAATGCAAATTTTTATTAAGTTTCATGAGCTGTGGAGGATAACAAAGTCACTTTAGCATTAGATATAACTGTGGAAAATTAATATAGTGTGGTTTAAGGGGGGTAATGAGTTATGGATTCTCAATCATGAGGTATATCCTGAAGTCCATTTCATTATCACTACTGTGGGCTGTGCTCTTGCGCTTGTGTGTCAAGTTCTGCTTCTGTCACCTACGTGTGTGTGAACATAACCCATCTTTTATACAAATTAGGCTAACATGCAGTGAAAGAAAGGCAGAAAAGCCACATAATGACTGGCAGCTGTCACATTTATTTATTTATTTATCGATACCAGCACCACAGCTAATTTTTCATCTATATCTACATGGTAAACTGTTAAACTTATAGAGTACTGAGCCTGTTATATACCACAAGTTAATTTGTTACTTACCAAAGTCTTGGAAGCTGCAAGTTGCTTAGGTGAGAGCTCGGGCTGTGATGAAGTCTCACCCTCTTGGTTTGTTCTCTCCGATGGCTAAACATTACAGAGACAAAAATTTCTTTTGATAAGGTTCACAAAAAGGTGATGAACAAGACCAATACACTCCTAAATGCATCCTCTGTTTTATTTAAACCTAATGCTGTGTAAGAAAACACAGCATTACTACACATACTTTGGTTTTGATGTCTAAATTCAGAAGGCTTTAATTACAGCACAACCAAAAGAAAAACACCCAAAACCCTTTCTATTAGCCTATAGTTGACTAAACATGGCTCCATCTTAAAAAGTGGCCCTCAGTACTGTTGTAAACAATTTCAGCTACCACTGAGTGATGGGATGTACCAAACATTTTTTCAAGTACTGTACAGAAGTACAAAAAAAAAAAATGAAAAGCTGAATTTCAGATCAGCCAGGCTGATAACACCCCCTGAAATACATGTAACTGTGTACACACTTTGCTTTTATGTATACATTTGACATTGAAGTACATTATTTGCCAGGTAACATTTATGATACTTAGATAAATATATCAGATATTTGAGAACTTAATGTTCTTTTTTACCAAAGTACTAGTTTTCTACAAATATTTACATTTTAGTTTAGAATGACATTTGGGTACAGCTTCTACTTCTTTATAAAAGGCTAATATGTCTTGCTTAAATGTCAGTCCTAGGTTTGTACACTATTCCCCGCTCCTCCCACACATGACAAAAGCCATTTCAAATTAGTTAACTAAAGAGCTGACACGATGCTAAAGTCGCTTGGGTGAAAATCAGGCTTTAGAGACACACACACACACACAAAAAAAAAAAAAAAAAACTTCAGCACCTGGCTTTGGTGAAAAAAAAAAAATTATCTTTTCAGTACACCTGCGTAATCAAACCAACACACCCCTACAGAATGTTTTGGCACATGCATTCATACTGTCACAAATCTAAGTCAGAAGCACCACTGTATTTATTAATATTGTAATATGGGAAAAGTCAAAACCCTATTATGATTACCTGTGTTTGGTGTTTTAAGGAGTCCATGGCTCTTGACAAGCATTTATCATGATGGTCTCTCAGGCGTTGCAAACGTGCCTTCAGTCTGGTGGATTGTTTACTCTGGATGAGGTCAAACACAAAACAGCTAACATAACATGTCCATACCTGAAGTACAATAGTTTTATACATCAACAAGTAAGAAATACACACTTAGTGATAACGGGATAGTATTTAAGGTGACATCAATAGGTCTAATCACATATGTTAGTCACTATAAAGACATGGTGCAAATATGAATACGGTTTTATAAAAATCAATCTTTTGAATATAAGTCATAGTTTAAATGAAGCTGTGCAATAGTCTGTTCACATGCTTAATATTGTTAGGTTTATTTATCTTAATTTACTATGATAGTAATTTTATTATTTAATATTTTTAGTACTTCATCGTTTGTGATTAACAGCAATCAAGCCACTGCAGAAGTAAAACGTATTTTTTTTGTCTATCATAAACAATCACAACAAAACTTAAAACACCACTAAATTACTTTCCACGGCTGAATATTTAACTGAGGGAAAAGTCGGTTCGCCTGCTGCTCTGGTACTGTCGCTGCCCCCGCGACCTCACGCTTCGTTTTGCATACCACGACACAACATTACACTTTAGCCATTTCTTAGCTCGTCACGACAATAATTGCATTATGAACTTGGGTCCTCGACAGCCGAAGCTAATCCAGACTCCTGGATTAGCTTCGGCGGGTCTGTCTCGCTGCTCCGACTGCCACCCTCCCCGCCACGACAAAAACTTGACGCTTTGAAAAGAAATGACTCTGTAGCTCCTTAGCTTGTTTCTTGTTGTGAATACTTCAGGCCTATAGTTGAACGAAGTTATTCTAGAAATTTACTCACTTTTTAGAGCTAACACTATTGCTAGCTACTCATTAAGCTCATTGATTGCTCATTAAGCGTTCATTTTCAGTCCCACATACGCCCGAAAATTACGACAGTAACTAATAAAAGTGTCCAAAACAGACATTCATGACTGCATGAATGTTAAGATATCAGCTAAAAACTGTACAGTTTAGGAGAATGTCGTCGAACACCCCATTAAGCTAAGTCATGCAAGCATTAGCAAAGCATGCTAACTACAGAGCAAACTGTCGGCTGCAAACACTTCACTTTGCCTAATTATTAAGTAAACACTAAAACAGTTTGTTTAATGTACTTACCACATTCATCCCTTCATCCTCTATTCTCTGACTGTCGGACATCTCCACTTTCTCTCCGTCACGCTTCTTCATACTCCCAGCCGTCTCCTCTCGCCTCCGAGTTACGCCCCGCGTGTCTGGCTGCACCGAGCACGCGACTAATTAGCAACACCTGCAAGCCTGTGACTGCAGCGGGTGGGGGATGGGAATAGGTAAAGTGGGGACCGCAAAAGTCAGGAAAAGTGTGTTTTCCCTCATCCCTTCCCTTCAGCACCAAAATGTCAGCATTAGATTGCTGAACTTGTATTTTAACAAAATATTAATGTATCCAAGAAAAACTAGTTTAATATGGTTTTAACATCCAAAATTATTAATTAAACTTTTATTGACCAATTTAGGCCACCTGGACTTTTTTGGTAATTTTGGCTGTAAAAGGGTCAAAAAACATACTATAACTGAATGCTTTTGTCCCATTTTTTAGAATAATCTCAGCTTTCAATACCTGGCAGCCATTTTATATTATTTTATTGTTATGAAAGTGGAACAACAGTTTAAAGTGAAAAAAAAGAACTTGAGATTTATAGTGGAAACTGATATTCAGCAATAACAAAATACAACACAACATCAACTTGCAATATTAACTATAATAAATATGTACAAAAATGTTTTTTTTTTTAATCCTCGCTCACTCAGTTTTTAATTTATTGGCCTTTTTATATTACAAGCGTCCAGGCGTTTTTGGGCCTGTGTGATAGACCCTGAAGCAGTTCCTACCCACCTGGAGACAGAGACCCACATTGCACTGCACACCCAGCCAGGGAATTTTTCTTTTCCACAGAGTGCACTTTCGCCTTCCTTGGGTGGCCATGCTTGCTTTTGACTGTCTTTCCCTGCTGCTTGTGGGGACAGCAAAATGGTTGGAGCTCGGTGCTGGTGGGCATCCCGATTTCAGAGAAACAACAAGGAGATGAGCACATTTCACCTGCTGATGGATTTCCAGAATTTAGAGGTGGCTGTACACCAGGGGTTCTTTTTGGGATAAACCTTGGTGGCTGGGGGACCACATCAGAGTCTTCAGTAGTTTTCCAGTGACAGCATGGTGACCGGCTGCGAACAGGATTCCCAGAAGTTCGATCCCTCTGTCAGCAAATCTGATCCTGGGTGACACTCCTCTCCAATACAGAAACCAGAAAACCAGCAGAAGCTTCGGAGTCCAACAAAGCAAAATCCCGGCAACAGGAGTCCAAAACTAAACAGATGAGCTGAGAAAACCAAAAACACAGAGTCCAAAAACACAGCTCAGTGGGCCGACCCGGAGGCCAGTGGCTCAATAATACAAGACGGTAACTCTGGGGGCCAACCCAGAGGTCAATGGCACCAGGGTCCAAGGTACACAAGTTCAGGAGGCCAGCAACAGAAACCAAGTAGTTCTGGAGGCCGGCCGTGCAGAAGGCAGCGGTGGCAATGTAGGCGATCCGAAGGCCAACCGCGTGGAAGGCACCGGCAGCGTCGGAGCATTTCAGGATGCCGACCGCGTCGGCGACGGAGTCCAGTCAGCGACCTGGAAGGTGGCCGCTGACACCAAACCACACACGGACAAGGTCGAGCAGGCTGAGCCGGACGTGGACGAGGTAGCGGTGTGGCAGGACCAGGACCAGACGAGGCAGGACCAGATGACAGCGTGGCAGCCGCAAATGATGGAGTAGGTGGCGCTGCAGGCTGGATGGATCCCTCGGACCCTCCAGCAGGAACAGATACAGAATCAGCAGGCAGAGGGGACCTCTGGCAGTGTTGACACTGGCTGGAGCTGAGCAGCACATTGGCTTGGCTAAGGCAGCGACAGTGGGATGCAGTCCTGAGAGCGCTGAAAGTGTTCACTAATACACCCAGCAGAGGATGGAGGCGGATGGGTGAACTCGCTGGAGCTCTCAGCGGGTGATGACGGCTGAGACTGCTCAGTGGAGTTCCCCGGTGAGGTAGCTGGCACTGGCGCCTTAGCCTCCAGGAATCTAGAGTCGGCTGGTGGCTGACACTCAGCCTCTGGGGAGGCCCTGGACTGAGTTACTGTCTCTAACATGGCCACCTTTTGAGAACCAGCAAATGTTTTCATGACGTGTTTTCCCTGCGTAGGATGAGTCATTGAACCAATGAGTGGACTAACAGCTGAGCTAAAGGTGAGTGAGCTAGGGGCTGAGCGACAGACTGAACAGGCAGTTAAACTAAAGGCTGGTCTGCAGACTGGACTGATGATAAAATAAATGGCTGAGGTGCAGGCTGTGCTAATGCCAGAGGTACAGGCCGTGCTAAGTGGAGCTAGCGGCAACACAGGAGACTGAGCTAGCAGCAACAAAGGAGGCTGAATAACAGACTGAGCTAAAGACGAGTGAGCAGGAGACTGAACTGAGAGTGACTGAGCAGGAGACTGTGATAATGACTGAAGTAATGGTTGAGGTGAAAATGGAGCTACAGGCCGGGCGGCTAACTGGGCAACAGGCCGAAGTGGTAGTTGTGGTAGAAGCGGATCAGGTGGTTGAGTGACTGACTGAGCTGGTGACTGAACAGACCAAACAGTGAGGGTTTCTAGAAGTGTGACTGAGTCCTCCTTGCCTGGGCTGCCCATGCAAAACAGTTCAAAATAGAGCCTCGAACATGTGGGAACACAGCCGGGAGAAATTAGACTTAACGAGATGGAGGAAGCAAAACTAAAAACACTGACATAAGTCATGGACCTTCAAAATAAAGCAGGAAATCCATGGACAGAACTCAGAAGTACAACACCGACAGAGAACAGAGGGAACACAGAATAAAGGGACCTGAGAGACATGAGACATGACTGGGGAACAAGAGAATAAACACAAGGGTGGAACTAAACCTAAAAGCTAGAATTCACAATCCCAGAAGAACAAGAGAACAGAAACCAAAACCCCAATAGTCATGAACCATGAACCAAAAGGAAAACAGACTAATAAAGCATAATACAAAATCAAAACATTGGGTCACAGGCCCAGGACAGTAACAGACACAGGTTCTGGTGAATTAGGGACTGCCTGCAGCTGTAATCTACCATTGCTCAGGCTGGATCCCCTTGTATTCTGACCATAATGTTGCATGTCGCTCCAGGACCGGAAAATGTGTCAGAGTACCAGTGACCCAGACCACCTGGCCAACCTCCATAAGTGGGGCACTCATTGCTGAAATGGCTGGGTCACCCACACGTCTCTGTTTTGTATTACAGAGATCAAATTTGAAAATATGCAAAGCTAGCATATTGCTAGGTGCTACGGCAATCTGTGTTCAAAATATTTTATTTTATTTATTTTACAAAACTGGATCATCTAAAATTTTGGGAATACAAGTGGACTGTTGTTGTTGGAGTTTAATTGAAAAGTTAAAGATTTTTTGATGTCAATGGTGAGTGGATTTAACTTTTATATCACTTGTTTATTTGCTTATACTCTAATTTAGAGGATGTAGTTGCTTTTGTGCTTGAATCTCAAAATCGTTGGCATTATTCAAACTGCAGTAAACAATTTGAATAATGTGGGTTGACTTTGCATAATACAGTGATGCATTTCCTGAATTTCTTTGTAATTTGTCATCAGTATTTTGGCTGAAAATGCTTATTTATCCCAGTTTTATTGTTTCATAAGTTGACCATTTATTCATTTAAAAATAATAAGTATTATATACTTTAATGATTTGATATTTTGTCTCCTTAAATGATATCAGTTGTGTAAAAAATCGTAAGAAAATGAAGTATAATAAATAAATGAGCTTCCTTAGTAACTGTGGTACAAATAATTAAATAAAATAGAAGTCTGGTCACATTAAAGTGAGCAGGTTCTAATACTATTAATAAAGGAACAAAGTGGTATCTTATAAATACTTTCACACTTTGTCAGAAAAGGGATCCAATAGATGCAAGTTTACACACTGCAATACCATCTCAGACCACTGGGATACACACTTATACACACTGTCAGGAAAATGTCCCCACGGATGCAAATTCACACACTGCAATACCACCCATGGTCACCAGGGCATACACAAAGTTGTGAAAATTGAATCTGTGGGGACCATTTTTTTTTTTTGAAAAAAACTTAACCAGGCATATCAGCAGCCTGTTTTCTATTGAATGCAATGGTTGTGCCCGTGGGGACCAGGGCTCGGTCCCCACGGGAAAAATTGGTCCCCATGGCGTGACTGATATCTCAGGTCATGGACCCCAGGAGGATAGAAAAACAAACGCACACACACACACACACAAGCTGGTCAAGTGCTGTGCAACTGGGATTGCACCTGTCGTCCACAGGAGGGCGCCTAGCTGGGAAGTCCAGTACATTCCATATTAAAGTTGTTGCAAGTGCATTTTTTGTGTAAAAGACAGACAGACAGACACACACACACACACACACACACACACACACACACACACACACACACACACACACACACCAAAGCACACAGACAGAAGCTGGTCACAACTGCTGTGCAACTGGGATTGAACCAGGGGGGCTCCCTCTGCTGGCTCAATGCGGTACAAAGTGTCTGAAGGAGTTATACCGGCGAAAATAACATCTTTCAATTGCATGTTTGGTCCACAGGAGGGCGCCTAGCTGGGAAGTCCAGTACATTCCATATTAAAGTTGTTGCAAGTGCATTTTTTGTGTAAAAGACAGACACACACACACACACACACACACACACACACACACACACACACACACACACACTGTAAGGTCTGAAGTGCAAAATTTGAATTACATTCCTTTGTATCTCTCCCTCTCTCTCTCTCTCTCTCTCTCTCTCTGTCTCTCTCTCTCTCTCTCTCTCTCTCTGTCAACACACACACACACACACACACACACACACTGTAAGGTCTGAAGTGCAAAATTTGAATTACATTCCTTTGTATCTCTCCCTCTCTGTCTCTCTCTCTCTCTGTCAACACACACACACACACACACACACACACACACACACACACACACACACACACACACACACACACACACA
>NC_140564.1:35872216-35899716 GCF_057381845.1 Rhamphochromis longiceps
GCTGGTGGGTGGTCCTTGAAGGTCCCGGGAGGAGGCGGCGAGGAGGCAGCGGGTGGCTGGGCTTGAGCTGTGGATCAGGGACGTCATTAATTCTGCCTGGTGCTGCGTGTGCCCTGTGCAGCTTGGATGTCTGCCGCTGACGCTCTGTGGTTCCTGTTCCTGTCATAAAAGGCCCTGTACAAGGGGAGAAGAAATGCATCATTGGTTACCAAAATAAAACAGTGTCTTTCTGCCTGTGTCATTCTGTTTGGTTTCTTTGAGCGTTTGTTTCTTAAATACACAGCAAGTGTCACTCTCTCTCTCTCTCTCTCTGTCACACACACACACACACACACACACACACACACACACACACACACACACCAAAGCACACACACACACACACACACACACACAGACACTGTGAGGTTTGCAGTGCAAAATTTGAATTTTAGTGCATGGTGATTTGTCTCCCTCCAGTGGCCCACGGCAGGTATGATGAGGCTTAAATGATAGGTTATGGGGAAAAAGCCAGGAGAGGATGGGACAAAAGTGGAATAACTGAAAAAGTAAGAGGTGTAGAGGGCTGATGTTGGTGTCTAGGTGGGGGTTTTGGTGGGTGCCGGACGCTGTGGCGAAGAGGCCACGCCGATGGCTTCTTCGGTTCTGGAGATATGGCGAATCGGACCAAAAAGGATGGGACAAAAGGGTCCCAGTCGGAGAAAGGAAGGTGCAGAGGGCCTGGTTCCACTGGCATTGCGTTGCCCGTGTGCGGGCGCATCCGCAGGTGCCCAACATGGCATGGTTCAGAGTACCTTTGCAGGAGGCTTAGGGATAGGTTAGGGGGTAATAGCCAGAATTTGACGGAATAAAATGGAATAACTGGGAAAGTAAGTGTCGTAGAGGGATGAAAGTTGTGTCTACGGGGGGGTTTCGGGGTGCTCCGGACACCCTGGTGAAGACCCCATGTCGATAGCACCAACGGTTCTGGACTTGGTGTAAATGGGTCAAAATTTGACGGAATAAAAAGGTCAAAGTGGCAGATAGGAGTGTCCGATCGGGACGATTCCACCACCACTGTACTCAGCAGGCCCTGCCGGGTCGTTAGACACGCAGCATGGCAGGGATCGGTGACATAACATGTAGCAGTTTCCCTTCACAGAAGCGTCTGCAGCAGGTGGGTGGAGGAGGAGGCAGCAGAACCAGGCCTTTGGAGCACTGTGTCATCTCCTGGTCCTGATGCTTTGAATCTCCCTCTCTGTCTGTCTGTCTGTCTGTCACACACACACACACACACACACACACAGAAGCTGGTCAAGTGCTGTGCAACTGGGATTGCACCTGTCGTCCACAGGAGGGCGCCTAGCTGGGAAGTCCAGTACATTCCATATTAAAGTTGTTGCAAGTGCATTTTTTGTGTAAAAGACAGACAGACAGACACACACACACACACACACACACACACACACACACACACACACACACACACACACACACACACACACACAGTAAGGTCTGAAGTGCAAAATTTGAATTACATTCCTTTGTATCTCTCCCTCTCTCTCTCTCTCTCTCTCTCTCTCTGTCTCTCTCTCTCTCTCTCTCTCTCTGTCAACACACACACACACACACACACACACACACAGTAAGGTCTGAAGTGCAAAATTTGAATTACATTCCTTTGTATCTCTCCCTCTCTGTCTCTCTCTCTCTCTGTCTCTCTCTCTGTCAACACACACACACACACACACACACACACACACACACACACACACACACCAAAGCACACAGACAGAAGCTGGTCACAACTGCTGTGCAACTGGGATTGAACCAGGGGGGCTCCCTCTGCTGGCTCAATGCGGTACAAATTGTCTGAAGGAGTTATACCGGCGAAAATAACATCTTTCAATTCCATGTTTGGTCCACAGGAGGGCGCCTAGCTGGGAAGTCCTGTACATTCCATATTAAAGTTGTTGCAAGTCCATTTTTTGTGTAAAAGACAGACACACACACACACACACACACACACACACACACACACACACACACACACACACTGTAAGGTCTGAAGTGCAAAATTTGAATTACATTCCTTTGTATCTCTCCCTCTCTGTCTCTCTCTCTCTCTGTCTCTCTCTCTGTCAACACACACACACACACACACACACACACACACACACACACACACACACACACACACACACACACACACACACCAAAGCACACAGACAGAAGCTGGTCACAACTGCTGTGCAACTGGGATTGAACCAGGGGGGCTCCCTCTGCTGGCTCAATGCGGTACAAAGTGTCTGAAGGAGTTATACCGGCGAAAATAACATCTTTCAATTGCATGTTTGGTCCACAGGATGGCGCCTAGCTGGCAAGTCCTGTACATTGCATATTAAAAGTTGTTGCAAGTGCACTCACATGTATTTTTTGTGTAAAAGAGACACACACACACACACACACACACACACACACACACAAGCTGGTCAGCTGCTTTGCAACTCAATGCGGTACAAATCGACTTGTGTGCCTCTTTTTCTCTTTGGGTTTTCTGTGTGTTTTTTTAAATTTTTAAATCCACAGCAAGTGTCTCTCTCTCTCTCTCTCTGTCTGTCTCTCTGTCACACACACACACACACACACACACACACACACGCACACACACACGCTCAATGGAGTATAAAATAAAGACCGGGGCAGTTCTCTCACTGGAGTCTCTTAGAGTGGAGGCTGCCCTTGCTAGCAAGAAGTTCTGTGTGTTTCTCTTCTCTGAGTCTTTACTGAAGAAGTGTTTTATAACATTTTCCTTAACAACTGACATGTGTTTTTTGTGTAAAAGAGAGAGAGACACACACACACACACACACTCACACTCAGCGGCTCAGAGATGAGGGAAAAACAACAGAAATCAGGATAGATTTTAATGTCAGGAGATGCCCTGTGATGCTGGGGCCATTGTGTAAGATTGGAATGTGTACCAGTGGCTGGTGGGTGGTCCTTGAAGGTCCCGGGAGGAGGCGGCGAGGAGGCAGCGGGTGGCTGGGCTTGAGCTGTGGATCAGGGACGTCATTAATTCTGCCTGGTGCTGCGTGTGCCCTGTGCAGCTTGGATGTCTGCCGCTGACGCTCTGTGGTTCCTGTTCCTGTCATAAAAGGCCCTGTACAAGGGGAGAAGAAATGCATCATTGGTTACCAAAATAAAACAGTGTCTTTCTGCCTGTGTCATTCTGTTTGGTTTCTTTGAGCGTTTGTTTCTTAAATACACAGCAAGTGTCACTCTCTCTCTCTCTCTCTCTCTCTCTCTCTCTCTGTCTGTCACACACACACACACACACACACACACACACACACACACACACACACACACACACACACACACACACACACCAAAGCACACACACACACACACACACTGTGAGGTTTGCAGTGCAAAATTTGAATTTTAGTGCATGGTGATTTGTCTCCCTCCAGTGGCCCACGGCAGGTATGATGAGGCTTAAATGATAGGTTATGGGGAAAAAGCCAGGAGAGGATGGGACAAAAGTGGAATAACTGAAAAAGTAAGAGGTGTAGAGGGCTGATGTTGGTGTCTAGGTGGGGGTTTTGGTGGGTGCCGGACGCTGTGGCGAAGAGGCCACGCCGATGGCTTCTTCGGTTCTGGAGATATGGCGAATCGGACCAAAAAGGATGGGACAAAAGGGTCCCAGTCGGAGAAAGGAAGGTGCAGAGGGCCTGGTTCCACTGGCATTGCGTTGCCCGTGTGCGGGCGCATCCGCAGGTGCCCAACATGGCATGGTTCAGAGTACCTTTGCAGGAGGCTTAGGGATAGGTTAGGGGGTAATAGCCAGAATTTGACGGAATAAAATGGAATAACTGGGAAAGTAAGTGTCGTAGAGGGATGAAAGTGGTGTCTACGGGGGGGTTTCGGGGTGCTCCGGACACCCTGGTGAAGACCCCATGTCGATAGCACCAACGGTTCTGGACTTGGTGTAAATGGGTCAAAATTTGACGGAATAAAAAGGTCAAAGTGGCAGATAGGAGTGTCCGATCGGGCCGATTCCACCACCACTGTACTCAGCAGGCCCTGCCGGGTCGTTAGACACGCAGCATGGCAGGGATCGGTGACATAACATGTAGCAGTTTCCCTTCACAGAAGCGTCTGCAGCAGGTGGGTGGAGGAGGAGGCAGCAGAACCAGGCCTTTGGAGCACTGTGTCATCTCCTGGTCCTGATGCTTTGAATCTCCCTCTCTGTCTGTCTGTCTGTCTGTCACACACACACACACACACACACACACACACACAGAAGCTGGTCAAGTGCTGTGCAACTGGGATTGCACCTGTCGTCCACAGGAGGGCGCCTAGCTGGGAAGTCCAGTACATTCCATATTAAAGTTGTTGCAAGTGCATTTTTTGTGTAAAAGACAGACAGACAGACACACACACACACACACACACACACACACACACACACACACACACACACACACACACACACACACACACACACACACACACACCAAAGCACACAGACAGAAGCTGGTCACAACTGCTGTGCAACTGGGATTGAACCAGGGGGGCTCCCTCTGCTGGCTCAATGCGGTACAAAGTGTCTGAAGGAGTTATACCGGCGAAAATAACATCTTTCAATTGCATGTTTGGTCCACAGGATGGCGCCTAGCTGGCAAGTCCTGTACATTGCATATTAAAAGTTGTTGCAAGTGCACTCACATGTATTTTTTGTGTAAAAGAGACACACACACACACACACACACACACACACACACACACACACACACACACACACAAGCTGGTCAGCTGCTTTGCAACTCAATGCGGTACAAATCGACTTGTGTGCCTCTTTTTCTCTTTGGGTTTTCTGTGTGTTTTTTTAAATTTTTAAATCCACAGCAAGTGTCTCTCTCTCTCTCTCTCTGTCTGTCTCTCTGTCACACACACACACACACACACACACACACACACACACACACACACACACACACACACGCACACACACACGCTCAATGGAGTATAAAATAAAGACCGGGGCAGTTCTCTCACTGGAGTCTCTTAGAGTGGAGGCTGCCCTTGCTAGCAAGAAGTTCTGTGTGTTTCTCTTCTCTGAGTCTTTACTGAAGAAGTGTTTTATAACATTTTCCTTAACAACTGACATGTGTTTTTTGTGTAAAAGAGAGAGAGACACACACACACACACACACACACACACACTCACACTCAGCGGCTCAGAGATGAGGGAAAAACAACAGAAATCAGGATAGATTTTAATGTCAGGAGATGCCCTGTGATGCTGGGGCCATTGTGTAAGATTGGAATGTGTACCAGTGGCTGGTGGGTGGTCCTTGAAGGTCCCGGGAGGAGGCGGCGAGGAGGCAGCGGGTGGCTGGGCTTGAGCTGTGGATCAGGGACGTCATTAATTCTGCCTGGTGCTGCGTGTGCCCTGTGCAGCTTGGATGTCTGCCGCTGACGCTCTGTGGTTCCTGTTCCTGTCATAAAAGGCCCTGTACAAGGGGAGAAGAAATGCATCATTGGTTACCAAAATAAAACAGTGTCTTTCTGCCTGTGTCATTCTGTTTGGTTTCTTTGAGCGTTTGTTTCTTAAATACACAGCAAGTGTCACTCTCTCTCTCTCTCTCTCTCTCTCTCTCTGTCTGTCACACACACACACACACACACACACACACACACACACACACACACACACACACCAAAGCACACACACACAGACACTGTGAGGTTTGCAGTGCAAAATTTGAATTTTAGTGCATGGTGATTTGTCTCCCTCCAGTGGCCCACGGCAGGTATGATGAGGCTTAAATGATAGGGTTAGGTTATGGGGAAAAAGCCAGGAGAGGATGGGACAAAAGTGGAATAACTGAAAAAGTAAGAGGTGTAGAGGGCTGATGTTGGTGTCTAGGTGGGGGTTTTGGTGGGTGCCGGACGCTGTGGCGAAGAGGCCACGCCGATGGCTTCTTCGGTTCTGGAGATATGGCGAATCGGACCAAAAAGGATGGGACAAAAGGGTCCCAGTCGGAGAAAGGAAGGTGCAGAGGGCCTGGTTCCACTGGCATTGCGTTGCCCGTGTGCGGGCGCATCCGCAGGTGCCCAACATGGCATGGTTCAGAGTACCTTTGCAGGAGGCTTAGGGATAGGTTAGGGGGTAATAGCCAGAATTTGACGGAATAAAATGGAATAACTGGGAAAGTAAGTGTCGTAGAGGGATGAAAGTGGTGTCTACGGGGGGGTTTCGGGGTGCTCCGGACACCCTGGTGAAGACCCCATGTCGATAGCACCAACGGTTCTGGACTTGGTGTAAATGGGTCAAAATTTGACGGAATAAAAAGGTCAAAGTGGCAGATAGGAGTGTCCGATCGGGCCGATTCCACCACCACTGTACTCAGCAGGCCCTGCCGGGTCGTTAGACACGCAGCATGGCAGGGATCGGTGACATAACATGTAGCAGTTTCCCTTCACAGAAGCGTCTGCAGCAGGTGGGTGGAGGAGGAGGCAGCAGAACCAGGCCTTTGGAGCACTGTGTCATCTCCTGGTCCTGATGCTTTGAATCTCCCTCTCTGTCTGTCTGTCTGTCTGTCACACACACACACACACACACACACACACACACACACACACAAGCTGGTCAAGTGCTGTGCAACTGGGATTGCACCTGTCGTCCACAGGAGGGCGCCTAGCTGGGAAGTCCAGTACATTCCATATTAAAGTTGTTGCAAGTGCATTTTTTGTGTAAAAGACAGACAGACAGACACACACACACACACACACACACACACACACACACACACACACACACACACACACACACACTGTAAGGTCTGAAGTGCAAAATTTGAATTACATTCCTTTGTATCTCTCCCTCTCTCTCTCTCTCTCTCTCTCTCTGTCTCTCTCTCTCTCTCTCTCTCTCTGTCAACACACACACACACACACACACACACACACACACACACACACACACTGTAAGGTCTGAAGTGCAAAATTTGAATTACATTCCTTTGTATCTCTCCCTCTCTGTCTCTCTCTCTCTCTGTCTCTCTCTCTCTCTCTCTCTCTCTCTCTGTCAACACACACACACACACACACACACACACACACACACACACACACACACACACACACACACACACACACACACCAAAGCACACAGACAGAAGCTGGTCACAACTGCTGTGCAACTGGGATTGAACCAGGGGGGCTCCCTCTGCTGGCTCAATGCGGTACAAAGTGTCTGAAGGAGTTATACCGGCGAAAATAACATCTTTCAATTGCATGTTTGGTCCACAGGAGGGCGCCTAGCTGGGAAGTCCAGTACATTCCATATTAAAGTTGTTGCAAGTGCATTTTTTGTGTAAAAGACAGACAGACACACACACACACACACACACACACTGTAAGGTCTGAAGTGCAAAATTTGAATTACATTCCTTTGTATCTCTACCTCTCTCTCTCTCTCTCTCTCTCTCTCTGTCTCTCTCTCTCTCTCTCTCTCTCTGTCAACACACACACACACACACACACTGTAAGGTCTGAAGTGCAAAATTTGAATTACATTCCTTTGTATCTCTCCCTCTCTGTCTCTCTCTCTCTCTGTCTCTCTCTCTCTCTCTCTCTCTCTCTCTCTGTCAACACACACACACACACACACACACACACACACACACACACACACACACACACACACACACACACACACACACACACACCAAAGCACACAGACAGAAGCTGGTCACAACTGCTGTGCAACTGGGATTGAACCAGGGGGGCTCCCTCTGCTGGCTCAATGCGGTACAAAGTGTCTGAAGGAGTTATACCGGCGAAAATAACATCTTTCAATTGCATGTTTGGTCCACAGGATGGCGCCTAGCTGGCAAGTCCTGTACATTGCATATTAAAAGTTGTTGCAAGTGCACTCACATGTATTTTTTGTGTAAAAGAGACACACACACACACACACACACACACACACACACACACACACACACACACACACACACAAGCTGGTCAGCTGCTTTGCAACTCAATGCGGTACAAATCGACTTGTGTGCCTCTTTTTCTCTTTGGGTTTTCTGTGTGTTTTTTTAAATTTTTAAATCCACAGCAAGTGTCTCTCTCTCTCTCTCTCTGTCTGTCTCTCTGTCACACACACACACACACACACACACACACACACACACACACACACACACACACGCACACACACACGCTCAATGGAGTATAAAATAAAGACCGGGGCAGTTCTCTCACTGGAGTCTCTTAGAGTGGAGGCTGCCCTTGCTAGCAAGAAGTTCTGTGTGTTTCTCTTCTCTGAGTCTTTACTGAAGAAGTGTTTTATAACATTTTCCTTAACAACTGACATGTGTTTTTTGTGTAAAAGAGAGAGAGACACACACACACACACACACACACACACACTCACACTCAGCGGCTCAGAGATGAGGGAAAAACAACAGAAATCAGGATAGATTTTAATGTCAGGAGATGCCCTGTGATGCTGGGGCCATTGTGTAAGATTGGAATGTGTACCAGTGGCTGGTGGGTGGTCCTTGAAGGTCCCGGGAGGAGGCGGCGAGGAGGCAGCGGGTGGCTGGGCTTGAGCTGTGGATCAGGGACGTCATTAATTCTGCCTGGTGCTGCGTGTGCCCTGTGCAGCTTGGATGTCTGCCGCTGACGCTCTGTGGTTCCTGTTCCTGTCATAAAAGGCCCTGTACAAGGGGAGAAGAAATGCATCATTGGTTACCAAAATAAAACAGTGTCTTTCTGCCTGTGTCATTCTGTTTGGTTTCTTTGAGCGTTTGTTTCTTAAATACACAGCAAGTGTCACTCTCTCTCTCTCTCTCTCTCTCTCTCTCTGTCTGTCACACACACACACACACACACACACACACACACACACACACACACACACACACACCAAAGCACACACACACAGACACTGTGAGGTTTGCAGTGCAAAATTTGAATTTTAGTGCATGGTGATTTGTCTCCCTCCAGTGGCCCACGGCAGGTATGATGAGGCTTAAATGATAGGGTTAGGTTATGGGGAAAAAGCCAGGAGAGGATGGGACAAAAGTGGAATAACTGAAAAAGTAAGAGGTGTAGAGGGCTGATGTTGGTGTCTAGGTGGGGGTTTTGGTGGGTGCCGGACGCTGTGGCGAAGAGGCCACGCCGATGGCTTCTTCGGTTCTGGAGATATGGCGAATCGGACCAAAAAGGATGGGACAAAAGGGTCCCAGTCGGAGAAAGGAAGGTGCAGAGGGCCTGGTTCCACTGGCATTGCGTTGCCCGTGTGCGGGCGCATCCGCAGGTGCCCAACATGGCATGGTTCAGAGTACCTTTGCAGGAGGCTTAGGGATAGGTTAGGGGGTAATAGCCAGAATTTGACGGAATAAAATGGAATAACTGGGAAAGTAAGTGTCGTAGAGGGATGAAAGTGGTGTCTACGGGGGGGTTTCGGGGTGCTCCGGACACCCTGGTGAAGACCCCATGTCGATAGCACCAACGGTTCTGGACTTGGTGTAAATGGGTCAAAATTTGACGGAATAAAAAGGTCAAAGTGGCAGATAGGAGTGTCCGATCGGGCCGATTCCACCACCACTGTACTCAGCAGGCCCTGCCGGGTCGTTAGACACGCAGCATGGCAGGGATCGGTGACATAACATGTAGCAGTTTCCCTTCACAGAAGCGTCTGCAGCAGGTGGGTGGAGGAGGAGGCAGCAGAACCAGGCCTTTGGAGCACTGTGTCATCTCCTGGTCCTGATGCTTTGAATCTCCCTCTCTGTCTGTCTGTCTGTCTGTCACACACACACACACACACACACACACAGAAGCTGGTCAAGTGCTGTGCAACTGGGATTGCACCTGTCGTCCACAGGAGGGCGCCTAGCTGGGAAGTCCAGTACATTCCATATTAAAGTTGTTGCAAGTGCATTTTTTGTGTAAAAGACAGACAGACAGACACACACACACACACACACACACACTGTAAGGTCTGAAGTGCAAAATTTGAATTACATTCCTTTGTATCTCTACCTCTCTCTCTCTCTCTCTCTCTCTCTCTGTCTCTCTCTCTCTCTCTCTCTCTCTGTCAACACACACACACACACACACACACTGTAAGGTCTGAAGTGCAAAATTTGAATTACATTCCTTTGTATCTCTCCCTCTCTGTCTCTCTCTCTCTCTGTCTCTCTCTCTCTCTCTCTCTCTCTCTCTGTCAACACACACACACACACACACACACACACACACACACACACACACACACACACACACACACACACACACACACCAAAGCACACAGACAGAAGCTGGTCACAACTGCTGTGCAACTGGGATTGAACCAGGGGGGCTCCCTCTGCTGGCTCAATGCGGTACAAAGTGTCTGAAGGAGTTATACCGGCGAAAATAACATCTTTCAATTGCATGTTTGGTCCACAGGATGGCGCCTAGCTGGCAAGTCCTGTACATTGCATATTAAAAGTTGTTGCAAGTGCACTCACATGTATTTTTTGTGTAAAAGAGACACACACACACACACACACACACACAAGCTGGTCAGCTGCTTTGCAACTCAATGCGGTACAAATCGACTTGTGTGCCTCTTTTTCTCTTTGGGTTTTCTGTGTGTTTTTTTAAATTTTTAAATCCACAGCAAGTGTCTCTCTCTCTCTCTCTCTGTCTGTCTCTCTGTCACACACACACACACACACACACACACACACACGCACACACACACGCTCAATGGAGTATAAAATAAAGACCGGGGCAGTTCTCTCACTGGAGTCTCTTAGAGTGGAGGCTGCCCTTGCTAGCAAGAAGTTCTGTGTGTTTCTCTTCTCTGAGTCTTTACTGAAGAAGTGTTTTATAACATTTTCCTTAACAACTGACATGTGTTTTTTGTGTAAAAGAGAGAGAGACACACACACACACACACACACACACACACTCACACTCAGCGGCTCAGAGATGAGGGAAAAACAACAGAAATCAGGATAGATTTTAATGTCAGGAGATGCCCTGTGATGCTGGGGCCATTGTGTAAGATTGGAATGTGTACCAGTGGCTGGTGGGTGGTCCTTGAAGGTCCCGGGAGGAGGCGGCGAGGAGGCAGCGGGTGGCTGGGCTTGAGCTGTGGATCAGGGACGTCATTAATTCTGCCTGGTGCTGCGTGTGCCCTGTGCAGCTTGGATGTCTGCCGCTGACGCTCTGTGGTTCCTGTTCCTGTCATAAAAGGCCCTGTACAAGGGGAGAAGAAATGCATCATTGGTTACCAAAATAAAACAGTGTCTTTCTGCCTGTGTCATTCTGTTTGGTTTCTTTGAGCGTTTGTTTCTTAAATACACAGCAAGTGTCACTCTCTCTCTCTCTCTCTCTCTCTCTCTCTGTCTGTCACACACACACACACACACACACACACACACACACACACACACACACACACACACACACACCAAAGCACACACACACACACACACAGACACACACAGACACTGTGAGGTTTGCAGTGCAAAATTTGAATTTTAGTGCATGGTGATTTGTCTCCCTCCAGTGGCCCACGGCAGGTATGATGAGGCTTAAATGATAGGTTATGGGGAAAAAGCCAGGAGAGGATGGGACAAAAGTGGAATAACTGAAAAAGTAAGAGGTGTAGAGGGCTGATGTTGGTGTCTAGGTGGGGGTTTTGGTGGGTGCCGGACGCTGTGGCGAAGAGGCCACGCCGATGGCTTCTTCGGTTCTGGAGATATGGCGAATCGGACCAAAAAGGATGGGACAAAAGGGTCCCAGTCGGAGAAAGGAAGGTGCAGAGGGCCTGGTTCCACTGGCATTGCGTTGCCCGTGTGCGGGCGCATCCGCAGGTGCCCAACATGGCATGGTTCAGAGTACCTTTGCAGGAGGCTTAGGGATAGGTTAGGGGGTAATAGCCAGAATTTGACGGAATAAAATGGAATAACTGGGAAAGTAAGTGTCGTAGAGGGATGAAAGTGGTGTCTACGGGGGGGTTTCGGGGTGCTCCGGACACCCTGGTGAAGACCCCATGTCGATAGCACCAACGGTTCTGGACTTGGTGTAAATGGGTCAAAATTTGACGGAATAAAAAGGTCAAAGTGGCAGATAGGAGTGTCCGATCGGGCCGATTCCACCACCACTGTACTCAGCAGGCCCTGCCGGGTCGTTAGACACGCAGCATGGCAGGGATCGGTGACATAACATGTAGCAGTTTCCCTTCACAGAAGCGTCTGCAGCAGGTGGGTGGAGGAGGAGGCAGCAGAACCAGGCCTTTGGAGCACTGTGTCATCTCCTGGTCCTGATGCTTTGAATCTCCCTCTCTGTCTGTCTGTCTGTCTGTCACACACACACACACACACACACACACACACACAGAAGCTGGTCAAGTGCTGTGCAACTGGGATTGCACCTGTCGTCCACAGGAGGGCGCCTAGCTGGGAAGTCCAGTACATTCCATATTAAAGTTGTTGCAAGTGCATTTTTTGTGTAAAAGACAGACAGACAGACACACACACACACACACACACACTGTAAGGTCTGAAGTGCAAAATTTGAATTACATTCCTTTGTATCTCTACCTCTCTCTCTCTCTCTCTCTCTCTCTCTGTCTCTCTCTCTCTCTCTCTCTCTCTGTCAACACACACACACACACACACACTGTAAGGTCTGAAGTGCAAAATTTGAATTACATTCCTTTGTATCTCTCCCTCTCTGTCTCTCTCTCTCTCTGTCTCTCTCTCTCTCTCTCTCTCTCTCTCTGTCAACACACACACACACACACACACACACACACACACACACACACACACACACACACACACACACACCAAAGCACACAGACAGAAGCTGGTCACAACTGCTGTGCAACTGGGATTGAACCAGGGGGGCTCCCTCTGCTGGCTCAATGCGGTACAAAGTGTCTGAAGGAGTTATACCGGCGAAAATAACATCTTTCAATTGCATGTTTGGTCCACAGGATGGCGCCTAGCTGGCAAGTCCTGTACATTGCATATTAAAAGTTGTTGCAAGTGCACTCACATGTATTTTTTGTGTAAAAGAGACACACACACACACACACACACACACAAGCTGGTCAGCTGCTTTGCAACTCAATGCGGTACAAATCGACTTGTGTGCCTCTTTTTCTCTTTGGGTTTTCTGTGTGTTTTTTTAAATTTTTAAATCCACAGCAAGTGTCTCTCTCTCTCTCTCTCTGTCTGTCTCTCTGTCACACACACACACACACACACACACACACACACGCACACACACACGCTCAATGGAGTATAAAATAAAGACCGGGGCAGTTCTCTCACTGGAGTCTCTTAGAGTGGAGGCTGCCCTTGCTAGCAAGAAGTTCTGTGTGTTTCTCTTCTCTGAGTCTTTACTGAAGAAGTGTTTTATAACATTTTCCTTAACAACTGACATGTGTTTTTTGTGTAAAAGAGAGAGAGACACACACACACACACACACACACACACACTCACACTCAGCGGCTCAGAGATGAGGGAAAAACAACAGAAATCAGGATAGATTTTAATGTCAGGAGATGCCCTGTGATGCTGGGGCCATTGTGTAAGATTGGAATGTGTACCAGTGGCTGGTGGGTGGTCCTTGAAGGTCCCGGGAGGAGGCGGCGAGGAGGCAGCGGGTGGCTGGGCTTGAGCTGTGGATCAGGGACGTCATTAATTCTGCCTGGTGCTGCGTGTGCCCTGTGCAGCTTGGATGTCTGCCGCTGACGCTCTGTGGTTCCTGTTCCTGTCATAAAAGGCCCTGTACAAGGGGAGAAGAAATGCATCATTGGTTACCAAAATAAAACAGTGTCTTTCTGCCTGTGTCATTCTGTTTGGTTTCTTTGAGCGTTTGTTTCTTAAATACACAGCAAGTGTCACTCTCTCTCTCTCTCTCTCTCTCTCTCTCTGTCTGTCACACACACACACACACACACACACACACACACACACACACACACACCAAAGCACACACACACACACACACAGACACACACAGACACTGTGAGGTTTGCAGTGCAAAATTTGAATTTTAGTGCATGGTGATTTGTCTCCCTCCAGTGGCCCACGGCAGGTATGATGAGGCTTAAATGATAGGTTATGGGGAAAAAGCCAGGAGAGGATGGGACAAAAGTGGAATAACTGAAAAAGTAAGAGGTGTAGAGGGCTGATGTTGGTGTCTAGGTGGGGGTTTTGGTGGGTGCCGGACGCTGTGGCGAAGAGGCCACGCCGATGGCTTCTTCGGTTCTGGAGATATGGCGAATCGGACCAAAAAGGATGGGACAAAAGGGTCCCAGTCGGAGAAAGGAAGGTGCAGAGGGCCTGGTTCCACTGGCATTGCGTTGCCCGTGTGCGGGCGCATCCGCAGGTGCCCAACATGGCATGGTTCAGAGTACCTTTGCAGGAGGCTTAGGGATAGGTTAGGGGGTAATAGCCAGAATTTGACGGAATAAAATGGAATAACTGGGAAAGTAAGTGTCGTAGAGGGATGAAAGTTGTGTCTACGGGGGGGTTTCGGGGTGCTCCGGACACCCTGGTGAAGACCCCATGTCGATAGCACCAACGGTTCTGGACTTGGTGTAAATGGGTCCAAATTTGACGGAATAAAAAGGTCAAAGTGGCAGATAGGAGTGTCCGATCGGGCCGATTCCACCACCACTGTACTCAGCAGGCCCTGCCGGGTCGTTAGACACGCAGCATGGCAGGGATCGGTGACATAACATGTAGCAGTTTCCCTTCACAGAAGCGTCTGCAGCAGGTGGGTGGAGGAGGAGGCAGCAGAACCAGGCCTTTGGAGCACTGTGTCATCTCCTGGTCCTGATGCTTTGAATCTCCCTCTCTGTCTGTCTGTCTGTCTGTCTGTCACACACACACACACACACACACAGAAGCTGGTCAAGTGCTGTGCAACTGGGATTGCACCTGTCGTCCACAGGAGGGCGCCTAGCTGGGAAGTCCAGTACATTCCATATTAAAGTTGTTGCAAGTGCATTTTTTGTGTAAAAGACAGACAGACAGACACACACACACACACACACACACACACACACACACACACTGTAAGGTCTGAAGTGCAAAATTTGAATTACATTCCTTTGTATCTCTCCCTCTCTCTCTCTCTCTCTCTCTCTCTCTCTCTCTCTCTCTCTGTCAACACACACACACACACACACACACACACTGTAAGGTCTGAAGTGCAAAATTTGAATTACATTCCTTTGTATCTCTCCCTCTCTGTCTCTCTCTCTCTCTGTCTCTCTCTCTGTCAACACACACACACACACACACACACACACACACACACACACACACACACACACACACACACACACACACACCAAAGCACACAGACAGAAGCTGGTCACAACTGCTGTGCAACTGGGATTGAACCAGGGGGGCTCCCTCTGCTGGCTCAATGCGGTACAAAGTGTCTGAAGGAGTTATACCGGCGAAAATAACATCTTTCAATTGCATGTTTGGTCCACAGGAGGGCGCCTAGCTGGGAAGTCCAGTACATTGCATATTAAAGTTGTTGCAAGTGCATTTTTTGTGTAAAAGACAGACACACACACACACACACACACACACACACACACACACACACACACTGTAAGGTCTGAAGTGCAAAATTTGAATTACATTCCTTTGTATCTCTCCCTCTCTCTCTCTCTCTCTCTCTCTCTCTGTCTCTCTCTCTCTCTCTCTCTCTCTCTCTGTCAACACACACACACACACACACACACACACACACACACACACACACTGTAAGGTCTGAAGTGCAAAATTTGAATTACATTCCTTTGTATCTCTCCCTCTCTGTCTCTCTCTCTCTCTGTCTCTCTCTCTCTCTGTCAACACACACACACACACACACACACACACACACACACACACACACACACACACACACACACACACACACACACACACCAAAGCACACAGACAGAAGCTGGTCACAACTGCTGTGCAACTGGGATTGAACCAGGGGGGCTCCCTCTGCTGGCTCAATGCGGTACAAAGTGTCTGAAGGAGTTATACCGGCGAAAATAACATCTTTCAATTGCATGTTTGGTCCACAGGATGGCGCCTAGCTGGGAAGTCCAGTACATTGCATATTAAAAGTTGTTGCAAGTGCACTCACATGTATTTTTTGTGTAAAAGAGACACACACACACACACACACACACACACACACACACACACACAAGCTGGTCAGCTGCTTTGCAACTCAATGCGGTACAAATCGACTTGTGTGCCTCTTTTTCTCTTTGGGTTTTCTGTGTGTTTTTTTAAATTTTTAAATCCACAGCAAGTGTCTCTCTCTCTCTCTCTCTGTCTGTCTCTCTGTCACACACACACACACACACACGCACACACACACGCTCAATGGAGTATAAAATAAAGACCGGGGCAGTTCTCTCACTGGAGTCTCTTAGAGTGGAGGCTGCCCTTGCTAGCAAGAAGTTCTGTGTGTTTCTCTTCTCTGAGTCTTTACTGAAGAAGTGTTTTATAACATTTTCCTTAACAACTGACATGTGTTTTTTGTGTAAAAGAGAGAGAGACACACACACACACACACACACACACACACACACACACACACACACACACTCACACTCAGCGGCTCAGAGATGAGGGAAAAACAACAGAAATCAGGATAGATTTTAATGTCAGGAGATGCCCTGTGATGCTGGGGCCATTGTGTAAGATTGGAATGTGTACCAGTGGCTGGTGGGTGGTCCTTGAAGGTCCCGGGAGGAGGCGGCGAGGAGGCAGCGGGTGGCTGGGCTTGAGCTGTGGATCAGGGACGTCATTAATTCTGCCTGGTGCTGCGTGTGCCCTGTGCAGCTTGGATGTCTGCCGCTGACGCTCTGTGGTTCCTGTTCCTGTCATAAAAGGCCCTGTACAAGGGGAGAAGAAATGCATCATTGGTTACCAAAATAAAACAGTGTCTTTCTGCCTGTGTCATTCTGTTTGGTTTCTTTGAGCGTTTGTTTCTTAAATACACAGCAAGTGTCACTCTCTCTCTCTCTCTGTCTGTCTGTCTGTCACACACACACACACACACACACACACACACACACACACACACACACACACACACACACACACACACACACACACCAAAGCACACACACACTGTGTATCATCACTGATTTCTATAATCCACATAATCCAGATTCGATTTGGTGCAATTTTTACTCAGAAAGTGAGAGATCTTATAATTCTGATCATTTATCAGTACTGACACTAAACTTTATCAGAGATGTGACCATCACAGCACATGCCGTTGTGTCAAAGTAACTGAGAATAAAAAAATAAAAACATAAAAACATAAAGGAGATTTTCCTGGCATGGATTTTATAGCAGATAACCTTAAAAATATTCTGCAATTATACCTAATTTGAAAAAGTTTACATTTCTTCAGTATTAAACAGCAGAAATTAAGCTTTCTTATCCGACGTCATTTAAGTACAAAGGAAAGAAAAGACAGCGGCCGCCAGCGCTGTAAACAACGGTAGACTGATGGGTAATAAGCAAATGAGTAATGCAGAAAACACATGTTTGAGATGGGAAACTTTTCTTGAAGTTTCTCTCACAGTTCACGCACAGCGAGCTGTGCGTGAACTGTGGGTTTTATCGTGTTGGAAGCAAAACAGCAAAAGTAAGAAGGAATTAAGGATGATATTAGCCCCCACGCCGACTAAGCTAATTCTGATGCGTCGGTCCGCTCTGTTTACGTCTTCGTGTGGAATGCGTTTCCTGCTCTCATTTGCTGGTTGTTGTTGAAATAGTTTTGTGAGCTTTAACCTGAGATTCTGGCGTTTCTGGTAAAACACATTTATATTCATTCAATTCAGGATTTAATGAATCGATATCGCTTCATTCAAGCTACTCACCCGTCTCTATCCACCTCCACTTCCAGCTCGACCACGGACAGAGGTCCCGCCCCTCACTATCTCTGATTGGTTTAGACCACGAAGGGGAATGACGTGTGTCTGTTGTTGAACACATGGACGTCTGTCGCTTGGCGAGCGATCGGGTGGTTTAGCGAGTGTCAGCCTCTTAAGTTTAAGACAAGCCCGGCTGCTTTTTAAGCGACGCGGCGCTAGCTACCCAGCTAGCTCAGTACACAGGAACTACTTCCGGTAGTTATACAAAATAAAAGCGTCCCCCATTATAATCCGCTATAATGCCATACTTCCGCTGCGCGCGCCGTTGATATATACCTTGGCTTTACATTAATTGTGAGAAAACAAAACAAACAAATAACTCACCGTTGAGTCGATTGTGAGGTAGTGTAAAGACGAATGAATCGGCTGGGTTATTGCACGCTGTCAACTGGTCTGTAGTGTAGGATTTGTCGATATCTGACAAGTAGGCCAACCACAGGGACACAGCGGCCGCCTCCATTACTCCCGACATACCACTAGAGTGAGCCAGCACACCACAAATGAAGTTTTCTTGTTCTCCATTCATTTCAATGGGAAAAAACTTGCATTAAAATATTCATATTTAAAAAACTATAGAAGTAATAAACACCAAAAGTCATAGCAACTCATTCCAGCTCCAGCCGCACACAATGATATATCATATGTGAACCTTGTCTCAAAACTGTGGGGCGAGTTAAGGTCCAAAATAAACACCAAAAGTCATAGCAATTAGATGGAGTCATTGCTTTGGCAATGACTCCATCTAATGGTTAAATTTCTGAACTGCAGGCTCAGTAAGTAAGTAAGTAAGTAAGTAAGTAAACTTTATTTATTAAGCGCTTTTCACAGACAGACATTCACAAAGCAGCAGTGATGAGACGCAGGTCTTGCGTCCATGACTGCCCTCGCGAGTTAAAGACAGCTGCAGTGTTTGTGTTTTCTAACTCAGGTGTCTCAGCTGAAGAACTGCGGGGTGATTTTAAGAAATCCCCTGTCAATTGGTTATGAGCAAAAATTGTTTCTATAAAATAAAAATTAAAAAAACACAAAAAAAAACCCCAGTTTCAACCGTAACGTGAAGTACACATTTTATTATTTTTTTCCTTTTAGTGAAAGGAAACAGCCGTCGCCGGTATGCTAGTGCGCACGCTCCACCCCCTCCTACGCCTCTTTCCCCCCCTTCTTTTTGCTTTGTAAATAAACAGAAATGTGACTTTTGCTTCATAAACAGTTTGACAAACAAGTGGTGCCTGCAGGGTGTATATTCATGGTATAACCGGCATAAACACAGCCTCACTTCGTGTGTGATTGTGCAGGAAATACAACTGTGCGCTCAGCTTCGAAAAAGGACCGCATCTATCCATTTATCCTCATCTCACCTCTATGTATGTGCTCTCTTTGAGCGCAGGTGCGGCTCTTTGCTGTGACACATCTCTAATGTAGTCTAGACGCTCCGGCGCCAGGGGTCATCGGGTGACACACACACACACAAACAACAAGTAACACAACATGGACCATGAACTCTGCGTGACTCAACTATACCAAGACAGTTCACCTATTACGAGCCTTTAAAGTAAGCTTATTGCTAAATAGTCTTGATATTTAATCAACAGGTAAGGTAACACCTGATTCTGTTCACATGGACGGAGTTTTTTCAGTGCTAAATAGTCTGCACATCCCGGCTCTTATTATTTATTTTGCTGCGTTATTTTGCAAAATTATCTAATCTAAAAATAAACTACATAAATGAGTGCGATGCAATATTTTGCTCTTGGTGTTTTCAGTCCTTTATGTCCATCTTATGTGTCATTTTTTTCTGTTATCAATCAACCAACCGATCATTCGATTAAAGGCCTGTCAACGGGCTTCGTAAAGGTTCTTTTAAGGTCACCAGAAAGCTACATAAAGACTGCACCTGCACCAAAGTTCTTTTTTTTTTTTCTCTCTATCTCCGAACATTGTTGCATTTTAAAACCATCTTCAGTGAGCTATAAATATGAGGCGCTCCAAACACACTCTCAGTTTTACTTCTGCCAAAAAATGACCACAATGCCGAGACGACTGGAGGTCCAGAACTCGATCCTCACTGGTGGGGACAGCTTTAACATGTGGCACGACTACATGAATCTGAGCCAAGTGTTCGAGAAACTGTGCAGCAACCGTGAGGTTGATAACCGAGACACCGAGCGTCCAAAGAAGGGACAAGCGCCCCCTTGGAGTAAGGTCCACACTTCCACTCGGGGGAAGAAATCCTCCAAAAACTCATCACAGTCCAGTCCGACCAGCAGCGCGTCGGACACCAGCAGCAGCGCCTCATCCTCGGACTACTGCCGCTTATGCAAGCAGAACGGGGAGACTCCGAGGGTGTACCTATCTCACAAGCTCAAATCAGACGACGGGAAAGTTTTCTGCCCCGTCCTCCGGAACTACACTTGCCCGATCTGCGAAGCCACCGGTGACAGCGCTCACACACGCAAGTACTGCCCGCAGATGAAGTGCGAGGCTGCTGGGAGGATGCAGACCGTAGGCAAGTTCTGGTAGCTGCTGAAAACTGAAGCTGCGAGAAACTGTACATATTTACCGAACTGTTTGGGGTATGTGTTCGTGTTGGCAGAGACCGTTTCAGTTCCAAAGACTGTTTCAAGTTTGACTGTCAAACACTCCGCTGCAGTCTGCAGCAAGGAGCCCTCATCCATCACATCTGTGGAGCCCCGAGCCGGGGTGAGCGCTCTCAAACCTCGGTAAAAATTAAACTCTTTAAAGTCCTCGAGTGTTTATTGTTGTTGTTGTTATTGTTGTTGTTGTTGTTGTTTAATATGATACAATTTCGGGGGTACTTCATAGGTCACAAGTGAAACACTAAAGTGGCTAACCTTTCTGTGGAATTAAATAGATTTCTAAAAATGTGCCCATAGTGTCAGTGCGCGAGTCTTTTAGTTAAAATGCAAATGCTATATTATCCCTCATGTCAGACAGATTATTCGACAAAAACGTCAGTATTTTGTCTTTTTTTTTTTTTTTTTGGTATTATAGAAAATTTTTAACTCACATGCAACTCTTCCACTTGAAGTTACAGATGTACCTGAACTCACCAGAGAACATGCGTCATAAAAAAATAATTAAATTAAATTAAAAGTAACACTTCAAGGCAAAAGTGAAACGATTATGTGAAGTGAGAAATTGAATTAAGGTTCAATAGTTTTAGTTTCAAAATAGAGGGGCTGGGGAAATACAGTATACAAGGTCAAAACAGAGTTTGTACAAGTTTGTACAAAGACAGCTGCAGTGTTTGTGTTTTCTAACTCAGGTGTCTCAGCTGAAGAACTGCGGGGTGATTTTAAGAAATCCCCTGTCAATTGGTTATGAGCAAAAATTGTTTCTATAAAATAAAAATTAAAAAAACACAAAAAAACCCCCCAGTTTCAACCGTAACGTGAAGTACACATTTTATTATTTTTTTCCTTTTAGTGAAAGGAAACAGCCGTCGCCGGTATGCTAGTGCGCACGCTCCACCCCCTCCTACGCCTCTTTTCCCCCCTTCTTTTTGCTTTGTAAATAAACAGAAATGTGACTTTTGCTTCATAAACAGTTTGACAAACAAGTGGTGCCTGCAGGGTGTATATTCATGGTATAACCGGCATAAACACAGCCTCACTTCGTGTGTGATTGTGCAGGAAATACAACTGTGCGCTCAGCTTCGAAAAAGGACCGCATCTATCCATTTATCCTCATACCTCACCTCTATGTATGTGCTCTCTTTGAGCGCAGGTGCGGCTCTTTGCTGTGACACATCTCTAATGTAGTCTAGACGCTCCGGCGCCAGGGGTCATCGGGTGACACACACACACACAAACAACAAGTAACACAACATGGACCATGAACTCTGCGTGACTCAACTATACCAAGACAGTTCACCTATTACGAGCCTTTAAAGTAAGCTTATTGCTAAATAGTCTTGATATTTAATCAACAGGTAAGGTAACACCTGATTCTGTTCACATGGACGGAGTTTTTTCAGTGCTAAATAGTCTGCACATCCCGGCTCTTATTATTTATTTTGCTGCGTTATTTTGCAAAATTATCTAATCTAAAAATAAACTACATAAATGAGTGCGATGCAATATTTTGCTCTTGGTGTTTTCAGTCCTTTATGTCCATCTTATGTGTCATTTTTTTCTGTTATCAATCAACCAACCGATCATTCGATTAAAGGCCTGTCAACGGGCTTCGTAAAGGTTCTTTTAAGGTCACCAGAAAGCTACATAAAGACTGCACCTGCACCTGCACCTGCACCAAAGTTCTTTTTTTTTTTTCTCTCTATCTCCGAACATTGTTGCATTTTAAAACCATCTTCAGTGAGCTATAAATAGGTCACAAGTGAAACACTAAAGTGGCTAACCTTTCTGTGGAATTAAATAGATTTCTAAAAATGTGCCCATAGTGTCAGTACAGGATTGTGAACATCGCAACGCAAAGTTTTTGATTTCTCTCAAAACATATATTTCTTTTCATGCTGAACAGATAATATCTTTAATTTGAGTCAAAGTGATTTGCACTTGAACACGCCCACCAGAAATAGACCGGGACCCATTTTTATTCTGCATGGCTGCTGGAAACATCATGTCACATCTTTGATTAATTTCATCTGAAAATAAACGTAAGTAAAGCCAAGTGTGTTACAAAAGCTTTTATAATTTGTATTGCCAAAATCGCAGAAAATAACCCCATTTAAGCTGGGTCGACAGCCACCCCTAATTTTTGCATGATTGTAGCTGCTAGCTATAAGCTAGCTAGCTATCCTGCGCAACGTTAGAACTGGTTACCAGAAACCGACCATCACAGTCGGGAATACAAGTTAGTATACTGGTAAAAAACGGCTTTTTGCCTAACTAGCTAGCGTTACCACGATGCATCGGTGGTGGATAAAGCTAGCTAGCATAAGTTCATAGTTCATAACATTCATAGTATAACTCCGTGCTCCGCTTCGTTTGAATTTTTCTGGTGAGCTCGCGGTTTCTAGACACAAGCTTGTGTTTGTGCGCGCACGTTTGTCTCTCTTCATATAAATATCTGTGTGTTATGTGTGTGTACACCGAGCGCAAAAGATAATTATTAATGTGCATGATTTAGAGACAGAAATAACAAGCCAGCATATAAGATCAATGACATAAGACTAATTCCTTCAATTGACTTTCAGGCGCAGCTCGGAAAAATGTGCATTTTCTGAAGAAATTTTAATTTTAACAGCAAAAAATTGACCCTATGCCAAACTTAGTCGCTAATGGCTGGTCTGTAGACTGTTTGGTATGTCATGTTACGTATTTCTTGGTTTTTCTATGTAATGTGTTTTATAGAGAAGTAACATTATTCTTTTTTTTCTGTATGCTTTCAGAACCACAGATCGCTCCATCCATTCCATGGCTGAAGCATACATTTTCATTTAATCTGAACAGGTATCATTTTGCATTTACACTGCACATCCTTTTTAAACATTTCATAATAATCTAGACTCTCCCTCATTATCCTCTCATTCACCTTGCTGATGTGTTGAGGACTTGATAAAAGAATACATGGTATGTCCATATCTGTTCTGTCTCTACATGAGATGCAGTCTCTTGATGTAAATTTGACAACTCTGCTATTAAATGCAGTGATTAATGTAGGACAGCAACGATTAATCAACTCATCAAGTTAATATCTTAGGGTTCTGTATTGTTTTCTCTTTTTTTTTTCTTGGGCTTTGTGGAACATTTATGAAAATGTTCCACCATTGATTTAATTTAATGATTATGCAATTCACAATCTGATTAGTCAAATAATTGTTCTAATAGTCTGTGACCAAACAACTATCAAAATAGTAGTTTATTATGGTCAAAGATTTATCAGGTGTGCCAGACTTCAGTTCTTCACTTGTACATTTTGTTCCATATTTTACCTCAAGATATCCCAGAAAGATGAAGCTGAGGAAGAGCTGCAGAGTACCACCATGGCACTCTTCGTCTTCAGGGACAACTCAAGCCTCCTACATCAGCCTCGAGACATCGGGATAATCATTGATGGTGTGGAAGTCCTGAATGAGTTGCCTTCTGTGGCAGCTGGAGTGGCAATGGTCTTTGGACTCTGTTATGCTCTTAATATGGAATATCCACGAGGATTCAGGTTCACCTTTGAGGCTCTTCAAAAGATTATGATGGAGCTTGACTTTAACAAGATGACCTCTAAGATTCGCAAACTTAATTGTGAACTTAACACTGCACAGTAGTGTGTTTGCATGCATGTGTGCATGTGTATGTGCACATGCATGTGCATGTGTGCTTGGTTGGCCTGCAGTGGTATTCTACATTCAAAATTTATAAGAACACCCATTTGAAAGGGAGATTTAAGTTGATTTCATTGATACATGTGTAGATTTTTTTTTTTTTTTACATTGTACAGGCACAGTGCACATATAAACATTTTTGAGTACTTGCAAATTGGTTTAAAAAGAGTTTTTATAATGGTTTTATGCCAGTTTTAGACAGGTTGCAGGTTTTATACTGGTTTTCAAAAGATTGCAGGTTTTATAAAACAAACATTTCTCTAATCATTTCTGCCGTAGCACTAAATCTGTATATTACTAATCCTCTCTATTGATTATAGTTAAAATGGTTTGGAACAATAAATAATTTTGAAACAATTGGTTGGCCAACTGTCTTGTTTTTTATAGGAAATGCAGAGCATTTTTGAACTGAAATGAAATGTAAAAAATATAGTTTGAATATATGTAAATCAATTACCTGGCTTCAACACAAACATATTAGTTCATGTTAATTTGGTTCGATGTGAATACATTAGGTTGGTTAAATTTCAATATATTAGCTTGGTTCAATAATTAAAATATGGTTCTATGTAAAAAAATCAATTTGGATCAATGCAAAATTTAAAGTTTCAGTCAAGTCTAGTAATATTGTTTATATCAACATAAAAGTATCAGGTCATATCAAGTGACTCAATTTGGATTCTATAAAGCCAAATATTTTGGATGTGACAACTGGACATCATTTTTTTTAATTTGAATAGGGTTATTTTTTTTACAGTGTAGTTTATTTCTCACAGTTTTTTAAAAATTCTCTTGCTTTATGGTTCTTAGCGCTGTTACCAGTCTTTGCATTTATCATCATTTTTTCTCTTTTTTCTTTCATGTTACACAAACATGATTACATATTGCATATGAATCAAGGTTGCGCAGAGGTGGTTGCATTTCCCAGACAATCATGCAAAATATATACATTTCTTTTTTTAAAAATGACATGGTGCGACAGGACTGTAGCACAGTAATACAGCAACATCAGAGGCAAATTCCATTCAAGTTTTGCAAGCCTAGCTTTGAACTTTATTTAAATAAACGGCAGTGACTCGTTATGACAAGGATCATTCTTAATCTCACTCAAACCATGCTGAACGGCTCTAACCCAATTAGGAACATAGGGTTGTTGTTTTTTTTGTTTTTTTTTTAAAAAGAAAAGAAAAACATAACTGAACACAACAGTATGTCAGTGCAGTGACTAATCAGGCAGTACAGTTTCAGGAACCGTTTTAACTGAGGCAGGATGGCATTTTGGTTTTTAAATGGGCATTTAAAACCTGAAATAATCCTAAAGGCTTAGACAAAAAGGTGACATTTGTTTTCGAAATTGAGGTGATGGGCATCTTAGTCGCTGTCACTCCTCTCTCCTCTCTGGAGCAGCCTCTTTCCACTGGAGGGCACGGGAACCTCATGCTTCACTGAGACCTTTGACTTGCTTTTGCTGTCCTTGTCAAGCAGCTCCAAACCGTCATTGATCTTCTTCAACATCTCGTAACGCTCACGCCCACGAACAGGGAGGAGAAAAACCTCCTTGTCGTCCCCCTCAGCACTGGAGGTACATTTGGACTTCTTTGTGGATGTGGTGTCAGGAGGTGGTGCGCTCTTTCGTTTTTTCGCCTCTTTGGTGCCGCTCTCCTTCTTCTGTTTATTGTCCTCCTGTAGCTGTAACAAAGAGGGACGAAATAACAAAAAAGAGAAACATATTTGTCAAGTAATTTTACCCCCCCCCCCAAAAGTGGCATTTAACATGATGATATTCTACTGCCTTCTGGGGGAGGGAAGGAACAGCGGTTTTTCTTTTGAGTTTATATTCAAGTTTTCTCCTTCTTGCCCCCTCTGGTGTACAATTTCTTCCTTTTTCCTGTTTAAAAAGAGTTCACATATTTTGTCATTTGACTGTAAGCAGTGCAAGGAGGAGATGCTCGCTTTTTGCATGACAGTCTGCCACTTCAGTCTTCCCTTTCTTTATAAGGCTGGAAAATACTTCAGACCCCTCCTCAGGCAGTAAGGGGCCTGAGGTGGGGTCTGAACTGTGGGTACCGGTATGAGGAGAGAAGGGGGACAGGACTGGATAGTGGCTTAAAGTTAGGATTTGGTTTGATTAGGTGAGCCGGTTTTTGGTTGTGTCTGCTTATGATTTGAAACAGGTCTGAAATGAGAGAAAGAGGAGTTTGTTCCTGGGGAATTATAAGACAGTGGTGTCCCGTTTTCCTTCTCATTAATCATATGAGAAGAATGAAGGCGTTTTAAAGATTTTTGAGTTGAGGTTTGTCCTTCTGCAGCTATCAGTTTTCTAAAGAACTCGTCCTCCTCATACTGCAGAGTGTTTAGGAAACTTGGCTCAGAGCTGCAGAAGTTCTTGACTGTCGTACATTTGTGGTTAGTCTGATGAAACACATTTTCAGTGTACTGACTGAAAGTGAACAGCGGGTCCTGACTCCACGTCTGTGGTAAAGGGTTAGGGTGTTGAAAAAAGATCAGGGAACCAGCAATCGCCGGTTCCTTGAGATGCACTCTCCACCGTGGGACAGGATGGTGGTACCCCTGCCCCAGTTCAAAAAATTGCCCATCTTGGGTTTACGCGCATCTACTGAGCTCTTCGCGACGTTTCGGCGTTCCTTCGCCTTCTTCAGGCCGAGCTCAGTGTGTCTGTGTTGTGTGCCTTGTGCCAGAACTAAACTGAAAATATTAGAGCAATATTTCAATGAAATATCCTGAAACGCGTACCTTCACTCAGAAATCGGGGCTGGGGAAACAAAAGCAGAGTCTGAAAGTTTGAGGACAAACAGTCAAATCTTTTTCTCTCTCTCTTTTTTTTTTTTTTTAAACATGTCATAAAGACGAGACCCACAAACTCAGTATGTCTACTCATTAGCTACCTTGCATTATAAATATATAAAGTTTTAAAAAGTGCTTATTAAAAGAAACTATAGTGATGTGATAACTTCCAGCAGTGTCATTCTCATTTTTGTTCTTGACCAGCATTAATACGAAATGTCAGGGAGAGCAAAACGGTCGTCCTTCACAGTCCTCCTCCAACACTGACAAGGATTGTCCACAAAAAAACCCCAAAAAAACCCCCCAAAGAACTGGTCTCCCATTAACATTCATTCAACGTGTACACAAAGATAGACGTTTTTGGAAAAGCATATTTAATACAAAAGGAGACTTCTCAAACTAAAGAG
>NC_140564.1:35912216-35914716 GCF_057381845.1 Rhamphochromis longiceps
GAGGCAGCGGGTGGCTGGGCTTGAGCTGTGGATCAGGGACGTCATTAATTCTGCCTGGTGCTGCGTGTGCCCTGTGCAGCTTGGATGTCTGCCGCTGACGCTCTGTGGTTCCTGTTCCTGTCATAAAAGGCCCTGTACAAGGGGAGAAGAAATGCATCATTGGTTACCAAAATAAAACAGTGTCTTTCTGCCTGTGTCATTCTGTTTGGTTTCTTTGAGCGTTTGTTTCTTAAATACACAGCAAGTGTCACTCTCTCTCTCTCTCTCTCTCTCTCTGTCTGTCACACACACACACACACACACACACACACACACACACACACACACACACACACAGACACTGTGAGGTTTGCAGTGCAAAATTTGAATTTTAGTGCATGGTGATTTGTCTCCCTCCAGTGGCCCACGGCAGGTATGATGAGGCTTAAATGATAGGGTTAGGTTATGGGGAAAAAGCCAGGAGAGGATGGGACAAAAGTGGAATAACTGAAAAAGTAAGAGGTGTAGAGGGCTGATGTTGGTGTCTAGGTGGGGGTTTTGGTGGGTGCCGGACGCTGTGGCGAAGAGGCCACGCCGATGGCTTCTTCGGTTCTGGAGATATGGCGAATCGGACCAAAAAGGATGGGACAAAAGGGTCCCAGTCGGAGAAAGGAAGGTGCAGAGGGCCTGGTTCCACTGGCATTGCGTTGCCCGTGTGCGGGCGCATCCGCAGGTGCCCAACATGGCATGGTTCAGAGTACCTTTGCAGGAGGCTTAGGGATAGGTTAGGGGGTAATAGCCAGAATTTGACGGAATAAAATGGAATAACTGGGAAAGTAAGTGTCGTAGAGGGATGAAAGTGGTGTCTACGGGGGGGTTTCGGGGTGCTCCGGACACCCTGGTGAAGACCCCATGTCGATAGCACCAACGGTTCTGGACTTGGTGTAAATGGGTCAAAATTTGACGGAATAAAAAGGTCAAAGTGGCAGATAGGAGTGTCCGATCGGGCCGATTCCACCACCACTGTACTCAGCAGGCCCTGCCGGGTCGTTAGACACGCAGCATGGCAGGGATCGGTGACATAACATGTAGCAGTTTCCCTTCACAGAAGCGTCTGCAGCAGGTGGGTGGAGGAGGAGGCAGCAGAACCAGGCCTTTGGAGCACTGTGTCATCTCCTGGTCCTGATGCTTTGAATCTCCCTCTCTGTCTGTCTGTCTGTCTGTCACACACACACACACACACACACACACACACACACACACAAGCTGGTCAAGTGCTGTGCAACTGGGATTGCACCTGTCGTCCACAGGAGGGCGCCTAGCTGGGAAGTCCAGTACATTCCATATTAAAGTTGTTGCAAGTGCATTTTTTGTGTAAAAGACAGACAGACAGACACACACACACACACACACACACACACACACACACACACACACACACACACACACACACACACCAAAGCACACAGACAGAAGCTGGTCACAACTGCTGTGCAACTGGGATTGAACCAGGGGGGCTCCCTCTGCTGGCTCAATGCGGTACAAAGTGTCTGAAGGAGTTATACCGGCGAAAATAACATCTTTCAATTGCATGTTTGGTCCACAGGAGGGCGCCTAGCTGGGAAGTCCAGTACATTCCATATTAAAGTTGTTGCAAGTGCATTTTTTGTGTAAAAGACAGACACACACACACACACACACACACACACACACACACACACACACACACACACACTGTAAGGTCTGAAGTGCAAAATTTGAATTACATTCCTTTGTATCTCTCCCTCTCTCTCTCTCTCTCTCTCTCTCTCTGTCTCTCTCTCTCTCTCTCTCTCTCTCTGTCAACACACACACACACACACACACACACACACTGTAAGGTCTGAAGTGCAAAATTTGAATTACATTCCTTTGTATCTCTCCCTCTCTGTCTCTCTCTCTCTCTGTCAACACACACACACACACACACACACACACACACACACACACACACACACACACACACACACACACACACACACACACACACACACACACACACACACAGAAGCTGGTCACAACTGCTGTGCAACTGGGATTGAACCAGGGGGGCTCCCTCTGCTGGCTCAATGCGGTACAAAGTGTCTGAAGGAGTTATACCGGCGAAAATAACATCTTTCAATTGCATGTTTGGTCCACAGGATGGCGCCTAGCTGGCAAGTCCTGTACATTGCATATTAAAAGTTGTTGCAAGTGCACTCACATGTATTTTTTGTGTAAAAGAGACACACACACACACACACACACACACACACACACAAGCTGGTCAGCTGCTTTGCAACTCAATGCGGTACAAATCGACTTGTGTGCCTCTTTTTCTCTTTGGGTTTTCTGTGTGTTTTTTTAAATTTTTAAATCCACAGCAAGTGTCTCTCTCTCTCTCTCTCTGTCTGTCTCTCTGTCACACACACACACACACACACACACACACGCACACACACACGCTCAATGGAGTATAAAATAAAGACCGGGGCAGTTCTCT
>NC_140564.1:35927216-35934492 GCF_057381845.1 Rhamphochromis longiceps
CCTTGAAGGTCCCGGGAGGAGGCGGCGAGGAGGCAGCGGGTGGCTGGGCTTGAGCTGTGGATCAGGGACGTCATTAATTCTGCCTGGTGCTGCGTGTGCCCTGTGCAGCTTGGATGTCTGCCGCTGACGCTCTGTGGTTCCTGTTCCTGTCATAAAAGGCCCTGTACAAGGGGAGAAGAAATGCATCATTGGTTACCAAAATAAAACAGTGTCTTTCTGCCTGTGTCATTCTGTTTGGTTTCTTTGAGCGTTTGTTTCTTAAATACACAGCAAGTGTCACTCTCTCTCTCTCTCTCTCTCTCTCTCTCTCTCTGTCTGTCACACACACACACACACACACACACACACACACACACACACACACACACACACACACCAAAGCACACACACACACACAGACACTGTGAGGTTTGCAGTGCAAAATTTGAATTTTAGTGCATGGTGATTTGTCTCCCTCCAGTGGCCCACGGCAGGTATGATGAGGCTTAAATGATAGGTTATGGGGAAAAAGCCAGGAGAGGATGGGACAAAAGTGGAATAACTGAAAAAGTAAGAGGTGTAGAGGGCTGATGTTGGTGTCTAGGTGGGGGTTTTGGTGGGTGCCGGACGCTGTGGCGAAGAGGCCACGCCGATGGCTTCTTCGGTTCTGGAGATATGGCGAATCGGACCAAAAAGGATGGGACAAAAGGGTCCCAGTCGGAGAAAGGAAGGTGCAGAGGGCCTGGTTCCACTGGCATTGCGTTGCCCGTGTGCGGGCGCATCCGCAGGTGCCCAACATGGCATGGTTCAGAGTACCTTTGCAGGAGGCTTAGGGATAGGTTAGGGGGTAATAGCCAGAATTTGACGGAATAAAATGGAATAACTGGGAAAGTAAGTGTCGTAGAGGGATGAAAGTGGTGTCTACGGGGGGGTTTCGGGGTGCTCCGGACACCCTGGTGAAGACCCCATGTCGATAGCACCAACGGTTCTGGACTTGGTGTAAATGGGTCAAAATTTGACGGAATAAAAAGGTCAAAGTGGCAGATAGGAGTGTCCGATCGGGCCGATTCCACCACCACTGTACTCAGCAGGCCCTGCCGGGTCGTTAGACACGCAGCATGGCAGGGATCGGTGACATAACATGTAGCAGTTTCCCTTCACAGAAGCGTCTGCAGCAGGTGGGTGGAGGAGGAGGCAGCAGAACCAGGCCTTTGGAGCACTGTGTCATCTCCTGGTCCTGATGCTTTGAATCTCCCTCTCTGTCTGTCTGTCTGTCTGTCACACACACACACACACACACACACACACACACAGAAGCTGGTCAAGTGCTGTGCAACTGGGATTGCACCTGTCGTCCACAGGAGGGCGCCTAGCTGGGAAGTCCAGTACATTCCATATTAAAGTTGTTGCAAGTGCATTTTTTGTGTAAAAGACAGACAGACAGACACACACACACACACACACACACACACACACACACACACACACACACACACACACACACACACACACACACACACACCAAAGCACACAGACAGAAGCTGGTCACAACTGCTGTGCAACTGGGATTGAACCAGGGGGGCTCCCTCTGCTGGCTCAATGCGGTACAAAGTGTCTGAAGGAGTTATACCGGCGAAAATAACATCTTTCAATTGCATGTTTGGTCCACAGGATGGCGCCTAGCTGGCAAGTCCTGTACATTGCATATTAAAAGTTGTTGCAAGTGCACTCACATGTATTTTTTGTGTAAAAGAGACACACACACACACACACACACACACACACACACACACACACACACACACACACAAGCTGGTCAGCTGCTTTGCAACTCAATGCGGTACAAATCGACTTGTGTGCCTCTTTTTCTCTTTGGGTTTTCTGTGTGTTTTTTTAAATTTTTAAATCCACAGCAAGTGTCTCTCTCTCTCTCTCTCTGTCTGTCTCTCTGTCACACACACACACACACACACACACACACACACACACACACACACACACACACACACACGCACACACACACGCTCAATGGAGTATAAAATAAAGACCGGGGCAGTTCTCTCACTGGAGTCTCTTAGAGTGGAGGCTGCCCTTGCTAGCAAGAAGTTCTGTGTGTTTCTCTTCTCTGAGTCTTTACTGAAGAAGTGTTTTATAACATTTTCCTTAACAACTGACATGTGTTTTTTGTGTAAAAGAGAGAGAGACACACACACACACACACACACACACACACTCACACTCAGCGGCTCAGAGATGAGGGAAAAACAACAGAAATCAGGATAGATTTTAATGTCAGGAGATGCCCTGTGATGCTGGGGCCATTGTGTAAGATTGGAATGTGTACCAGTGGCTGGTGGGTGGTCCTTGAAGGTCCCGGGAGGAGGCGGCGAGGAGGCAGCGGGTGGCTGGGCTTGAGCTGTGGATCAGGGACGTCATTAATTCTGCCTGGTGCTGCGTGTGCCCTGTGCAGCTTGGATGTCTGCCGCTGACGCTCTGTGGTTCCTGTTCCTGTCATAAAAGGCCCTGTACAAGGGGAGAAGAAATGCATCATTGGTTACCAAAATAAAACAGTGTCTTTCTGCCTGTGTCATTCTGTTTGGTTTCTTTGAGCGTTTGTTTCTTAAATACACAGCAAGTGTCACTCTCTCTCTCTCTCTCTCTCTCTCTCTCTGTCTGTCACACACACACACACACACACACACACACACACACACACACACACACACACACCAAAGCACACACACACAGACACTGTGAGGTTTGCAGTGCAAAATTTGAATTTTAGTGCATGGTGATTTGTCTCCCTCCAGTGGCCCACGGCAGGTATGATGAGGCTTAAATGATAGGGTTAGGTTATGGGGAAAAAGCCAGGAGAGGATGGGACAAAAGTGGAATAACTGAAAAAGTAAGAGGTGTAGAGGGCTGATGTTGGTGTCTAGGTGGGGGTTTTGGTGGGTGCCGGACGCTGTGGCGAAGAGGCCACGCCGATGGCTTCTTCGGTTCTGGAGATATGGCGAATCGGACCAAAAAGGATGGGACAAAAGGGTCCCAGTCGGAGAAAGGAAGGTGCAGAGGGCCTGGTTCCACTGGCATTGCGTTGCCCGTGTGCGGGCGCATCCGCAGGTGCCCAACATGGCATGGTTCAGAGTACCTTTGCAGGAGGCTTAGGGATAGGTTAGGGGGTAATAGCCAGAATTTGACGGAATAAAATGGAATAACTGGGAAAGTAAGTGTCGTAGAGGGATGAAAGTGGTGTCTACGGGGGGGTTTCGGGGTGCTCCGGACACCCTGGTGAAGACCCCATGTCGATAGCACCAACGGTTCTGGACTTGGTGTAAATGGGTCAAAATTTGACGGAATAAAAAGGTCAAAGTGGCAGATAGGAGTGTCCGATCGGGCCGATTCCACCACCACTGTACTCAGCAGGCCCTGCCGGGTCGTTAGACACGCAGCATGGCAGGGATCGGTGACATAACATGTAGCAGTTTCCCTTCACAGAAGCGTCTGCAGCAGGTGGGTGGAGGAGGAGGCAGCAGAACCAGGCCTTTGGAGCACTGTGTCATCTCCTGGTCCTGATGCTTTGAATCTCCCTCTCTGTCTGTCTGTCTGTCTGTCACACACACACACACACACACACACACACACACACACACACAAGCTGGTCAAGTGCTGTGCAACTGGGATTGCACCTGTCGTCCACAGGAGGGCGCCTAGCTGGGAAGTCCAGTACATTCCATATTAAAGTTGTTGCAAGTGCATTTTTTGTGTAAAAGACAGACAGACAGACACACACACACACACACACACACACACACACACACACACACACACACACACACACACTGTAAGGTCTGAAGTGCAAAATTTGAATTACATTCCTTTGTATCTCTCCCTCTCTCTCTCTCTCTCTCTCTCTCTGTCTCTCTCTCTCTCTCTCTCTCTCTGTCAACACACACACACACACACACACACACACACACACACACACACACACTGTAAGGTCTGAAGTGCAAAATTTGAATTACATTCCTTTGTATCTCTCCCTCTCTGTCTCTCTCTCTCTCTGTCTCTCTCTCTCTCTCTCTCTCTCTCTCTGTCAACACACACACACACACACACACACACACACACACACACACACACACACACACACACACACACACACACACCAAAGCACACAGACAGAAGCTGGTCACAACTGCTGTGCAACTGGGATTGAACCAGGGGGGCTCCCTCTGCTGGCTCAATGCGGTACAAAGTGTCTGAAGGAGTTATACCGGCGAAAATAACATCTTTCAATTGCATGTTTGGTCCACAGGAGGGCGCCTAGCTGGGAAGTCCAGTACATTCCATATTAAAGTTGTTGCAAGTGCATTTTTTGTGTAAAAGACAGACAGACACACACACACACACACACACACACTGTAAGGTCTGAAGTGCAAAATTTGAATTACATTCCTTTGTATCTCTACCTCTCTCTCTCTCTCTCTCTCTCTCTCTGTCTCTCTCTCTCTCTCTCTCTCTCTGTCAACACACACACACACACACACACTGTAAGGTCTGAAGTGCAAAATTTGAATTACATTCCTTTGTATCTCTCCCTCTCTGTCTCTCTCTCTCTCTGTCTCTCTCTCTCTCTCTCTCTCTCTCTCTCTGTCAACACACACACACACACACACACACACACACACACACACACACACACACACACACACACACACACACACACACCAAAGCACACAGACAGAAGCTGGTCACAACTGCTGTGCAACTGGGATTGAACCAGGGGGGCTCCCTCTGCTGGCTCAATGCGGTACAAAGTGTCTGAAGGAGTTATACCGGCGAAAATAACATCTTTCAATTGCATGTTTGGTCCACAGGATGGCGCCTAGCTGGCAAGTCCTGTACATTGCATATTAAAAGTTGTTGCAAGTGCACTCACATGTATTTTTTGTGTAAAAGAGACACACACACACACACACACACACACACACACACACACACACACACACACACACAAGCTGGTCAGCTGCTTTGCAACTCAATGCGGTACAAATCGACTTGTGTGCCTCTTTTTCTCTTTGGGTTTTCTGTGTGTTTTTTTAAATTGCAAGTGTCTCTCTCTCTCTCTCTCTGTCTGTCTCTCTGTCACACACACACACACACACACACACACACACACACACACACACACACACACACGCACACACACACGCTCAATGGAGTATAAAATAAAGACCGGGGCAGTTCTCTCACTGGAGTCTCTTAGAGTGGAGGCTGCCCTTGCTAGCAAGAAGTTCTGTGTGTTTCTCTTCTCTGAGTCTTTACTGAAGAAGTGTTTTATAACATTTTCCTTAACAACTGACATGTGTTTTTTGTGTAAAAGAGAGAGAGACACACACACACACACACACACACACACACTCACACTCAGCGGCTCAGAGATGAGGGAAAAACAACAGAAATCAGGATAGATTTTAATGTCAGGAGATGCCCTGTGATGCTGGGGCCATTGTGTAAGATTGGAATGTGTACCAGTGGCTGGTGGGTGGTCCTTGAAGGTCCCGGGAGGAGGCGGCGAGGAGGCAGCGGGTGGCTGGGCTTGAGCTGTGGATCAGGGACGTCATTAATTCTGCCTGGTGCTGCGTGTGCCCTGTGCAGCTTGGATGTCTGCCGCTGACGCTCTGTGGTTCCTGTTCCTGTCATAAAAGGCCCTGTACAAGGGGAGAAGAAATGCATCATTGGTTACCAAAATAAAACAGTGTCTTTCTGCCTGTGTCATTCTGTTTGGTTTCTTTGAGCGTTTGTTTCTTAAATACACAGCAAGTGTCACTCTCTCTCTCTCTCTCTCTCTCTCTCTCTGTCTGTCACACACACACACACACACACACACACACACACACACACACACACACACACACACCAAAGCACACACACACAGACACTGTGAGGTTTGCAGTGCAAAATTTGAATTTTAGTGCATGGTGATTTGTCTCCCTCCAGTGGCCCACGGCAGGTATGATGAGGCTTAAATGATAGGGTTAGGTTATGGGGAAAAAGCCAGGAGAGGATGGGACAAAAGTGGAATAACTGAAAAAGTAAGAGGTGTAGAGGGCTGATGTTGGTGTCTAGGTGGGGGTTTTGGTGGGTGCCGGACGCTGTGGCGAAGAGGCCACGCCGATGGCTTCTTCGGTTCTGGAGATATGGCGAATCGGACCAAAAAGGATGGGACAAAAGGGTCCCAGTCGGAGAAAGGAAGGTGCAGAGGGCCTGGTTCCACTGGCATTGCGTTGCCCGTGTGCGGGCGCATCCGCAGGTGCCCAACATGGCATGGTTCAGAGTACCTTTGCAGGAGGCTTAGGGATAGGTTAGGGGGTAATAGCCAGAATTTGACGGAATAAAATGGAATAACTGGGAAAGTAAGTGTCGTAGAGGGATGAAAGTGGTGTCTACGGGGGGGTTTCGGGGTGCTCCGGACACCCTGGTGAAGACCCCATGTCGATAGCACCAACGGTTCTGGACTTGGTGTAAATGGGTCAAAATTTGACGGAATAAAAAGGTCAAAGTGGCAGATAGGAGTGTCCGATCGGGCCGATTCCACCACCACTGTACTCAGCAGGCCCTGCCGGGTCGTTAGACACGCAGCATGGCAGGGATCGGTGACATAACATGTAGCAGTTTCCCTTCACAGAAGCGTCTGCAGCAGGTGGGTGGAGGAGGAGGCAGCAGAACCAGGCCTTTGGAGCACTGTGTCATCTCCTGGTCCTGATGCTTTGAATCTCCCTCTCTGTCTGTCTGTCTGTCTGTCACACACACACACACACACACACACACACACACACACAAGCTGGTCAAGTGCTGTGCAACTGGGATTGCACCTGTCGTCCACAGGAGGGCGCCTAGCTGGGAAGTCCAGTACATTCCATATTAAAGTTGTTGCAAGTGCATTTTTTGTGTAAAAGACAGACAGACAGACACACACACACACACACACACACTGTAAGGTCTGAAGTGCAAAATTTGAATTACATTCCTTTGTATCTCTCCCTCTCTCTCTCTCTCTCTCTCTCTCTGTCTCTCTCTCTCTCTCTCTCTCTCTGTCAACACACACACACACACACACACACACACACACACACACACACACACTGTAAGGTCTGAAGTGCAAAATTTGAATTACATTCCTTTGTATCTCTCCCTCTCTGTCTCTCTCTCTCTCTGTCTCTCTCTCTCTCTCTCTCTCTCTCTCTGTCAACACACACACACACACACACACACACACACACACACACACACA
>NC_140565.1:0-26547 GCF_057381845.1 Rhamphochromis longiceps
TGTGTTCCCGATGTCCGTGAACGTAGCACCTGCGCGTGCGACCGTCCACGGCCTTATTGTCACGGCATCTTTTTGAATTCTGCTGTGGAGACCACTGATTGGCTGCTGAAATGCGGCCACCTTGAATGTTATGGGTAGTGTGGTCCAACCCACTTACAGACTTTCGTGGACGTTATGCGAGCAACACAAAGTCTGCTCCGGACAATTGTTGGACTTATTATTCTTCGATCGCAAGCCAGCCTGAAGAAGGTTCATCCTGAACCGAAACGTCGCGACCTTGGCTTGTATTATATTGTTTTTGTATATATTTTTTGTATATATTTTTTACAGTTTGTTTTATTGAATTTGAGCAATAAATAAACGCTCATTTATCATAAAGTCGGTAACACGAGTCATCCGTGGGCATAACACCGCCTAGCATTACCTACACGACCGGTGGAGTCGAGAGGTTGTAGCTAAAGCCATCAGTGGAGACACAACCATGCCCACATTCACAACGGATGACCAGTGGACCGTTGTTCGGCGGCGCAGAGACCGGAGAAGAGATCGCGGCTGGGCAGCTGAGGGGTACGTACGCAGGTCCCCCCGCCGCAGCAGTTATCCATCTCGTACAGGTCGGATGACCTACGCGGCCGCCGTGAGAGGAGAACACCGCAGCGGTGAGCGACACTTCCTCCACGCGCCACAGCGGAGATGGGAGAGAGAACGGCCCGCGACAGACCGCTATGCAGCCGAACGGGGGAGCCGGAGAGGAGAGCGCGGCTGGACAGCCGTGGAGGACACACGCAGACCGCCCCGACACAGCAGTTATCCATCTCGGGAGGCTCGGAGAACCTACGCGGCGGTCGTAAGGGGAGAACACAGCAGCGGTGAGCGACACTTCTTCCGCGCACCACAACGGAGATGGGAGAGAGAACGGCCCGCGACGGACCGTTATGCAGCCGAACAGAGGAGTCGGGGAGGAGAGCGCGGCTGGACAGCCGTGGAGAACGCACGCAGACCGCCCCGACACACCAGTTACCCATCTCGAGAGACTCGGAGGATTCATGCAGCGGCCGTGAGAGAGGAGCATCGCAGTGATGATCCAGATTTTTTCCACGCGCCACAGCGACATCAGAGGGGACGACAGCAGACGACAGGTCGCCTTGCAACCGGACCAGGGAATCGGACCGGACGGGACCGACGCTTTGAACGGAGACCAGCTCAGGACAACCGGTATGTGAGAAACACTCGAATTGAACGAGCTGGTCCTCCTGTTCACAAAATACCGTCGGAGGATCCAGACTTTTCTGCGAAAGTCCGCGTCATTCACAGGCTGATTAAAGCCGTACATCACTTAAAGAATGTGACTAATGACAATTATCCTCCTTCGCTAAATAAAATAGCACACAATTTAAAGACTGTCATTAAGCCAGCAGTCCCCACGAAAAAAACACAGACCAGGATTGAGGAGAACGCGAAAAATTGGGCCAGCACGACCATGATGATTCTCCGGCAACATTATACTCAGAGTGTTGAGGAGGAGATCAAATGTCTCTCTGAGTTTTCCAAACAGGATTGGGAGGGCCCATTCCAAATAGCCGCCTCCTGGGCTAGGAGGAACCTGGGCCGCCGCCTCCTACCAGACTCTCTGGAACAGGCCAGAGCTGAGATCGTAGCCAAGTGGAGTGACCTGGGACCTACCACTGCTACAGATAAGGAGGACACCACCACGACAACTACACGGGGGCCAAGAGGTTGTGTGATGAGACTGGAGCAGGACAATATTGAACTCCTTAGCGAGGTAACGCAGCCTAATGCTAGTAACACACAACCCGCCCCGATACAGACCGGCGCTGGTCGGATGGTGACTGTTTCTGCACAGGTGCACGCCCCGCCTGCACCATGCAGAACTTCCAAAACAACAACGGCAACGATGACGGACCACGTCGCGGGGGACTGGTCGCCCTTCGGTGAGACGGAGCAGCAGCCAGAGAGGGAACCGACACCTTCCCCTCCTCTGGAGCCTTTACAACTAACGGAGCCAAGTCTGGAGACTCCGAAAGACCAGAGAGTGTGCAGACTCTTTGCCTCGCTCCAAGAGACAACATGCCAGGAACGACCACTTTCCCCCTCTACCCAAACGCCACAACCTGATCAGGTGTCACACGCTGAGGTGCTGGACCTCACACAGGGGGAATCCACCCCCGTTAAGGCAAGGCGCATTGGCCCTGCGAAGGTGTTGAAACCACAAACAGCTTCTCACCTGGGCCCACCTCGCAGCGGTTTAGACAGACTCAACTCCTGTGTGCAAACTCGACTCCAGGTTCAGACAACAGAAGGATCACCACCTCCTCCACCATCTCTTCCTTCTTCACCAACCTCACCGGGACAGCAGGTGCGGACCCCGACTAGACATCCCAACACGTACAGGAAACTAACAGACTGGCATCTACATGTCAGGGACCCCTGTCTCATCGTTGGCGATTCTAATGTCAGCAAATTGCCTCCTTTTGCAGCCGATTGCCTGCAGATTGACAGTTTCCCAGGTGCCAAATGGTGGCATGCAGAAAACATCCTGCAGAAGGCCACTTCTGACACTACGGTGACAAGTCTGATCCTGTCATTTGGCATTAATAACAGGTCCCAGAGAGACAAAAATGTGCCTGTTCTAGAACTGAAGAGAGTCCTAAAGGCAGCCCGGGAGAAATTCCCTGAGGCAGACATTTATGTACCTGAGATTAACTTTTCTTCTGCTCTTCCTCAGGTTGAACAGGACACTTTACTGTACATGAACACGTTCATTGCAGGTTTAAAAGAGCACATTCCAGCTCTCACCCCAGACAGCTTCTGCACAGAAGATGATGACGTTCACTGGTCACATGAAACTGCAGAGGCAATGCTTCAGCACTGGGAGCAGTATGTAAATGGGGAATCCCCATAAGCCATAAACAGGAGGGGTCAAGTGATTTACATGTTGTAAATGGTGTTATGAACTTGTCCAAAAAATTCCGTCCTTCCACTGCTCAGCGGACCCTACTGAATAGAGGCCTGACTTTTATCCCCACAAAAGGCTATAACAAAAATCTACATTTACAGTGTAAATATGACATTCAGCAGTACCATAGGAGGATCAAATTGGCTGCCTTTTATGGAGATAAAAATGAGACTCGATCTCAGCCCTTCACTCCAAAATCATACTGGTCACCACCCAATGCTCAGCTTCCATCCCAAATTCTTAATTTGATCAAAACAGATAATGAATATTTTCAAAACCACTTTAATGTAGGACGACTTAAGTCCAATTTGACAATAGAAGAGATAAAGGCCCTAACAGAATTGAAAGGAAACAAACAAATTATCATTAAACCAGCAGACAAAGGAAGCGCAGTCGTAATTTTGGATAGAGAACAGTATTTGGAGGAAGGCTACAGACAATTGAACGACAAAAAATATTATTTGAAACTAAAAAAACCCATTTACCACGAAACAGTACCACTAGTGGAAAAGATTATTAATAATTTGAACCAAAAGAAATTTATAAACCTAAAACAAAAGAACTATTTACTGGGCTCCGCTGAGCCAAGAGGAAGACTTTTTTACATGCTGCCTAAGATCCACAAGGATCCGGCGAAATGGAGTGTCCCCTTTCAGGTGCCCCCAGGACGACCAATCGTTTCAGACTGTGATAGTGAGACGTATTATACAGCTGAATACCTGGACTATTTCCTGACTCCTTTATCCACAAAACATGCAAGCTATATCAAAGATACATATGATTTTGTGGATAAAGTGAAGCAAATAGAAGTCCCCATTGATGCTTTTCTGTTTTCCATAGACATTGACAGCCTTTACACAAACATTGACATTGGTGAAGGCATTGACTCCATTAAGAGAGTCTTTCAAAGATACCCGGATAAGAAAAGGCCAGAAAAAGAATTACTACAACTTTTAGAAATAAACCTCACAAGGAACGATTTTGAATTCAATGGTGACTTCTATTTACAAATCAAGGGGACAGCTATGGGGAAAAAGTTTGCCCCAGCATATGCAAACATCTTCATGGCAGAGTGGGAAACTGCTGCACTAGATAAATGCATAAAGAAACCACTGCATTATTATCGCTTTCTGGATGACATATGGGGTGTCTGGCAACATTCTGAGCAGGATTTTGAGATGTTTCTTGGGACTTTAAATGACCACAATGCTTCTATTAAGCTTAAATCAACCATCAGTAAGACCTCTATTGATTTTCTGGACACAACCACCTTTAAGGGCACAAATTTCATGAATGATCACAAATTGGACATAAAGGTATTCTTTAAACCTACAGACACTCATGCCCTACTATTTAAAACAAGCTTTCATCCCAAACACACATTCGCAGGAATTGTCAAATCTCAGCTGTTAAGATTCCACAGAATCTGCACACAGAAATCTGATTTTGGAACTGCTGTCAAGACGTTATTCTCTGCTCTCTCCACTAGGGGGTACAATTGGTCTTTCCTAAGGGGATGCTTCAAATCATTTTTGCTGACAAAACCAATTGATGTCTCCCCCTTACTTCCAGTGGTCATCACATATGCCCCCTGCACCTGCAAATTAGTCAGGGCTCTTAAGAACAATTTCCAGAACCTGTCTCGGGATGTCCAGACACTCCATACTCACAGAGTGATTGCTGCCTTCAGGAGGCATAAAAATCTGGGTGATCTCCTCATTAGAGCCCAAATCACACCTCTCTCTGTGCCTAGACAGAGACATCAAGGACAATTTTTCCAACATCACAGATTGGTCCGCAGCCACTCCAATGGCCAGGTTTTTCTGTCTTTGTGCAAAGGGACCCCGAGGTCCAAAAACTGTATATATTTGATTACATGCAAGAGATGTGGGATCCAGTATGTGGGAGAAACTGGTAACACACTGCTCACCAGATTCACTCAACACAGGTACAACATCACACGGAAAAAGAACACTCACACTCACCTTGTCAAACACTTTCTATTGCATGGCTGGGATTCTGTCACAGCTACAGCCATTCAAATCAACTCAAGGTGGACAACACAACAGAGATGGAGAGCTGAGAGGATTTGGATAGCTAAACTAAATACAGTTTATCCAAATGGCCTCAACGAAAAGGGTTATAGGAGGTATTAATACAACAACGTGTATATAGTTAACATTTCATTACTTTCATGTGTGTACTTATGGACATTTTGTCACTGCTCTGGGGACCTCGCCTTTTTCAGGTCTCACAAGGGAGCATCCTGGCCTTGAAATTGGCCCTAACCCTAACCTCAGTGACCCCCAGAATAATTGACCCCCTGCCCTAAGCCTAACCATTTGCCAATCTGATTGGACACGAGTTTGAAACCCCACTGGTGGGGTCCTGGACGCCTGAGAAGGGAGCAGGTATGGTCTGTGCATTGGAGCACGGCCCCCTTCGGGGACCGTGCTCCCAACTTTGATTTCCCCTAACCGGCCTGTGCCGCCTGACCACCCTCTTGGGTTATTCTGGGACCCCTCACTGTGATGCCCTGTTACAAAAAAGGAAAATAAAACACATGTAACTGTATCAACTCAAACACCGGTGTAACATCCAGGGGTCATAAGGTCAACTATGTGTGATGGTATGGACTTTGTGCATTACATATCTGTTCTTTTCTATGGTTATGACCAACCTCTATGATGTATGACAATGGACCATTACATCACTTTATACCAATCATACACTGTATATATCACCTGTGACTTTTCACTATATTGTATGGACTACTTGTATGTAAATATTTCATATTCTGGACTTTATTGTGTGAGAAAATCTCTCCACAATGTTTAACTGTACAACACTATTGTGGCTGAGTGCAATCTGCCCTCTGTGTTTTAAAGACTTAATGTAACTATGTTCCACACCCGTATTCATGGGTAAAAAAGTTTCTTTTCCACTCTTACACCTGACAGTCTGTGTTCCCGATGTCCGTGAACGTAGCACCTGCGCGTGCGACCGTCCACGGCCTTATTGTCACGGCATCTTTTTGAATTCTGCTGTGGAGACCACTGATTGGCTGCTGAAATGCGGCCACCTTGAATGTTATGGGTAGTGTGGTCCAACCCACTTACAGACTTTCGTGGACGTTATGCGAGCAACACAAAGTCTGCTCCGGACAATTGTTGGACTTATTATTCTTCGATCGCAAGCCAGCCTGAAGAAGGTTCATCCTGAACCGAAACGTCGCGACCTTGGCTTGTATTATATTGTTTTTGTATATATTTTTTGTATATATTTTTTACAGTTTGTTTTATTGAATTTGAGCAATAAATAAACGCTCATTTATCATAAAGTCGGTAACACGAGTCATCCGTGGGCATAACACCGCCTAGCATTACCTACACGACCGGTGGAGTCGAGAGGTTGTAGCTAAAGCCATCAGTGGAGACACAACCATGCCCACATTCACAACGGATGACCAGTGGACCGTTGTTCGGCGGCGCAGAGACCGGAGAAGAGATCGCGGCTGGGCAGCTGAGGGGTACGTACGCAGGTCCCCCCGCCGCAGCAGTTATCCATCTCGTACAGGTCGGATGACCTACGCGGCCGCCGTGAGAGGAGAACACCGCAGCGGTGAGCGACACTTCCTCCACGCGCCACAGCGGAGATGGGAGAGAGAACGGCCCGCGACAGACCGCTATGCAGCCGAACGGGGGAGCCGGAGAGGAGAGCGCGGCTGGACAGCCGTGGAGGACACACGCAGACCGCCCCGACACAGCAGTTATCCATCTCGGGAGGCTCGGAGAACCTACGCGGCGGTCGTAAGGGGAGAACACAGCAGCGGTGAGCGACACTTCTTCCGCGCACCACAACGGAGATGGGAGAGAGAACGGCCCGCGACGGACCGTTATGCAGCCGAACAGAGGAGTCGGGGAGGAGAGCGCGGCTGGACAGCCGTGGAGAACGCACGCAGACCGCCCCGACACACCAGTTACCCATCTCGAGAGACTCGGAGGATTCATGCAGCGGCCGTGAGAGAGGAGCATCGCAGTGATGATCCAGATTTTTTCCACGCGCCACAGCGACATCAGAGGGGACGACAGCAGACGACAGGTCGCCTTGCAACCGGACCAGGGAATCGGACCGGACGGGACCGACGCTTTGAACGGAGACCAGCTCAGGACAACCGGTATGTGAGAAACACTCGAATTGAACGAGCTGGTCCTCCTGTTCACAAAATACCGTCGGAGGATCCAGACTTTTCTGCGAAAGTCCGCGTCATTCACAGGCTGATTAAAGCCGTACATCACTTAAAGAATGTGACTAATGACAATTATCCTCCTTCGCTAAATAAAATAGCACACAATTTAAAGACTGTCATTAAGCCAGCAGTCCCCACGAAAAAAACACAGACCAGGATTGAGGAGAACGCGAAAAATTGGGCCAGCACGACCATGATGATTCTCCGGCAACATTATACTCAGAGTGTTGAGGAGGAGATCAAATGTCTCTCTGAGTTTTCCAAACAGGATTGGGAGGGCCCATTCCAAATAGCCGCCTCCTGGGCTAGGAGGAACCTGGGCCGCCGCCTCCTACCAGACTCTCTGGAACAGGCCAGAGCTGAGATCGTAGCCAAGTGGAGTGACCTGGGACCTACCACTGCTACAGATAAGGAGGACACCACCACGACAACTACACGGGGGCCAAGAGGTTGTGTGATGAGACTGGAGCAGGACAATATTGAACTCCTTAGCGAGGTAACGCAGCCTAATGCTAGTAACACACAACCCGCCCCGATACAGACCGGCGCTGGTCGGATGGTGACTGTTTCTGCACAGGTGCACGCCCCGCCTGCACCATGCAGAACTTCCAAAACAACAACGGCAACGATGACGGACCACGTCGCGGGGGACTGGTCGCCCTTCGGTGAGACGGAGCAGCAGCCAGAGAGGGAACCGACACCTTCCCCTCCTCTGGAGCCTTTACAACTAACGGAGCCAAGTCTGGAGACTCCGAAAGACCAGAGAGTGTGCAGACTCTTTGCCTCGCTCCAAGAGACAACATGCCAGGAACGACCACTTTCCCCCTCTACCCAAACGCCACAACCTGATCAGGTGTCACACGCTGAGGTGCTGGACCTCACACAGGGGGAATCCACCCCCGTTAAGGCAAGGCGCATTGGCCCTGCGAAGGTGTTGAAACCACAAACAGCTTCTCACCTGGGCCCACCTCGCAGCGGTTTAGACAGACTCAACTCCTGTGTGCAAACTCGACTCCAGGTTCAGACAACAGAAGGATCACCACCTCCTCCACCATCTCTTCCTTCTTCACCAACCTCACCGGGACAGCAGGTGCGGACCCCGACTAGACATCCCAACACGTACAGGAAACTAACAGACTGGCATCTACATGTCAGGGACCCCTGTCTCATCGTTGGCGATTCTAATGTCAGCAAATTGCCTCCTTTTGCAGCCGATTGCCTGCAGATTGACAGTTTCCCAGGTGCCAAATGGTGGCATGCAGAAAACATCCTGCAGAAGGCCACTTCTGACACTACGGTGACAAGTCTGATCCTGTCATTTGGCATTAATAACAGGTCCCAGAGAGACAAAAATGTGCCTGTTCTAGAACTGAAGAGAGTCCTAAAGGCAGCCCGGGAGAAATTCCCTGAGGCAGACATTTATGTACCTGAGATTAACTTTTCTTCTGCTCTTCCTCAGGTTGAACAGGACACTTTACTGTACATGAACACGTTCATTGCAGGTTTAAAAGAGCACATTCCAGCTCTCACCCCAGACAGCTTCTGCACAGAAGATGATGACGTTCACTGGTCACATGAAACTGCAGAGGCAATGCTTCAGCACTGGGAGCAGTATGTAAATGGGGAATCCCCATAAGCCATAAACAGGAGGGGTCAAGTGATTTACATGTTGTAAATGGTGTTATGAACTTGTCCAAAAAATTCCGTCCTTCCACTGCTCAGCGGACCCTACTGAATAGAGGCCTGACTTTTATCCCCACAAAAGGCTATAACAAAAATCTACATTTACAGTGTAAATATGACATTCAGCAGTACCATAGGAGGATCAAATTGGCTGCCTTTTATGGAGATAAAAATGAGACTCGATCTCAGCCCTTCACTCCAAAATCATACTGGTCACCACCCAATGCTCAGCTTCCATCCCAAATTCTTAATTTGATCAAAACAGATAATGAATATTTTCAAAACCACTTTAATGTAGGACGACTTAAGTCCAATTTGACAATAGAAGAGATAAAGGCCCTAACAGAATTGAAAGGAAACAAACAAATTATCATTAAACCAGCAGACAAAGGAAGCGCAGTCGTAATTTTGGATAGAGAACAGTATTTGGAGGAAGGCTACAGACAATTGAACGACAAAAAATATTATTTGAAACTAAAAAAACCCATTTACCACGAAACAGTACCACTAGTGGAAAAGATTATTAATAATTTGAACCAAAAGAAATTTATAAACCTAAAACAAAAGAACTATTTACTGGGCTCCGCTGAGCCAAGAGGAAGACTTTTTTACATGCTGCCTAAGATCCACAAGGATCCGGCGAAATGGAGTGTCCCCTTTCAGGTGCCCCCAGGACGACCAATCGTTTCAGACTGTGATAGTGAGACGTATTATACAGCTGAATACCTGGACTATTTCCTGACTCCTTTATCCACAAAACATGCAAGCTATATCAAAGATACATATGATTTTGTGGATAAAGTGAAGCAAATAGAAGTCCCCATTGATGCTTTTCTGTTTTCCATAGACATTGACAGCCTTTACACAAACATTGACATTGGTGAAGGCATTGACTCCATTAAGAGAGTCTTTCAAAGATACCCGGATAAGAAAAGGCCAGAAAAAGAATTACTACAACTTTTAGAAATAAACCTCACAAGGAACGATTTTGAATTCAATGGTGACTTCTATTTACAAATCAAGGGGACAGCTATGGGGAAAAAGTTTGCCCCAGCATATGCAAACATCTTCATGGCAGAGTGGGAAACTGCTGCACTAGATAAATGCATAAAGAAACCACTGCATTATTATCGCTTTCTGGATGACATATGGGGTGTCTGGCAACATTCTGAGCAGGATTTTGAGATGTTTCTTGGGACTTTAAATGACCACAATGCTTCTATTAAGCTTAAATCAACCATCAGTAAGACCTCTATTGATTTTCTGGACACAACCACCTTTAAGGGCACAAATTTCATGAATGATCACAAATTGGACATAAAGGTATTCTTTAAACCTACAGACACTCATGCCCTACTATTTAAAACAAGCTTTCATCCCAAACACACATTCGCAGGAATTGTCAAATCTCAGCTGTTAAGATTCCACAGAATCTGCACACAGAAATCTGATTTTGGAACTGCTGTCAAGACGTTATTCTCTGCTCTCTCCACTAGGGGGTACAATTGGTCTTTCCTAAGGGGATGCTTCAAATCATTTTTGCTGACAAAACCAATTGATGTCTCCCCCTTACTTCCAGTGGTCATCACATATGCCCCCTGCACCTGCAAATTAGTCAGGGCTCTTAAGAACAATTTCCAGAACCTGTCTCGGGATGTCCAGACACTCCATACTCACAGAGTGATTGCTGCCTTCAGGAGGCATAAAAATCTGGGTGATCTCCTCATTAGAGCCCAAATCACACCTCTCTCTGTGCCTAGACAGAGACATCAAGGACAATTTTTCCAACATCACAGATTGGTCCGCAGCCACTCCAATGGCCAGGTTTTTCTGTCTTTGTGCAAAGGGACCCCGAGGTCCAAAAACTGTATATATTTGATTACATGCAAGAGATGTGGGATCCAGTATGTGGGAGAAACTGGTAACACACTGCTCACCAGATTCACTCAACACAGGTACAACATCACACGGAAAAAGAACACTCACACTCACCTTGTCAAACACTTTCTATTGCATGGCTGGGATTCTGTCACAGCTACAGCCATTCAAATCAACTCAAGGTGGACAACACAACAGAGATGGAGAGCTGAGAGGATTTGGATAGCTAAACTAAATACAGTTTATCCAAATGGCCTCAACGAAAAGGGTTATAGGAGGTATTAATACAACAACGTGTATATAGTTAACATTTCATTACTTTCATGTGTGTACTTATGGACATTTTGTCACTGCTCTGGGGACCTCGCCTTTTTCAGGTCTCACAAGGGAGCATCCTGGCCTTGAAATTGGCCCTAACCCTAACCTCAGTGACCCCCAGAATAATTGACCCCCTGCCCTAAGCCTAACCATTTGCCAATCTGATTGGACACGAGTTTGAAACCCCACTGGTGGGGTCCTGGACGCCTGAGAAGGGAGCAGGTATGGTCTGTGCATTGGAGCACGGCCCCCTTCGGGGACCGTGCTCCCAACTTTGATTTCCCCTAACCGGCCTGTGCCGCCTGACCACCCTCTTGGGTTATTCTGGGACCCCTCACTGTGATGCCCTGTTACAAAAAAGGAAAATAAAACACATGTAACTGTATCAACTCAAACACCGGTGTAACATCCAGGGGTCATAAGGTCAACTATGTGTGATGGTATGGACTTTGTGCATTACATATCTGTTCTTTTCTATGGTTATGACCAACCTCTATGATGTATGACAATGGACCATTACATCACTTTATACCAATCATACACTGTATATATCACCTGTGACTTTTCACTATATTGTATGGACTACTTGTATGTAAATATTTCATATTCTGGACTTTATTGTGTGAGAAAATCTCTCCACAATGTTTAACTGTACAACACTATTGTGGCTGAGTGCAATCTGCCCTCTGTGTTTTAAAGACTTAATGTAACTATGTTCCACACCCGTATTCATGGGTAAAAAAGTTTCTTTTCCACTCTTACACCTGACAGTCTGTGTTCCCGATGTCCGTGAACGTAGCACCTGCGCGTGCGACCGTCCACGGCCTTATTGTCACGGCATCTTTTTGAATTCTGCTGTGGAGACCACTGATTGGCTGCTGAAATGCGGCCACCTTGAATGTTATGGGTAGTGTGGTCCAACCCACTTACAGACTTTCGTGGACGTTATGCGAGCAACACAAAGTCTGCTCCGGACAATTGTTGGACTTATTATTCTTCGATCGCAAGCCAGCCTGAAGAAGGTTCATCCTGAACCGAAACGTCGCGACCTTGGCTTGTATTATATTGTTTTTGTATATATTTTTTGTATATATTTTTTACAGTTTGTTTTATTGAATTTGAGCAATAAATAAACGCTCATTTATCATAAAGTCGGTAACACGAGTCATCCGTGGGCATAACACCGCCTAGCATTACCTACACGACCGGTGGAGTCGAGAGGTTGTAGCTAAAGCCATCAGTGGAGACACAACCATGCCCACATTCACAACGGATGACCAGTGGACCGTTGTTCGGCGGCGCAGAGACCGGAGAAGAGATCGCGGCTGGGCAGCTGAGGGGTACGTACGCAGGTCCCCCCGCCGCAGCAGTTATCCATCTCGTACAGGTCGGATGACCTACGCGGCCGCCGTGAGAGGAGAACACCGCAGCGGTGAGCGACACTTCCTCCACGCGCCACAGCGGAGATGGGAGAGAGAACGGCCCGCGACAGACCGCTATGCAGCCGAACGGGGGAGCCGGAGAGGAGAGCGCGGCTGGACAGCCGTGGAGGACACACGCAGACCGCCCCGACACAGCAGTTATCCATCTCGGGAGGCTCGGAGAACCTACGCGGCGGTCGTAAGGGGAGAACACAGCAGCGGTGAGCGACACTTCTTCCGCGCACCACAACGGAGATGGGAGAGAGAACGGCCCGCGACGGACCGTTATGCAGCCGAACAGAGGAGTCGGGGAGGAGAGCGCGGCTGGACAGCCGTGGAGAACGCACGCAGACCGCCCCGACACACCAGTTACCCATCTCGAGAGACTCGGAGGATTCATGCAGCGGCCGTGAGAGAGGAGCATCGCAGTGATGATCCAGATTTTTTCCACGCGCCACAGCGACATCAGAGGGGACGACAGCAGACGACAGGTCGCCTTGCAACCGGACCAGGGAATCGGACCGGACGGGACCGACGCTTTGAACGGAGACCAGCTCAGGACAACCGGTATGTGAGAAACACTCGAATTGAACGAGCTGGTCCTCCTGTTCACAAAATACCGTCGGAGGATCCAGACTTTTCTGCGAAAGTCCGCGTCATTCACAGGCTGATTAAAGCCGTACATCACTTAAAGAATGTGACTAATGACAATTATCCTCCTTCGCTAAATAAAATAGCACACAATTTAAAGACTGTCATTAAGCCAGCAGTCCCCACGAAAAAAACACAGACCAGGATTGAGGAGAACGCGAAAAATTGGGCCAGCACGACCATGATGATTCTCCGGCAACATTATACTCAGAGTGTTGAGGAGGAGATCAAATGTCTCTCTGAGTTTTCCAAACAGGATTGGGAGGGCCCATTCCAAATAGCCGCCTCCTGGGCTAGGAGGAACCTGGGCCGCCGCCTCCTACCAGACTCTCTGGAACAGGCCAGAGCTGAGATCGTAGCCAAGTGGAGTGACCTGGGACCTACCACTGCTACAGATAAGGAGGACACCACCACGACAACTACACGGGGGCCAAGAGGTTGTGTGATGAGACTGGAGCAGGACAATATTGAACTCCTTAGCGAGGTAACGCAGCCTAATGCTAGTAACACACAACCCGCCCCGATACAGACCGGCGCTGGTCGGATGGTGACTGTTTCTGCACAGGTGCACGCCCCGCCTGCACCATGCAGAACTTCCAAAACAACAACGGCAACGATGACGGACCACGTCGCGGGGGACTGGTCGCCCTTCGGTGAGACGGAGCAGCAGCCAGAGAGGGAACCGACACCTTCCCCTCCTCTGGAGCCTTTACAACTAACGGAGCCAAGTCTGGAGACTCCGAAAGACCAGAGAGTGTGCAGACTCTTTGCCTCGCTCCAAGAGACAACATGCCAGGAACGACCACTTTCCCCCTCTACCCAAACGCCACAACCTGATCAGGTGTCACACGCTGAGGTGCTGGACCTCACACAGGGGGAATCCACCCCCGTTAAGGCAAGGCGCATTGGCCCTGCGAAGGTGTTGAAACCACAAACAGCTTCTCACCTGGGCCCACCTCGCAGCGGTTTAGACAGACTCAACTCCTGTGTGCAAACTCGACTCCAGGTTCAGACAACAGAAGGATCACCACCTCCTCCACCATCTCTTCCTTCTTCACCAACCTCACCGGGACAGCAGGTGCGGACCCCGACTAGACATCCCAACACGTACAGGAAACTAACAGACTGGCATCTACATGTCAGGGACCCCTGTCTCATCGTTGGCGATTCTAATGTCAGCAAATTGCCTCCTTTTGCAGCCGATTGCCTGCAGATTGACAGTTTCCCAGGTGCCAAATGGTGGCATGCAGAAAACATCCTGCAGAAGGCCACTTCTGACACTACGGTGACAAGTCTGATCCTGTCATTTGGCATTAATAACAGGTCCCAGAGAGACAAAAATGTGCCTGTTCTAGAACTGAAGAGAGTCCTAAAGGCAGCCCGGGAGAAATTCCCTGAGGCAGACATTTATGTACCTGAGATTAACTTTTCTTCTGCTCTTCCTCAGGTTGAACAGGACACTTTACTGTACATGAACACGTTCATTGCAGGTTTAAAAGAGCACATTCCAGCTCTCACCCCAGACAGCTTCTGCACAGAAGATGATGACGTTCACTGGTCACATGAAACTGCAGAGGCAATGCTTCAGCACTGGGAGCAGTATGTAAATGGGGAATCCCCATAAGCCATAAACAGGAGGGGTCAAGTGATTTACATGTTGTAAATGGTGTTATGAACTTGTCCAAAAAATTCCGTCCTTCCACTGCTCAGCGGACCCTACTGAATAGAGGCCTGACTTTTATCCCCACAAAAGGCTATAACAAAAATCTACATTTACAGTGTAAATATGACATTCAGCAGTACCATAGGAGGATCAAATTGGCTGCCTTTTATGGAGATAAAAATGAGACTCGATCTCAGCCCTTCACTCCAAAATCATACTGGTCACCACCCAATGCTCAGCTTCCATCCCAAATTCTTAATTTGATCAAAACAGATAATGAATATTTTCAAAACCACTTTAATGTAGGACGACTTAAGTCCAATTTGACAATAGAAGAGATAAAGGCCCTAACAGAATTGAAAGGAAACAAACAAATTATCATTAAACCAGCAGACAAAGGAAGCGCAGTCGTAATTTTGGATAGAGAACAGTATTTGGAGGAAGGCTACAGACAATTGAACGACAAAAAATATTATTTGAAACTAAAAAAACCCATTTACCACGAAACAGTACCACTAGTGGAAAAGATTATTAATAATTTGAACCAAAAGAAATTTATAAACCTAAAACAAAAGAACTATTTACTGGGCTCCGCTGAGCCAAGAGGAAGACTTTTTTACATGCTGCCTAAGATCCACAAGGATCCGGCGAAATGGAGTGTCCCCTTTCAGGTGCCCCCAGGACGACCAATCGTTTCAGACTGTGATAGTGAGACGTATTATACAGCTGAATACCTGGACTATTTCCTGACTCCTTTATCCACAAAACATGCAAGCTATATCAAAGATACATATGATTTTGTGGATAAAGTGAAGCAAATAGAAGTCCCCATTGATGCTTTTCTGTTTTCCATAGACATTGACAGCCTTTACACAAACATTGACATTGGTGAAGGCATTGACTCCATTAAGAGAGTCTTTCAAAGATACCCGGATAAGAAAAGGCCAGAAAAAGAATTACTACAACTTTTAGAAATAAACCTCACAAGGAACGATTTTGAATTCAATGGTGACTTCTATTTACAAATCAAGGGGACAGCTATGGGGAAAAAGTTTGCCCCAGCATATGCAAACATCTTCATGGCAGAGTGGGAAACTGCTGCACTAGATAAATGCATAAAGAAACCACTGCATTATTATCGCTTTCTGGATGACATATGGGGTGTCTGGCAACATTCTGAGCAGGATTTTGAGATGTTTCTTGGGACTTTAAATGACCACAATGCTTCTATTAAGCTTAAATCAACCATCAGTAAGACCTCTATTGATTTTCTGGACACAACCACCTTTAAGGGCACAAATTTCATGAATGATCACAAATTGGACATAAAGGTATTCTTTAAACCTACAGACACTCATGCCCTACTATTTAAAACAAGCTTTCATCCCAAACACACATTCGCAGGAATTGTCAAATCTCAGCTGTTAAGATTCCACAGAATCTGCACACAGAAATCTGATTTTGGAACTGCTGTCAAGACGTTATTCTCTGCTCTCTCCACTAGGGGGTACAATTGGTCTTTCCTAAGGGGATGCTTCAAATCATTTTTGCTGACAAAACCAATTGATGTCTCCCCCTTACTTCCAGTGGTCATCACATATGCCCCCTGCACCTGCAAATTAGTCAGGGCTCTTAAGAACAATTTCCAGAACCTGTCTCGGGATGTCCAGACACTCCATACTCACAGAGTGATTGCTGCCTTCAGGAGGCATAAAAATCTGGGTGATCTCCTCATTAGAGCCCAAATCACACCTCTCTCTGTGCCTAGACAGAGACATCAAGGACAATTTTTCCAACATCACAGATTGGTCCGCAGCCACTCCAATGGCCAGGTTTTTCTGTCTTTGTGCAAAGGGACCCCGAGGTCCAAAAACTGTATATATTTGATTACATGCAAGAGATGTGGGATCCAGTATGTGGGAGAAACTGGTAACACACTGCTCACCAGATTCACTCAACACAGGTACAACATCACACGGAAAAAGAACACTCACACTCACCTTGTCAAACACTTTCTATTGCATGGCTGGGATTCTGTCACAGCTACAGCCATTCAAATCAACTCAAGGTGGACAACACAACAGAGATGGAGAGCTGAGAGGATTTGGATAGCTAAACTAAATACAGTTTATCCAAATGGCCTCAACGAAAAGGGTTATAGGAGGTATTAATACAACAACGTGTATATAGTTAACATTTCATTACTTTCATGTGTGTACTTATGGACATTTTGTCACTGCTCTGGGGACCTCGCCTTTTTCAGGTCTCACAAGGGAGCATCCTGGCCTTGAAATTGGCCCTAACCCTAACCTCAGTGACCCCCAGAATAATTGACCCCCTGCCCTAAGCCTAACCATTTGCCAATCTGATTGGACACGAGTTTGAAACCCCACTGGTGGGGTCCTGGACGCCTGAGAAGGGAGCAGGTATGGTCTGTGCATTGGAGCACGGCCCCCTTCGGGGACCGTGCTCCCAACTTTGATTTCCCCTAACCGGCCTGTGCCGCCTGACCACCCTCTTGGGTTATTCTGGGACCCCTCACTGTGATGCCCTGTTACAAAAAAGGAAAATAAAACACATGTAACTGTATCAACTCAAACACCGGTGTAACATCCAGGGGTCATAAGGTCAACTATGTGTGATGGTATGGACTTTGTGCATTACATATCTGTTCTTTTCTATGGTTATGACCAACCTCTATGATGTATGACAATGGACCATTACATCACTTTATACCAATCATACACTGTATATATCACCTGTGACTTTTCACTATATTGTATGGACTACTTGTATGTAAATATTTCATATTCTGGACTTTATTGTGTGAGAAAATCTCTCCACAATGTTTAACTGTACAACACTATTGTGGCTGAGTGCAATCTGCCCTCTGTGTTTTAAAGACTTAATGTAACTATGTTCCACACCCGTATTCATGGGTAAAAAAGTTTCTTTTCCACTCTTACACCTGACAGTCTGTGTTCCCGATGTCCGTGAACGTAGCACCTGCGCGTGCGACCGTCCACGGCCTTATTGTCACGGCATCTTTTTGAATTCTGCTGTGGAGACCACTGATTGGCTGCTGAAATGCGGCCACCTTGAATGTTATGGGTAGTGTGGTCCAACCCACTTACAGACTTTCGTGGACGTTATGCGAGCAACACAAAGTCTGCTCCGGACAATTGTTGGACTTATTATTCTTCGATCGCAAGCCAGCCTGAAGAAGGTTCATCCTGAACCGAAACGTCGCGACCTTGGCTTGTATTATATTGTTTTTGTATATATTTTTTGTATATATTTTTTACAGTTTGTTTTATTGAATTTGAGCAATAAATAAACGCTCATTTATCATAAAGTCGGTAACACGAGTCATCCGTGGGCATAACACCGCCTAGCATTACCTACACGACCGGTGGAGTCGAGAGGTTGTAGCTAAAGCCATCAGTGGAGACACAACCATGCCCACATTCACAACGGATGACCAGTGGACCGTTGTTCGGCGGCGCAGAGACCGGAGAAGAGATCGCGGCTGGGCAGCTGAGGGGTACGTACGCAGGTCCCCCCGCCGCAGCAGTTATCCATCTCGTACAGGTCGGATGACCTACGCGGCCGCCGTGAGAGGAGAACACCGCAGCGGTGAGCGACACTTCCTCCACGCGCCACAGCGGAGATGGGAGAGAGAACGGCCCGCGACAGACCGCTATGCAGCCGAACGGGGGAGCCGGAGAGGAGAGCGCGGCTGGACAGCCGTGGAGGACACACGCAGACCGCCCCGACACAGCAGTTATCCATCTCGGGAGGCTCGGAGAACCTACGCGGCGGTCGTAAGGGGAGAACACAGCAGCGGTGAGCGACACTTCTTCCGCGCACCACAACGGAGATGGGAGAGAGAACGGCCCGCGACGGACCGTTATGCAGCCGAACAGAGGAGTCGGGGAGGAGAGCGCGGCTGGACAGCCGTGGAGAACGCACGCAGACCGCCCCGACACACCAGTTACCCATCTCGAGAGACTCGGAGGATTCATGCAGCGGCCGTGAGAGAGGAGCATCGCAGTGATGATCCAGATTTTTTCCACGCGCCACAGCGACATCAGAGGGGACGACAGCAGACGACAGGTCGCCTTGCAACCGGACCAGGGAATCGGACCGGACGGGACCGACGCTTTGAACGGAGACCAGCTCAGGACAACCGGTATGTGAGAAACACTCGAATTGAACGAGCTGGTCCTCCTGTTCACAAAATACCGTCGGAGGATCCAGACTTTTCTGCGAAAGTCCGCGTCATTCACAGGCTGATTAAAGCCGTACATCACTTAAAGAATGTGACTAATGACAATTATCCTCCTTCGCTAAATAAAATAGCACACAATTTAAAGACTGTCATTAAGCCAGCAGTCCCCACGAAAAAAACACAGACCAGGATTGAGGAGAACGCGAAAAATTGGGCCAGCACGACCATGATGATTCTCCGGCAACATTATACTCAGAGTGTTGAGGAGGAGATCAAATGTCTCTCTGAGTTTTCCAAACAGGATTGGGAGGGCCCATTCCAAATAGCCGCCTCCTGGGCTAGGAGGAACCTGGGCCGCCGCCTCCTACCAGACTCTCTGGAACAGGCCAGAGCTGAGATCGTAGCCAAGTGGAGTGACCTGGGACCTACCACTGCTACAGATAAGGAGGACACCACCACGACAACTACACGGGGGCCAAGAGGTTGTGTGATGAGACTGGAGCAGGACAATATTGAACTCCTTAGCGAGGTAACGCAGCCTAATGCTAGTAACACACAACCCGCCCCGATACAGACCGGCGCTGGTCGGATGGTGACTGTTTCTGCACAGGTGCACGCCCCGCCTGCACCATGCAGAACTTCCAAAACAACAACGGCAACGATGACGGACCACGTCGCGGGGGACTGGTCGCCCTTCGGTGAGACGGAGCAGCAGCCAGAGAGGGAACCGACACCTTCCCCTCCTCTGGAGCCTTTACAACTAACGGAGCCAAGTCTGGAGACTCCGAAAGACCAGAGAGTGTGCAGACTCTTTGCCTCGCTCCAAGAGACAACATGCCAGGAACGACCACTTTCCCCCTCTACCCAAACGCCACAACCTGATCAGGTGTCACACGCTGAGGTGCTGGACCTCACACAGGGGGAATCCACCCCCGTTAAGGCAAGGCGCATTGGCCCTGCGAAGGTGTTGAAACCACAAACAGCTTCTCACCTGGGCCCACCTCGCAGCGGTTTAGACAGACTCAACTCCTGTGTGCAAACTCGACTCCAGGTTCAGACAACAGAAGGATCACCACCTCCTCCACCATCTCTTCCTTCTTCACCAACCTCACCGGGACAGCAGGTGCGGACCCCGACTAGACATCCCAACACGTACAGGAAACTAACAGACTGGCATCTACATGTCAGGGACCCCTGTCTCATCGTTGGCGATTCTAATGTCAGCAAATTGCCTCCTTTTGCAGCCGATTGCCTGCAGATTGACAGTTTCCCAGGTGCCAAATGGTGGCATGCAGAAAACATCCTGCAGAAGGCCACTTCTGACACTACGGTGACAAGTCTGATCCTGTCATTTGGCATTAATAACAGGTCCCAGAGAGACAAAAATGTGCCTGTTCTAGAACTGAAGAGAGTCCTAAAGGCAGCCCGGGAGAAATTCCCTGAGGCAGACATTTATGTACCTGAGATTAACTTTTCTTCTGCTCTTCCTCAGGTTGAACAGGACACTTTACTGTACATGAACACGTTCATTGCAGGTTTAAAAGAGCACATTCCAGCTCTCACCCCAGACAGCTTCTGCACAGAAGATGATGACGTTCACTGGTCACATGAAACTGCAGAGGCAATGCTTCAGCACTGGGAGCAGTATGTAAATGGGGAATCCCCATAAGCCATAAACAGGAGGGGTCAAGTGATTTACATGTTGTAAATGGTGTTATGAACTTGTCCAAAAAATTCCGTCCTTCCACTGCTCAGCGGACCCTACTGAATAGAGGCCTGACTTTTATCCCCACAAAAGGCTATAACAAAAATCTACATTTACAGTGTAAATATGACATTCAGCAGTACCATAGGAGGATCAAATTGGCTGCCTTTTATGGAGATAAAAATGAGACTCGATCTCAGCCCTTCACTCCAAAATCATACTGGTCACCACCCAATGCTCAGCTTCCATCCCAAATTCTTAATTTGATCAAAACAGATAATGAATATTTTCAAAACCACTTTAATGTAGGACGACTTAAGTCCAATTTGACAATAGAAGAGATAAAGGCCCTAACAGAATTGAAAGGAAACAAACAAATTATCATTAAACCAGCAGACAAAGGAAGCGCAGTCGTAATTTTGGATAGAGAACAGTATTTGGAGGAAGGCTACAGACAATTGAACGACAAAAAATATTATTTGAAACTAAAAAAACCCATTTACCACGAAACAGTACCACTAGTGGAAAAGATTATTAATAATTTGAACCAAAAGAAATTTATAAACCTAAAACAAAAGAACTATTTACTGGGCTCCGCTGAGCCAAGAGGAAGACTTTTTTACATGCTGCCTAAGATCCACAAGGATCCGGCGAAATGGAGTGTCCCCTTTCAGGTGCCCCCAGGACGACCAATCGTTTCAGACTGTGATAGTGAGACGTATTATACAGCTGAATACCTGGACTATTTCCTGACTCCTTTATCCACAAAACATGCAAGCTATATCAAAGATACATATGATTTTGTGGATAAAGTGAAGCAAATAGAAGTCCCCATTGATGCTTTTCTGTTTTCCATAGACATTGACAGCCTTTACACAAACATTGACATTGGTGAAGGCATTGACTCCATTAAGAGAGTCTTTCAAAGATACCCGGATAAGAAAAGGCCAGAAAAAGAATTACTACAACTTTTAGAAATAAACCTCACAAGGAACGATTTTGAATTCAATGGTGACTTCTATTTACAAATCAAGGGGACAGCTATGGGGAAAAAGTTTGCCCCAGCATATGCAAACATCTTCATGGCAGAGTGGGAAACTGCTGCACTAGATAAATGCATAAAGAAACCACTGCATTATTATCGCTTTCTGGATGACATATGGGGTGTCTGGCAACATTCTGAGCAGGATTTTGAGATGTTTCTTGGGACTTTAAATGACCACAATGCTTCTATTAAGCTTAAATCAACCATCAGTAAGACCTCTATTGATTTTCTGGACACAACCACCTTTAAGGGCACAAATTTCATGAATGATCACAAATTGGACATAAAGGTATTCTTTAAACCTACAGACACTCATGCCCTACTATTTAAAACAAGCTTTCATCCCAAACACACATTCGCAGGAATTGTCAAATCTCAGCTGTTAAGATTCCACAGAATCTGCACACAGAAATCTGATTTTGGAACTGCTGTCAAGACGTTATTCTCTGCTCTCTCCACTAGGGGGTACAATTGGTCTTTCCTAAGGGGATGCTTCAAATCATTTTTGCTGACAAAACCAATTGATGTCTCCCCCTTACTTCCAGTGGTCATCACATATGCCCCCTGCACCTGCAAATTAGTCAGGGCTCTTAAGAACAATTTCCAGAACCTGTCTCGGGATGTCCAGACACTCCATACTCACAGAGTGATTGCTGCCTTCAGGAGGCATAAAAATCTGGGTGATCTCCTCATTAGAGCCCAAATCACACCTCTCTCTGTGCCTAGACAGAGACATCAAGGACAATTTTTCCAACATCACAGATTGGTCCGCAGCCACTCCAATGGCCAGGTTTTTCTGTCTTTGTGCAAAGGGACCCCGAGGTCCAAAAACTGTATATATTTGATTACATGCAAGAGATGTGGGATCCAGTATGTGGGAGAAACTGGTAACACACTGCTCACCAGATTCACTCAACACAGGTACAACATCACACGGAAAAAGAACACTCACACTCACCTTGTCAAACACTTTCTATTGCATGGCTGGGATTCTGTCACAGCTACAGCCATTCAAATCAACTCAAGGTGGACAACACAACAGAGATGGAGAGCTGAGAGGATTTGGATAGCTAAACTAAATACAGTTTATCCAAATGGCCTCAACGAAAAGGGTTATAGGAGGTATTAATACAACAACGTGTATATAGTTAACATTTCATTACTTTCATGTGTGTACTTATGGACATTTTGTCACTGCTCTGGGGACCTCGCCTTTTTCAGGTCTCACAAGGGAGCATCCTGGCCTTGAAATTGGCCCTAACCCTAACCTCAGTGACCCCCAGAATAATTGACCCCCTGCCCTAAGCCTAACCATTTGCCAATCTGATTGGACACGAGTTTGAAACCCCACTGGTGGGGTCCTGGACGCCTGAGAAGGGAGCAGGTATGGTCTGTGCATTGGAGCACGGCCCCCTTCGGGGACCGTGCTCCCAACTTTGATTTCCCCTAACCCTAACCCTAACCCTAACCCCTAACCCTAACCCTAACCCTAACCTCCGGTGGAGGTGTTGCAGCCAGCCTCTTCCCGCACGCGACCTGCCGCACCACAGCCCAGCACCAGCCGGGCCATTAAAGTTACTGCGCAGATCCATGCTCCGCCTGCAGCGAGCGCTGTAACCATGGTGACAGCGACGACCATGACGGACCCCATCAGAGGTGACTGGTCGCCCCTCATAGAGAGACTGGTGGAGGAGGACGGTGACCTGAGGCCCACCACCACCCCTCAGGAAGATTCTCCTGAACCAGAGCCCGAACCAATGTCACCTAAAGACCAGAGAGTGAGAAGGGTCCTCGACGCTCTCCACGTGACCTCCACTGGGGAGAAGTCACCTCCACCCACTCAGCCTCCACAGCCTTCTGAGGACATGGAGATCGAGGTAATGGACCTCACACAGGGGGAATCCACCCCCACCAAATCCAAGGGAGGCAGAAGAACAGCGCCCAAACCCCCGACAGCTTCACACTTCAGCCTGCCACGCACCACTCAGGATAGACTGAAATCCTGCGTGCAGACCCGCCTCCAAACGAGGAGAATTGAGGAATCCTCCTTGACTCCTCCCCCTTCACCAGGTTCACCTATTCAGCAAATGCACCCTCCAACGAGACACCCGAACACGCAGAAGAAACTGCAAGACTGGAGTCTTCACATCAGAGAAACATCACTCATCATGGGTGACTCGAATGTGTGTACACTCCCATCCTTTTCAGCACCAGGAATACAAATTGACAGTTTTCCCGGGGCGAAATGGTGCCACGCACAAGCCCTTTTGGAAAAAGCGACCTGCGACGAAGATTTGGAAACACTGGTGTTATCTTTTGGCCTAAACAATAGGTCACAAAGAGACAAAGACACACCGGTCACAGAGCTGAAAAAGGCACTGCAGACAGCCCAGGAAAGATTTCCTGAGGCCGACATCTACATTCCAGCTATTAACTTCTCCTCAGCTCTGCCCCGGAATGAACAGGAAACACTGCTGCATTTGAACACTTTTATTGCAGGTCTGGACGAACACATACCCACTCTTCCTGATTCAATGTTCCACACAGAAAAGGACAATATCCACTGGACTGATAAGACAGCGAAGTGTATGTTGGAGCATTGGAGCAACTATGTAAATGTTGTATCCCCGTGAACCCAGCTAACAGGGAGGGGGTAAGTTGTGACAATTGCAACAGTGTCATTAATTTATCTAAACACTTTCAGCCTTCCACTGCTCAGCGGACCCTTTTAAGTAGGGGCCTTAATTTTATTCCCACAAAAGGCCACAATAAAAATTTCCTATTACAATGTAGATACGACATTCAACAATATCACAGAAGGGTCAAATTGGCTATACATTATGGAGATAAGTCTGACACAGAACTCCAACCCTTCACTCCCAAATCTGATTGGTCTCCTCCCTTGGGCCAGCTTCCACATGAGGTGTCCACCTTGGTGAAAGCTGATTATGAATATTTTGATAATCATTTCCACATTGACCGCATCAAACCTAACTTAAAGGGAGAAGAAACCAAAGCTCTAAAAGAACTAAGAGAAAACAAACAAATAATTATAAAACCGGCAGACAAAGGAAGTGCCGTGGTCATCCTGGACAGAGATCAATATTTACAGGAGGGCTACAGACAACTAAATGATACAACATACTACTCAAAATTGAAGAAACCCATCTATTTGGACACACTGCCTATTGTGGAGAAAATAATTAATAATCTTTATCAAAAGAAATTCATTAATATGAAACAAAAAAACTATTTATTGGGCTCCTCTGAGCCAAGAGGGAGGCTGTTTTATTTGCTACCCAAAATCCACAAAGACCCGGCAAAGTGGTCTGTACCATTCCAGGTGCCTCCCGGGCGTCCCATTGTATCTGATTGTGAAAGTGAAACATACCACACAGCAGAATATCTGGACTTTTTCCTAAACCCCTTGTCCACAAAGCATGACAGTTATATTAAAGATACATATGACTTTGTGGAGAAGGTGAAACAGGCAGAGGTACCCCCAAACTCATTTCTTTTCTCGATTGACATTGACAGCCTTTACACCAATATTGACATTAAGGAGGGAATGAACTCCATTAGGAATATTTTCCACAAATATCCAGAAAAGAAAAGGCCAGAAAAAGAATTATTACAATTATTGGAAATCAATCTGACAAGAAATGACTTTGAGTTCAACGGGGACTTCTTCTTACAAATAAAAGGGACAGCCATGGGCAAGAAATTTGCCCCAGCATATGCCAACATATTTATGGCTGAATGGGAAACTGCAGCCCTGGCAAAATGTAATAAAAAACCGTTGTATTATTACAGGTTTCTTGATGACATCTGGGGAGTATGGCCTCATTCTGAACAAGATTTTGAAACGTTTCTAACCACTCTGAATGATCACAATGACTCAATTAAACTTAAATCCACAATTAGCGACTCCACAATTGACTTCTTGGACACAACCACCTTTAAAGGCCCAAATTTCCAGAACACATGGCAGAGAAAGAACTGATCATCCTGATGCAGTCGCTGAACTCTCAAAGCTGCCTGACACTTTGTGGTCCTCAAGACCCACGGACGTGGGTCTAGGCACATGTTCATCTGTGCTGTTCCAGCTCAAGTCGCAGACACCAATTAACAGACCACAGTACAGACACAAACCTGAAGCATAAGAAGGAATTGCAGAAACAATTGAAGGGCTACAGAAAGTAGGAGTGCTTGAGCCCTCACAATCATTTTGGAACACACCAATTTTGCCGGTGGAAAAGCATAGAACAGGGAAGTACCGAATGGCACATAACTTAAGAGCCATCAATACCATACTACGTACTGACACTGTACCGGTACCAAACCCTTAGACAGCTCTAACTGCCATTACATGGGACCAAAAGTGGTTCACATGCATCGATCTAGCAAACACATTTTTTTGTCTCCCCCTACACGAGTCACTCAGGGACATTTTTTCATTCACATAAAAGCCCCGACGATTTAGATACACACATCTGCCACAAGGCTTTGCACTGTCCCCAGGCATTTTCAATCAGGTGCTGAAAGAGGCCCTGGCACCCTGTCAGTTGCCTGAAGGGTGTACACTGATACAGTATGTTTTTTTTTTTTGTTTTTTTGCCTGTCCCATTTGGTTCTTTAGCCATCAGAATTGTTGTCTGAAGACCAACAAGGATACCCAATGGATTTATTTTGCCAAATGGATCATCGTGGCATTGCCGTATTGGTC
>NC_140565.1:26647-31647 GCF_057381845.1 Rhamphochromis longiceps
AATTAAAGGAATTTGAAATGTACATTGTGCCTGGGTTTAGAGTGTCTGGAAGAGTCCTGTCTCTGTCAATTATAGATGATGTGAGAGGGCGGGTGTGTGTGTTTAGGGCCCGGATGGCTTGGCGATAGAAGCTCCTCTTGAGTCTCTCTGTCCTTGCCCGGAAGATGCTGAACCTTCTACCAGATTGCAGAAGTTGGAACAGTTTGTTGCCAGGATGGGACGGGTCCTTCAGTATCTGCGCTGCTCTAGTCCGGCATCTCCTGGTGTAGGTGTCCTGAAGCGGGGGGAGAACAATCCTGCAGCAGCGTTCTGCTGTACGGATCACTCTCTGGAGAGCTTTTTGGTCCTTCACACAGCTGTTCCCGAACCACGATGTCATGTTCTGTGTGAGGATGCTCTCCACAGCGCCTGTATAGAAAATCCTGAGGATCTTTGGAGAGACCCTGAACTTCCTCAGTTGTCGTAGGTGATACAGGCGCTGCCTAGCCTTTTTGGTCTGGACCTGAATGTGGGCAGCCCATGTCAGGTCTGAGGAGATGTGGACACCAAGATACTTGAAGGACTGCACCCTCTCCACTGGAGCTCCATTGATGATAATGGGCTTGTAGTCTCTGTGCTGACCCCTTCTGAAGTCCACCACCAGCTCCTTGGTCTTGCCGACGTTCAGCTGGAGGTGGTTGTCCTGGCACCATGATGCCAGATTCTTCACTTCATCCATGTAGGCCGCCTGATCGTTGTTGGAGATGGCACCCAACACCACTGTGTCGTCAGCAAACTTCACAATGGTGTTGGAGCCATGGGTGGCCACACAGTCTGAAGTGTAGAGGGAGTAGAGCAGTGGCGAGAGGACACATCCCTGAGGTGCTCCTGTGTTGATGGTGATGCTGTTGGAGAAGCACCTGCCCACCCTCACCACCTGAGTTCTGCCAGTGAGGAAGTCCAACACCCATGCACACAGACGGCTGTGGAGTCCCAGATCCCTCAGCTTTGTGAACAGTCTGCAGGGCACTATTGTGTTAAACACTGAACTGTAATCAACAAACAGCATTCGCACATAGTTACCCTGTTTCTTGTCCACGTGGCTGAGAGTGGTGTGTAGGACGTGGGCGATGGCATCCTCTGTGGATCTGTTGGATCTGTAGGCGAACTGCAGCGGATCTGTGGTGTCTGGGATGGAGGAGGAGATGATGTTCTTCAGCAGCCTCTCAAACACCTTCATTACTACCGAGGTCAGTGCAACTGGCCGGTAATCGTTCAGGGATGAGGGTTTGCTGTTCTTGGGCACAGGGATGATGGTGGATCTTTTGAAGCATGTGGGGACCACAGACTTCGCCAGGGACTCGTTGAAGATGTAAGTGAACACACCTGCTAGCTGGTCAGCACAGCAGCGCAGCAGACGGCCGGTGATGCCGTCTGGCCCCGCCGCTTTCCTTGTGTTCACTCTCCTCAATGCCGCTCGGACGTCATGCTCCGCGATGCTGGTCACTGGTCTCTCGCTGATGACATCACTGTCCTCGGTAGTCAGGCGGTAGATAGCATTAGCCGCCTGGCTAACCTCGAAACGGGCGTAGAACCGATTCAGCTCGTTGGTGAATGCAGAGTCGGCATTGATCGGCGCAGTGTCCCTGGCTTTGTAGTCCGTAATGGTGCGTAGTCCGTGCCACATACTCCGTGTGTCGCCCTGGTGGAAGCGGGACTCCACACATTCCCGGTACCGGCGTTTGGCATCTCTCACCGCGCGCCGCACGCCGTATGAGGCCGCTTTGTAGGCGCTCATATCGGCAGTGGCGAGACCCGCGTTGTAGGAGGCGGTCCTGGCGTTTACTGCAGTGCGGATCGATCTGTCCATCCACGGTTTCTGGTTTGGGAATGTGGTGACTCTCGCAGTGGGGATAATCTCCTCCGCTAGCATATTGACGAAGCATACTGCTACTTCCGTAAACTCGTTGATGTCAACTGCGCATGCTCTGAACATGTCCCAGTCAACGTCATTGAGTGCGTCCTGTAGCGTAGCTTCTGATTGGGCAGTCCACCGTTTTACCTCCCTCGTGGTTACTTCTTCCCTCCGTATGCTTTGTTTATACTGGGGAATGAGGAAGATGGCGCTGTGGTCAGACTTCCCAAAAGCCGGGTGTGAGACAGCTTTGTAGCCCTGCTTGTATGGCGTGTAGCAGTGATCCAAAATTCGATCCCCTCTTGTTGGACACGAGACATGCTGGTAAAAGTTTGCCATGACTTGTCTGAGGTTCGCTTTGTTAAAGTCTCCTGCTACAATGAGGGCTGCGCCCGGGTCCTTGTTTTGAAGCGAGCTCAGCACATCATGTAATTCGGACAGGAAGGGTCGGGTTTAAAAGTGTCCAAGATTAGTTGTGGAACCTTGGCACCGATGTTTACAAGTGATCCGCTGTCGTAAACTATAAGACTGGAGGATTTTGGGATGTAAACCAGAGCAAAAAATAAGTAAAAAACAAGAAAAGTAGATAGTCGGAGCGGAGCGGTCAGGCGTGGCCGCGCCATCTTGGAGCTTCGTAAGCCACCGCCTCTGTTCAAAGATGGTCGTTCACAGTGGACATAGATGGCTTTCACTTCTCTTTCAAACCATCTGTCTAATCTGCCCATAATGTGAACGTTGGCATCCTCACAGTGACCTTTGACCTTTAGATGCAGATGGACAGCCGGGTCTTGTCTCGTGGAGGTGGCTCTTCTATGTTGTGCCATGCCATGAATGAATGGGGCCATGTATCGTGAGATTTTGAGCCAAAACCTCCTTCCATCAGTGAGAACTTTGAAGATGAAATGAGGCTGGGTCTTCCAACATGACAATGATCCAAAACACACCGCCCGGGCAACAAAGGAGTGGCTCCGTAAGAAGCATTTGAAAGTCCTGGAGTGGCCTAGCCAGTCTCCAGACCTCAACCCCATAGAAAATCTGTGGCGGGAGTTGAAAGTCCGTGTTGCTCGGCGACAGCCCCAAAACATCACTGCTCTCGAGAAGATCTGCATGGAGGAATGGGCCAAAATACCAGCTACTGTGTGTGCAAACCTGGTAAAGACCTATAGTAAACGTTTGACCTCTGTTATTGCCAACAAAGGTTATGTTACAAAGTATTGAGTTGTATTTTTGTTATTGACCAAATACTTATTTTCCACCCTGATTTACGAATAAATTCTTTACAAATCCTACCATGTGGATTCATGGATTTTTTTTTCACATTCTGTCTCTCACAGTTGAAGTGTACCTCTGGTGCAAATTACTGACCTCTGTCATCATTTTAGGTGGGGGAACTTGCACAATGGGTGGCTGACTAAATACTTTTTTGCCCCACTGTATATAGGCATGTATCGTACAGTACTCTGTTTTCAAAAGTGGAGTCTTCCTCTGCGTGAAAATTCATCATGGTTATACAACTGAACTGTGTACCAGCATAAATGGCCATGATATCATCTAATAGATGGGACAATGTAGGGTACCTACATTGTCCCTGTCAGCAAACAATAAAGTCAAATGAATGTAAATAAACACTGCTACCACAGCACTCATTGATTTTACCATGAAGTCATGTTGCGGCGCCTGTTATCAAAAGCAGCACTGTCAATGAACACGCGCATCGCTAATGTGGACACAGTCCTTAATTAGCTCGAGCTTTATGTAAACAGTCGTTTGTATCGACGGAGCTTCCCAGCATCCCACTGCACGCCGTCTGCTCCCGCACGCACATTCTCTGTCGATGCGCACATGCGCACAAAACACAAACTTACACATGCTTGGAAATGCACATCATACTGTCAGTTTACATGTGATTTTATCTGGTGTTTCAAAGCTTCCCCACTCTCAGCTTGTTCATTTTTCCAAAGCCAAACTTTCTTAGTGAAGTCCCTGTGATCGAGTCACTTTGGGCATGTGCACGTTTACACAGCGTCCAGCCGAGAAGCATCTGCCAGTATTTCACATAAAGGGAAATATTGATAAACTGGACCCATTTGCACACTGAATTTCTCTGCTTCACTTTCCTCTCCTTATCGCTCCTCTTTCCATCTTTCTTTCCCGTGTGTCTCTATCAACAGCAGCAAATCTCGAGTGTTTACAGAGCTGCTAAACAGAGAGCTTAAATGGCAACATTGTGAAGAATGTCACTGATAACCCAGCTCTACCGTCAATCTCTGTTACACACACACACACACACACACACACACACACACACACGCACACACACACACACACGCACACACACACGCACACACACGCACACACACACGCACACACACACACGCGCACACACGCACACACACACACACACACGCACACACACACGCACACACACGCACACACACACACGCACACACACGCACACACACACACACACACGCACACACACACGCACACGCACGCACACACACACACGCGCACACACACACGCGCACACACGCACACACACACGCACACACACGCACACACACACACGCACACACACGCACACACACACACACACACGCACACACACACGCACACACACACACGCACACACACACACACACACACACACGCACACACACACACACACACACACACACACACACGCACACACGCACACACACACACACACACATGCACACACACACACACACACACACACACACACACACACACACGCACACACACACACACACACACACACACGCTGAGGGAACTAAAGGAGAGCACGAGTGGAGCTGTGAGACACTGCGTTTACTTGATTGCATTGCCTTGCTAAAATTGGTGTGTCCTGCTTCACGCTGTTCTATTAGTATCGCCCCAGACTCAGCTTACAGCTGCTGCGGTGATGGAGGCGGGGCAAAGGGGAGGAGATGAGAGGGGAAGAAAGGTAAGAAAAGGAGCAGCGCAAGAGGGAGAGAGCCGGGTTCAGTGCACTCTTGGACCCAATGTTCCCAGATGTGTGCAGATGTGGTTTCTCTCCTCGCAGATGACACTGGTCACGGCTCGCCCAGGGACCACACGCACA
>NC_140565.1:36647-49690 GCF_057381845.1 Rhamphochromis longiceps
TTTGGCTCCTGCAGAAATAAAAACTGTTAATTCCGGGCCGGCTTGTTGTGTAAGCGGCACCGGAAATGAAAGAACTGCTTATTTTAAGGACAATTATTCTGGCCCATTGAGCCATTCAAACTGTGTCACTCCTGTTCCTTTCGAGCCTATCCATGAAACTAGGAAGATTGGTGTCTCTGTGCTCAATAACTCCAAGGATCCAAAGACTGTTTTAGACTCAGATGGTTGTGAGCTACAAACTGAAATGAAGGGTCCTGAGGGTTCGGTTAAAAATGAACTGTGTGTTCCCCAGCCCTCAGCTCAGTTAGCCGCCCGGCCTAAAGCCCAGTCGCCGCCTCCACCACCACCATCACTACACCCAGCCATTCAGGCTGCTACTCAGTCAGACATTCAACCCCTAGCCCTGCCGTTAATACACTCTGTAGCTGAGCCACTAGCTGCCCGACCCGCAGCCACTTCAGCCACTCCTCCACCCGTTACACCTCCACTACAACCGTCACTGCAGTCTCTAGCGCAGTCTCCAGTGTCCCCAGCGCAGTCTCCAGTGTCCCCAGTGCAGCATCCCTTAGCACAGTCATCCACTCAATCACCAGCTCCACTTTCCCCTCAACTATCACTACCACCTCTAGCTCAGTCTCCTGTGCACTCACCTCTGGTTCATTCTCCTGTGAAGTCATCAACTCCCCTGCCTACTCCACTCTCACCACCTCCGTTACAACAGACATCAGTTCAGTCCCCTGTGCCAGTGCAGATGCCCTCAGTTCAGTCTCCCGTGCAGTTATCTACTTCACCACCATCAGTAGCTCAGCTCCCACTCTCATCCGCATCTCCAGTAGCTCAGCTCACACCTGAACCATTGGCCCAGTCCCCGATAGCAATACGGTCTTCTGTTCGGCTTAACATTCAGCCAGGGGTCCCAAACCTCTCTGGCTCTACATCAGCTCCTGCTGGAAGCTCGGATGAGCTCATCCAGGACTCCGCGGCTCCCACGCCGCCATCTACCTCGTCCGCTGGGGGTTCCAGTGAGCCCGGCCAGCACCTCCTCGTCTCCGCTGAAGGGTCCGAGGGGCCCGTTCAGCCTCCTGTCTCCGCTGGAGGGTCCGAGGGGCCCGTTCAGCCTCCTGTCTCCGCTGGAGGGTCCGAGGGGCCCGTTCAGCCTCCTGTCTCCGCTGGAGGGTCCGAGGGGCCCGTTCAGCCTCCTGCCACGTCAGCTGGAGGGCCCGAGGGGCCCGTTCAGCCTCCTGCCACGTCAGCTGGAGGGCCCGAGGAGCCCGTTCAGCCTTCTGCCACGTCAGCTGGAGGGCCCGAGGAGCCCGTTCAGCCTTCTGCCACGTCAGCTGGAGGGCCCGAGGAGCCTGTTCAGCCTTCTGCCTCTGCTCCGCCTGGTCCGGCCTCAGCCTCTGCAGCTCCGCCTGGTCCGGCCTCAGCCTCTGCAGCTCCGCCTGGTCCGGCCTCCGAGTCTTCGTCCTCGTCTGGTCCGGCCTCAGCCTGTGCTTCGCCTGGTCCGGCCCCCGCATCGCCACCGTCTGGTCCTGCCTCGTCTGGTCCTGCCTCGTCTGGTCCTGCCTCGTCTGGTCCTGTGCCCACCAGGCCATGGCCAGCACGCCTGAGACTGGAGGGCCGCCGCTGCCTTCCGCGCGGTCGGCCTCCTGAACTGCTCCGTTGTCTCCTTCGCCGCCGCCGTTGCCTTGCGCACGGCCGGCCTCCTGAACTGTTTCCACGTCGCCGCCGTTGCCTTGCGCACGGCCGGCCTCCTGAACTGTTTCCACGTCGCCGCCGTTGCCTTGTGCACGGTCGGCCCCCTGAACTGGTTCCACGTCTCCGCCGTTGCCTTCCGCATGGTCGGCCCCCTGAACTGCTCTGTGTTTGGGTTGTTTTCTTGGGCTCCGGTGTTTGCTGTGCTCTTCTTTTGTTTTCTGTTCCGAGCCCTCCGTCCTGGGCCCCCGCCGCCCGCCCTGGGTGTTTTTCTGTTTGGTTTTGTTTTTCTGTGTTTGGGCTGTCTGGAGCCAGCCCTTGAGGGGGGGGTACTGTCACGGTCCTGGGTCTCCTGACCCAGCGTTTTTAGTTCTTTGTGATTTTTGTATTATTGTACTTGTGTGTGATTTATTCTATGGCTTCTAGTTTTGATCCCTTGCCCTTCATGTCTCTCTGTGTCCCCTCTGTTCTGTGTAATTGTGTGTCTTTGCATGTTTGAGTTTCTTGTTTTCTGTCACTCTGCATTGTGCATTATGTTCTCATGGTTGGTTTTTTGTTACTCTCTCTAGTCTAGTCTCTTGTGTTCCCAGCTGAGTATTTCCCTGTGTATTTTGGTTCTTAGACCTCTGCCTTATGGTTTATGTCTCTGTATTTCTTAGTTGCTGTCTCCACTGTGTCAAGTTCGCGTCTCTGTGTGATACTTCCTGTTTTACTTTGATGGTCCGTGTCTCATGTGAATGTGTCCTGCTTTGCTTGTCTCGTCAGTCCTGATTTCTCCCAGCTGTGCCCTCCTTCTGTGTCTCATTCCCCTCGTTACTTCCCAGTGTATTTAAACCCTGTGTTTCTCTGAGTCAGTGTCGCGTCGTCCCTCATGCTGTGTGGATCTCCCTGTGTGTCTCTCTGAGTTTTCCCAAGTTCCCAGTTTAGATTAGTTTGTATGTTTTTTTTTTTTTTTTTTTTTCCCTGCCAGCAAATAAAGCTGAGTTTTGAGTTCACCTCCCTGAGTCTGAGTCCTGCACTTTGGGTCCAACTCCTGCCTGCCGCACAGCGATTCATGACAGAAACGCTCCGTGTACTAAAACCACATTCATTAATAAAGGCTTGCGTGTAACGTGAAGACGTCATTACTTTCTGAATGTTGCACATTATGACAGAATATTCACGCTTGCAGGTTACTGCAGCATCTTCTTTTAAACACAGGCACACAAAAACCCTGCGACACTTGTGAGGAAACAATAACTGTGAGAGTCCAGCTATTTTTATCTTAGACGTTTACTTTTACCTGATATGTGGGATTTTTGATGAGACTCATTGTGGGATCATGTCATAGTCTCTCTCTCTCTACGTGGATAATGTTAACTCTTTCAGCATAATTGAAAATGTGAGGTTCTGATATATGTCGGATGGTTGTCAGTCACTGATTGGTTGCAGTTGAACTGGGCAGGTGCAGCTGACAAGTTTGGGTTTGCTGGGAACATCTTGACACATTTACAGGCATTTATTAATATTTATTCATTTATTTATTGACCATCCATCCATCCTCTTCCTTTATCCTTTTCAGGGTCGTGGCGGGGCTGGAGCCTACCCCAGCTATCTTGGGGCGAGAGGCAGGGTACACCCTGGACAGTCTGTCGCACACGCAGACACAGACTACCATTCACACTTATTAACCCACACTAACTGCATGTGTTTGGACTGTGGGAGGAAGTCGGAGTGAACCCACACAAACACAGGGAGAACGTGCAAACTCCCTCTCTGTTTATTGACTTTTTTTATATGTAATGATTTATTGCTATTTTAAATATACAGTTAATATGCAGTGTTGCTACTTTTACTATACATGGCTTTCCATAATACAGCTAATGACCTTGAACAGTCACCTGAAGCAGGCAGTGGGGTTACGAGTGGAATGACGCATGTTTTTCTACGTCACACAGCATAAATAACGATCTTGTATTTTGTATGATATCATTTGTATGCTTGACATTATATTTGTTTGCACAAGGTTAAAACATGCAGACTGTTTGCACCCTGCACTAAGTTCAGGGGTGTGGCCTGTGTGAGTCAGACATAAAGATGCTAAAATGTACTTTAAGGAGCGGTGATGATGTTTTGGCTCTTTAGTGTGAAAGTTTGACATGGCGTGTTCATTCTTTACCTCCAGTCGGACCTCCTTTCATTATTTATAAGCATTTTGCTTAAAGGCTTAACTCTATAAGCAGTTCACAAACTTCTCATCAGCCCTGCTGTTTGTGTCCTTAAACCAAAGCCCCGCCGGCACGTTCAGACTGACAGCTCATCCCTCCTGCAATCTGAATGCGTCTGTATGTCACGGTTCTGGGTCCGTTGGACCCAGTAGTTTGAGTTTTATTATGTTTTAGTTTGCATCAGGGATTGTTTTCTTGTTCTCTTGTAGTGTTGATGATGATGATGTTTATTATTTGAGTTTCATGTTTCTGTGGTGTTTAGGATTTGTTCTTCGGTTGTGTCTGCTTAGTATTTGTCTAGCTCCATGTGCCATTGTCTGTCTGTCTCTCTGTCGAGTTTGTGTCTTAGTGTGATGGTTTCTTGTTCCTGTTTTATTGTGATGGTCTGCGTCTCATGTGAGTGTGTTCAGTTTTACCTTTGTCTCGTCTTGTGATCATTCCCAGCTGTGTCCACCACCTGTGTGTAATTCCCCTGTGATTCTCTGTGTATTTAAGTCATGTCTGCCGTCATTGTAGTTGCTGGTCCGTCTGTGTATTCCACCCTGCGTCATCTGTGTGTTTCCCTGCTGTCAACCGCTAAGTGTTTCTGCTCAGGTTCGTGTTCTGTAGTTAGTTTGTTCCCAGTCTAGTTAGTCATAGCTCCCTTTGCCGTTTGTATTTACTTTCATGCTCAATAAACCACCTTCACACCTTCACGACTGCCTGCGTTTGGATCCTCCTTCATTGCCTCCACACGGCTCACCTCACTCGCCGTGACACTGTATGTCTCTTTCATCTGGGCGGCTCCATAAATAATAAAAGCAGCAGCATCGCGGCCCTATATGCCAGCACGGGGTGGCTACGTTGATGGATGAGGCAACGTGTGACCCGTGCTGCCTTTGTAGAGCTAAAGTGTAACTCTGAAACAAACGAAGAGCTCGACTGAGGATCAGTGAATAAACTAAATAAACGAGTCCGAACTGACGTTTGACCCCGCTGCCCCCGTGACTCTTTGTGTCCATGGAAACCAAACACTGCCTGTGTGTTGCTCGTGTTTGACGTTTTCAGCTCCTCACCACTTTTCTTTGTATTTTCCTTCCCAATTCCCAGATGTTTATTCTACAAACAAAACCATATTTAGATGATAAAGTGAAGCTCGCTTCTCACACTGTAATCCAAAAAGCATCCAACTATAGACATGATGGAGCTGTTTCGGACCACTGCTGGTAGTCTTCATTCACATTAAGGAGCGGCCAGTGCCAGTGCAGATCACTCACAGCATAATCAACGACGTTTACCTCATGCCTTTAATATCCAAACAACAGTCATTCAACGGCGATGAAAGCAAGGAGCCACGTAGAGAAAAACCAGCGAACTGGCTGCGGTCCTCAGACGCTTGTACAAATAACGAGTCTATAGAAGGAGCCTGAAACTATTCGTCTAATCTATAGACGCTCACAGACAAGCAGCTCATCAGCGAGCAGCTGATTTAACACAGGTCACATGTTATTTATTAATAGCCTTCTTCCTTGTGTCTACAGCTAATGTGACATAAAACACTGAGCTGGCTGCTTACGATTCATTCTGGTGCTCAGTCAAACATTTTTGGCTCACAGGCCTAATTTATCATTTGAATTATGCACTTCTCCTCTTCACCTCCAGCCTGCCATCTCTTCCCTCTCCTGTACTGAACCCAGGGCGACGGCGGCTCCTTTGTTCTCATCCAGGTTGGCGAGTGGAATAAATTCATCTTTAATCACAGAGATTATGGTGGCTCCCTGCTCTCCATTTCCATTAACATGCTCAGATGCCCCCTAGTCATCACTCTTGCACAGGGTGGAGACAGAGAGCAGACTTATTAGCTATCTTGGCAGAATTAGAATAAAGTGCAGGAGATGGAGTGAAATCGAATCAGGGGCATACAAAGCACACCTGAATGTTCTTGAAAGAAGACGGAAGACCTTTGCAATACGTCCTTCATGCACACCTCTTATATGCAAGTCTGCAAGAAAGCACTGAGCTGTTGTTGTGACCGTCTGTGTCATGTGACGCCATCAAACAACCAATAATCTTACAGTATTGTTTCCTGGTACAGGCAGCAGCTCTGCTGAACCAGCGAGGGAAAAAAATCAAAATTACGCCAAGCATCTTTACCATTATTATGTTCTGTTGGTGCAGATTACATCCACACAGATACATGATGCACCAACAGGAAGAGCCAAAGGTGCCGAGCCAAGAAATGATGCGATCGAGAGCCGGACTTTCTAATAGTCCCAGTGTCTCTTGTCATAACTGTCACTTACAATCTCTCACAAAACGATGTCCAAGAATTTACCGAACAGTTTCACGTGCACCATTCTGTGCATCACCATCGCCGTCCAGCAAACCTTTCACTGCAGCCACACTCGCTTAGAGGCGTGTCCCGACCATTCAGCCGGCGAAAATTCAACCAGTGATGATGGGAACGTTTCCATCTTTGGCCTGCGGTGATATCACTGTGTGACAGATGATGGTTTCTAGGGGAGTTTTGATCATAAGTTTAATCATTGACGAATGCGCTACACGTGACTATTTCTCTATTTCTCACAGTAAGTTAAAAATTAAAGAACGTTAAACTTTCTTATTTCACTTTGAATAAAAAGTGTAAATTAACTCATATTTCCTACTGAACATACGTACGGCTTAAATGATCTTCAAATGAAAGACATCAGTGATTGTGTCCTTATTTTCAGTAGGATGCTTTCACTGAAGCACCTTAATACTTTCCACAGAAGAAAGAAAATCCTGCAGGAAAACCCCAAAATGGCAAAAAGGCCTTCCTGCTTCTACTTGGCAGCACAAAGCAATTATTTTCAGCATATTAGCTTTATCAAAAAACGTAAACACTTCAGTAATCACAATGTGAGTCTTTGCTAAATATGGAATTCTGAAAGCCACAGATTCATCAAAGCGGACGAGGGAGGCTCAAACAGATGCACACTCTGAAACCACAGGAGCAGGGTTTGAATTCCCTACTTGGACATGTTCAAATTTGTAGCATCTACACAACCGATCATGTAGCAGAAGGCAAACAGTTTATATCAATATGCTGAAGAACAAAAGAACTCGTGGAGCAACAAGCAGCTTATCAAGAAGAAAGGTTTTTGAATTTTGACGTGTGTGCTCCTATCCATCAACCGGTCAGTCTAATGCTATTTTTAGAAGTGTCGTGTGACGGCATGTGGCAGGACTTGGCAAACAGGCTAAACTGAACTCAAACAGCTTTCCTGGAGGGTCAAGGAGGGTAAAATCGAATAAAATGTAAAAAGCCTGCAAATAAAAATCCATTAGCAAAAGAGCACGCAAAGAAAATAACCATGAAGAGATCTCCAACTGCATGATAATAATAAATCCACCAATCAGTGACTTTCACTGTCAAAGCTGTAGAAGCAGAGAATGACTAGAAAAAGTTGCATTTCCTGTGAAAATGCCGGGTGAATGCCGTGTAGAGGAAATGATGTGCCGAAAACAGCTGAAGAAGCTGAACTGTCTGCTGAAGACGGCTTTATCTGAAAGGCCCAAGAAAGACACGAGGCCACAGCCATGGGTAGGATTCGAACCTGCACCACCCGCTCATCTCAGTGAGGCTAAACGGCACTCGTCCCAGTATGACGAGAAAAAATGGCTTCAGTTCCAGAGTTTGAAACCTGAGAGCAGGACAGATTTCCCATCCTTAGACAAACATAAATCATGGGAAAACAGTAAACGGTATCAAAAGAATTCTTTCACCGTGAGCGTCAGGAGTGTCTGAAGATATGCTGGCACAAGGCTCACATCTCGGTTTAGGAGATACGACGAAACGTTAAAAAGCTTAATATTTTAAAAGTCCAAAAGAACACCAAAGATAAGATAAGATAAGATAAGATAGAACTTTATTAATCCCTCGGGTGGGTTCCTCTGTGAGATATAGCTGACATTAGCAGAAATAACAGAACAGTTTAAAATCTAAAAACTGTGGGAGTAGTTAAGCATTAAGGGATTGGCCATCTCTTGGATTTATGTGTATGTAACACAAGTGCCTCATGCTTTTAAGTTATGTGTTACTGTATAGTGTAGAAACTACATGATATGCAGAGAGGGTGGATTAAATTGTTCATATCATGTTTGAGTGAAGTCAGTCAATAATGTAGCAATGTTAAATCTCGCGACACCACGCGGGATTCCACGCTTGGATCGTGGTTTGAGGGAGGCATCCATCAAGTCGAGCAGCCGCCTCTACTTTTTCTGTATACCGGAAAAAGTAAACTGGGTGTTTGTTACATTAAAAAAGGCTTCCTTGTAATTTGAACACAAACATTTCATGTTTCTATGGTGAACTTAATTAAATCATGTAGGCTCTGTTTGAAATTCAACAACTTCATTTGTTCTTGTTGAGATGACTTGATTCAATCTAGTCAGAGCGGTTAGTTGCTGGACTCGTGAAATTCACAAGATCACACGAGATCAGGAAAATCACTGGAGTTATAAGAGGCAGACAACTACACACACACCACGTGTTTGCTATTTATTGTGGTTTAACCTGTCGAGGACAAAAATGTACAGAAAATTCTGCATCAAGCCAGTGCTGCTGCCTCCCAGCAACAAGGTCCTGGGTTCAAATCCACAGTCGGGCTGGTTTGCACTGGTTTCTCTCTGGGTATTCTGGTTTCCTCCCACAGTTAAAAGTCATGCAGTTTAATTGGTGGTTCTAAGTTCCCTGTGAGTGCAAATATTTGTTTCTATGTGATAGACAGGTTACACCCTGGACAGCTCACCCCAGCCCCCCTGCAACCAGGACAAACATAGGAGGGTGGTAGTTGTTGTGCATCCTCTCTTATGTTAACCACACTCTAGACTTTGTTGAGCATTATGTAAAATGTTTAAGTTTCTGCCAAAGCAAATGATTTTTTGTGCAACCACTATTGAATTAAGTAAACCCAACATGGCCTTTTTGTCAGAGCAGGGCTGGGTCGACTGTTGCTCCACTGGAACCATTATTACTGTGAGGTAATGCCGACCTCCTAACCAAACAGCACTGTGAACAGCAGCTACATCTCTAATAGTTCTTTTAAATGTTCCTAATTCACCTTCTAATGTTCCAGATGCTCTGGCACCAAAGTACACACTGCCAAGTTACATTTGGTAAATGAGACCTGACTGTAGTGAAAGCAAGAGAGAGGGAACGAAAGAAAAGTGCTGGGCACTCAGCCTAACCAACACCAACCATGTGTTCGGAGCCGAAGGCCAAGAAGAACCAAATCTCGCTCCCTCTGTCGCCGTATCTGGCACTCGTCAGCACGTGGCTGCTCCCACAGTGCTGCTGTTTCTGACACAATCTACCAGGCACCCATATTTAATCAGCTCTAGGGGTTGATTTACACAAACACAATGGACACATCAGTAACTGCCTTGTTGGCTTGTCATTCGGCCCCTGAGTGGAGGCCACGAGGGGGGATTATGACAAATGATGAGAGAACGCAGCGACAGCCGTCGCACAGTTACGTGAGTGTGTTTGTGATTGTGTGCATCCGAGTGGTACAAGCTGTGTCTGTGTTTATGGTTGCATGGGTAGGAAAATGACAAGGCGGTGCATGTGTGTGTTTTGTTGGACAGGTGCACCAACACCTGGTCCACACATGTCATGCTGCGTGACCCTCAACGTGTGTGTGCCATCACTGAAAACACAGCACTGCTCTGACCTGGCCTGTGAACATATTGATTTATAGATATATATATATATATATATATATATATATATATATATATATATATATATATATATATATACATATTGCTTTTTGATGTTTATGTTTGATTAAAAGTGTCTCTCTGGGTGAAAATCTAACATGCTGTCCTCGGTGAGGCTGGTAAACTACTAATTACAGTTTCATACAAATGACTCAGAAAGACCTTGTGAGGTTAACCCTTTTGGAGGGAGGACTCCGCGGCTTAATTGACTGTGTAAAGAAAATGAGTTCAAGTAGAATTTATTTCAGCGTCATCAGAGTTTTATGGCACAATTTTCTTTATGGTGTCAGAAGGCACAACTTGTATCGATTAAATGGGAATCTTGCCCTCAAATAACTTTGGAGCTCCTTAAATTAGATTTCATCAGTGAGAGCAGACGCCCTGAGTACAGGCATTGCAGGAGATGGATTTTTTTGGACGGCTTTCATTATTAAGTTTTTTTCCTTTAATCACTGTTAAATATAATCAGACTTGGTTGAGGGAGCGGTTCCCATGTGTTCAGCATAAGTGCTCCTGAAAGTAGTCGGGACAGTGGACCTGAGACAGAGGGAAACTTTTACAGCAGCCCTGTTCTGCCTGTTCATTTTGGCTGCCGAACACTTTGTGTGTTTTCTTCCAGATGAAAGGATTCCCGTGTATGAGTGTATTCACACATATGCAGCTTAGTCCAGTTAGCTTGGACTCGGTTGTCCTCAGTGGTGTGCTTTGTCAGGGCAGGTGTGAATACAGCAACCACAGTTGGGCGCAGACCAAAACGTAGACCTTTAGAGAAGCGTGCAGGTGGTTTGTCAGGAGGACACAACCCTAACTTTATCTTGAGTTAGGCTGCACTCTCTGCCTGACCTGCCTGATTTTAGTTTGCACATTTAAGAAGGAAAACTGGTGAAATTGGACTACATGCCCATCTCATGTATAAATAAATAAATGATTTGAATGTTCAGAACGAAAATATAAACGACAGGAGTTTTTAGCACAGCATTAGAAAACCTGACTGATATTGTCGAGGTCTTGCTGGTGCTGCTCTGACCCACTCGTTCGTGGTTTGTGCACCCAGGAGGTTGTAGATTAGACTGAGGTTAATGGCTTGATCTGCACCAACTCGTAGATGGTGGCACGTGTCAAAATATCACATTCCGCATGAATTCTGCGGCTCAGGTTTTTCCAGCAGAACATTGCAGCGTAACGGGATAATTGTTGCTATTCAGGTCACTTTGGTTTAACATGCACAATGCTTTCTTTCCATGTTATCATTCTTACTCTCACACTGGACATGTTTTTCCCAATAAGTGGAGGAAACATCCTCATTTGATTTGTGGTGATGCACGCTGGTGCAAAAAAAAGAAAACCACTCCAATTTCACAAATCCATCAGCTGATTCAAATTATAGAAAATCTATCTATCTATCTATCTATCTATCTATCTATCTATCTATCTATCTATCTATCTATCTATCTGTCTGTCTGTCTGTCTGTCTGTCTGTCTGTCTGTCTGTCTGTGTAAAGCCTTGTTTTCTCATTTATGGCATTAGGCTGTGAAACAAAGGCGTCACATCCTGCCTCAGTAACAGAAGACATTAAAAGACTATAGATCAGTTGGAACAATGTCCCTCACATATTCGGTTCAGCGACTTGTCTCAGAGATAAATTCAGATGACACAGAAAGCTGAAATACTGCTGCTGCCTTATTAGAGGTGCTTTGAGAATATGCCGGTTTTCAGTCGGTTTTCAGCCCCCATACCAGGTGAGAGAGAACGGCACAGCGCTCATTTCTTCACACCTCCCTCTCTCCATGATCTCTGATAACAAATGACACCATTACTTCTCCTCGCCAAGGCTTGTGTCATTGTCCCACTTAATTTCTGCGTACTGCTGAGGTAGGCAATGTTGCCGCCCGGCACTCGTCTCCCTCCGTCGCTTCCTCCCTCTCCGAGCCGGGGTGAGAGCCGTATCTCCAGGTAGGACGGCGGAGAATAGACCCCCGGCTCATGCATCTTCCCATGAACGCGTACCCCTAGTTCCTGCCTCCTGTGTGCATGTTTGTGTGTGTGCGTACATGAAAAAGAGAGTGCTTGTGTGCCTACAGAGGCCTCCGACTGGCGGCCAGGTGCTCCTAATGCTCAAAATGACGTACAACATTGTGACATCAGTGCTATATATGGCCAAGCGACATGCCCTCGCATGCACATGAGTGTGTGCCTTGCCTGTGTGCGTATTCTGTGTGTGTTGAACCAGTTATAAGAAACATGTTTTTTCACATATACCCTGTAGTTGGCTGCTATGGAGCAACGGCATGTATCTTTGCTAAAGCGTGCATGTGTGTTTGCATTAGTGCGTGTGACTGATGACAGCGCTGTCAGCACCACACTGAGCAGGACATACATCGAAACGTTGCACAATGACACGCGTGCATATGTGTGCATAAGTGAGTGTGTGCTCGGTGGACGGGTGACACCACTATAAGGAAACTGGTGACACCCGGGCAAAGCTGGCACTCGGAGTACAAACATAGATCAGTCTCCCAGTGGTACATTAAAAGTGACGACCCGGTACAGGCTGACCCCTTGGCACAAACGTCCTGTTTTCACTGACTCAACTTTGTATTCTGGCTAACATCCGGTGTTCGCTCAGCCTTGGGAAAGATCCAGTGGCCCTAAATTGTCCCCCCATCACTCATGGACTTTATCACTACAAAGATAAGCAAATAAATACATAAATAAACCACCAGTGCCTTTGATGTGCATGAACTGTCAGCTGGCAACAGATGGGAGGGGAATTACAGAAGAAAAAGTGTGACGTGCAAAATAACGCACCCTCAGGACAGACGAAGGACAACCCCAAAAATCACTTTCACCCTCATTAACAATGTCAGTGGTGAAGGGGAGAGAGATGAGGACACGGAAGGATATCTGCTATCTCTGGAGAGAAGGAGTGGGAACAAGGGGAGGGGTCGGTTCAGGAGAAAGCTCCAGGGAGGGAGGGGAAGGGGAGGTAGAGGTCAGGGGTGGGCTGATGGTGACGGCTGGGGCACGTGGAGTACAGAATGTTGATGCACGTGGAAAACGCCTGCAGAATGGCAGCGCAGCCTGAAATTCAAAGAAGGAAGCGAGTCAATTAGTAAATCTCTCTGCACTTTATTAGTTATGCTGAGGTGCCCATGCGCAAGGCACCAGGGAATGAGTCCAGCGTGGGACGTCACGACCAAAACTGTGCGTATTTTTGATCCTTTTTTAATATTATGCAAAAACTTGCACAATATAGACACGAGAAATGACACAAGAATCTGTGAACAAAACCACAAAATCAAACCTATCAAAGCCAAGAAGAGCAGTGAAAGGACCAAAGACATCAAACAGAAATAAAGACGAATGACACCAAAAATTCGGGGAAGCACAGATGG